>NC_045629.1:72316256-72626403 GCF_009829155.1 Mustela erminea
AGATTTGCCTCTCTCCAGCCTTGGGCTATCTGCATTCCTGAACATCTCTGGGCCCAGAAGGAAAAGGAGAATGCTGACCAGCTCTGGGAATGGCCTGAATGAGGAGAGGTTGGTGTGTTGCTTAGTGTTCAGCTTGATTCCAGAATGAACCCACCAGGGGCAGGAAGAATGGGGTTTTTGGCAACCAGAAGTGGAAATATGCTTGTTTCTTCATATGCTTTTGTGGAAATGGCAGGAGGTGCTCACCGGGGATTAGTATGGCCCTTTTAGCGAGTCCCACTGAGGTCTGAGGTCTGAGAAGGGTGGGCATGCTAGGAGCCCCCAGCTTGTCGATGCTCAGTGTCGAGACTTTGCTGCATGAGGAGAGAAAAAACGGAGTTTCTAAGACACTGGGTGAATTCTAGGAATTCACCTGCCCAGGTGCAGACAGTGTGAATAGCATCTTCATCTCAATACTGCAGAAGTGGCAAGTGATAAGACGATTTATTTATTTATTGACACCCGAAGCCTCGTTTTTAATCAGATTACTGGATACATAAAGAAGCAGGAGAGACTGACCCAAACTCGGGGGAAAAGAAAGTCAGCAGTTAACAGAATACAACTGAGCCAATTGTGATTCACACTTGTATGATCGATTGGTTTTTATTATCATTAAACAGACTTTATTTTTCAAAGCAGTTTTAGGGCCTGAGAAAAATTGGGTAGAAAATGCACGGAACTCTCATATCCACCCTGTCCCCATGGATGCACTATCAGCATCCCACACCAGACCGGGACGCTTGTTACAGCCGACAAATGTACACTAACACGTCATCATCACCCAGAGTCCATAGTTTATGTTAGGATCCACTCCTGGTGTTGCCCCTTTTCCAACAAATGTGCATCAGGTATCTAGCATTGTAGTATCATATGCATCAGGTATCTAGCATTGTAGTATCATTGTAGTATCATATGCAGTTCATGGACAGGTGAAACCCAGTTCCTCTGGGTTTCACCTGTCCATGCGTCTTTGTGAGACACCATCCTTAAAGCCCCTCAGTTCGAAGTTGGGTCCATGGAACGGATCACTATGCAGCCATTAAAAAGAACGAGTGGCTTGATGAAGGAATGTGGAGCCATCCTAAAACGATAATCACTTTCGGGCGCCTGGGTGGCTCAGTGGGTTAAGCCGCTGCCTTCGGCTCAGGTCATGATCTCAGGGTCCTGGGATCGAGTCCCGCATCGGGCTCTCTGCTCAGCAGGGAGCCTGCTTCCCTCTCTCTCTCTCTGCCTGCCTCTCTGCCCACTTGTGATTTCTCTCTGTCAAATAAATAAATAAAATCTTAAAAAAAAATTTATTTAAAAAAAAATAAAAAAAGATAATCACTTTCAAAATGCACTCTCAGCCTTACCAGTGTTGATGAAGCAAGGAGGGCCTGGAAGAGTTTGGGGTGTGCCAACAGCAACCTCGCCCCAAGGAGCCACCTGTCCTTCCGGCACCCCTCCTTACCATGTTCTGTCGCCCCTACCTCTCCACTGATCTGGGCTCCCCCTCCTCCCTCCCTTGAATTTCTGTGCCCTGCCAGGCTTCCTTGGCGTTCCAGATTGTAGAGACCCAGGGATGTGGACCTTTGAAACGGACAAGTTGGGCACATCTGACCCAATTGATTAATTTAGTCCCGGGAGCCAGGCGACCCAGCAGCTGCACGCTGGTGAGTCAGATCCAATGGGGTCTAAGTCTGAGCTCTTGCTTGGCTGCCTGTGTGACCTTGGTCAGGTTACTTAACCTTCCTGAATCTCAATTTCCTGGTCTGTAAGAGGAGGCTAAAAAATGCTTCTCTTGAAGTTGCCTTGAGGAGTAGCTTTGATAGCTAGCATAAGTGAAAGTACTCTTTGAGGTGAGACCAGGGGAGAGTGTTTCCCTGTAGGGAGCAAAGTGAGGAGGCCCCCTATTGTCCTCAGGTGCCCCAGCCTTCCCCGGGAAAATCCCCTCTGCAAGTCAGAGAGGTTAAAATTTGGCTCCTTCCTCTTTTATTCAGTGTACTTCTCTTGGCCGCCTAGGGCTTTCAGCTTAAGCAAATAAATTATCCTGCTCTGCTGGGCTCTGTGTTCTGTAGCCAGCCATATGTTTGAGCTTGATAGAGATTCTTATCTGGTGGTAATATTACCCAGCGAGGGATGACATTTCTTATCAGAGGCCCTGAGGAATCAGAGATAGGAGCCCTTTCTTTTTACCGGCAGCCGGGCCTCAGCGTGCGGGGCTGGCAAGCGCGGCGCGAGGGGGGTGGCCGGGGGCTCAGGGTGGGCACGTTGCTGTGTGCCGGGCATCAGCTGGCCCCCTGTCTCTTCCGCATGACAACCAGCCACTCCCAGTAGCCTGCCTGGTCACTGGAAGTAGACCGTTGGGAGATTTTTGCATATGATCGAAGCAGGGCAGGGCAGGCCAAGTGAATGAGGAAGGAAGGAGAGGATGTGAAGACGCTGGAGCAGCTGGGGGTACAGACGGAGCACCGGCACCTGTGGGGCCTTACCCTTGACGGAGAGCCAGGTGGCCTCCTGCTCCAGAGCCTAGGCCTGGGGCCTCTGCTCCACGGTTCTACAGAGGGGAGGCAGCTCAGGCCCAAGTACCCGCCACAGTCTTGGCCGTAGGAGGGGCAAGGTGCTGCATGACCTCCTGTCCCCCTCTAGATGCGCCCCCCATCCTCCACCTTGTCCTGGCACAGAGAGGCTGTGCTATGTGGGTGCAACAGGATGGATGCCACACGGGGCTCCTGGGCCCTCTGGCTTCTGTTTGGGAGGTAGGGTGGGTGGGCAGGAAGGGAGGAAGGTCAGGGTACTCGTTGGCTGCTCCTGCTGGGTCCCAGATGGATATGGGCAAGGTCGACACCAAAGGCCTTGCATCTGAGTCCTGATTCTGTCCCTCCCCCTGTGTGACATTAGACAAGTCCTTTTCCTCTTGCACCTAGGTTTTTACCCATCGCGTGAGGTAACATCACCTCCTTTGCGGTCTCTGGCCACTTGGGATCTCCGTGATTTCTGTGTCTCTCTTTTGCCCTGATATCTGGAGGAAGGGGCACTGCAGGGTCCCCGAGATCCCCGAGGGCTCACTGCAGATGAAGCTCCAGGGTGGGTAGAGGAGGTCAGAGGTGACCACATGATTTGGGGACTGCAGGCTCCATTTCCGACACATGCGCAGAGCTCTTTCCCTCCTGATTTTTGGGAAGTCCTGCCCTGTGCAGCCCTGCTCTGCAGTCATAATCTTGCCATTATCAGAAAGGGAAGGAGAAGTGGTTTCTCCCTCTCCCTGGACCTGTTCCAGCCAGCAGTCCTGCCCCTGCTACACTTCCTTCGTGTTGGCCCCAAGTCCTGCTTCCTTCCGCCTCTCCCCCGCCTCTCCAGTCCCGCCCTCTGGTGGGGCGTGCTGAGGTTCCAGGTCTCTCTCCTCACCTCCTGATAGCAGGTCCGCTCTCTGAAAGCGCCGTTCTGCCCTTGTCCCTCTCCGATCAAAGACAGTCATTCCTCCTATCACCCATTGAATCTCCCCTCAGTGTCGCCCCACCCGGTGATTCTGTGCTGGTCACCTCTGTGATGATGCCTCTCACGCGGGGTCCACCCCTGTCTTTTGAACCAACCACTATCTTTCTTTGACTTTTGTACCTGATCATGTCTCCTCCTGAAGGGACCACAGACAGGGCTGGGCTCCTCCCCTGCTCTACCAGCTCCTTGCTCTGTGACTGTGGGCTAGTCACTAAACCAGACTGAACTTTAGTGTCCTCAATTGTGACATGGGCTGTGAGCTCCAGCACCAGGGTTCTTTGGAGAAGAGTCCCTCTGGGGCTTGCCCAGGGACGGGTGTTCAGTGAGTGAGGGGTCCCCTCTCTCTAACTGGCTGCCCCTCAGCGTACTCACACCTTGCCTCTGCTCAAATTCCATTCCATCATTCACTTTCCCTCTGGGCTCTTCTGCCTTGAAGTCAACTTCCTCTGCTGGAAGGACTCCATCTTAGTGCCCCCTGTCTGGACAGCCGGAATAGACCTTGTCTCTTTCTGCCTGTGTCTGACTTCCCAGCATGACGTAGATTGCTCTAGGGCATTGGCTACAGTACGTCCTGATTCTCAGCTTGGCCATTGATTCAGTGATTGAGCAGTTGACTCCGAGGGAATGGAGGAGAGTCATTTGTTCTTTGGTTGAGCCACATTTGACTGAACGCACATCTTGTAGTAGGTCTGTGCTTGGCACTGGAGTTGGAAGGAGGTGTCAAAGGGAGACTGTCCTTATGGAGCCCGTCCTCCAGTAAGGTTTCCTTACCCAAGAGTCTGTGGCAGTCATGGACTACAGACCTGGAGGGATGTGGTCCCTCCCCATGGGCAGCTCAGAACCTGATGCGGGTTGGGGGGTGTGGGAAGAGTTCCATGCCCAAGGAGATGATGCCTCCCTTCAGGTGGATGCCCCCATCCCCCAGATCAGAGCATGGGGCCCCCTCTCGAGATGCCATGAGTGGCCTTGTCAAGATCGAGACTATCCAATCTGCAGATTCCCCCTGTCATGGCCTCCCTTCCTAAGATGGAGGGGGCAGCTCCAAGGTCAGCAGCACTTTGCATCATGGACCTGGCACAGGCCTTGTTAGGTGAAGTCCTCCAAGAGGGGTGTTGTAGGAAGTTCCAACCCAGATGATCGTGATGTTGCCTTGAGTATTCATGACAGCATGTCCCTGACCAACGCAGTGGGAGGAAGCCAGCAAGCTGACCAGCCTGGCTGACTGACTTGGGGTTTCTCTCCTCGTGAGACTCAAGCATCTGGGGTTTCAGTTAAGTTTATTATTTGTCCACTACCTACTTTCCTACCCAAATCATCCTCATCTCCCCATAGCTCATAGCTAGAGCTTCCAAATTCAACTCCCGGATTAATCCTTGTCCCTCTGCAATCCCTTCTGCACTTGGCAACCAGCACGATCTTTACAAAATGTGAATCAAATTGTGTCTGCCCCACTGAACATACCAAGGACTTCCCACTTCTGTTCTTGGGATAAAACTCCAAACCCCCCATGGGGCTCTACATGAATTGGCCTGGATTTCTCTCCTCGCTCACTGTTCTTCAGCCACACTGACCTCTGCTGAGTGATACATCCTATTCCTGCCCACCTCAGGGCCTTTGCACATGCTGTGTCTCTGCTTGGAATGCTCATTCCCTCTATTTTTGCATGCTTTCTCACCTTCACCACTCCCGTTGTTTCCTCCCACTAGTCCTTGCTTTTCCTTCCTAGTGTGATCTATCATGATAACATTTATTTTTGTTTATTTCACACCTGTCCTCCTTCATGAGACCATACTCCTAGAAGTGCAAAGATGGCATCAATTTCATCTACCGCAGTAAGAACAATGAGAGCCAGTACTTTGATCATACTGACCATGTGCCAGCCATGGTTCTAGGTGTGATGTTTACCCAGCCACTTAACCCTTATGAGACCCTACTGACATATAGATGTTGTCACTGCCTTCATTTTACAGATCAGCAAACCGAGACACAGAAAGGTTAAGTAGTGCGGCCCAGCTGCCCCATCTGGTAGATCTTAAAACCAAACCATGGCTCCAGGGTCCTTGCTCTTAAGTCCTCTGGCAGAGCCTGCTGGCGCTTCCCCAGAGGGGATGCTCAGTGAGTGGATGGACATATGAATCAAAGGACCAGTGTCCCGTCTCTCAGGGAGGTCCTCACTGTAGTTTCTGTGCTGGGCCCAGGGATGGTGGCACAGTCAGGGGTGGGGGGGCCTGGAATGAGCCCAGCAGACCTGGACTGCATTTAGGGTCCCCCTATAGTCACTAACTGGGGACTATGGAAAGCCCCTCACTTCCCTGAGCTAGGATGTTCTTAGCACGGACTTGAGCAGTGCTGTCGCCCTTGCACAGTGGTGCAGGAACGCCGGGAGGTGAGCAAGGGCTCATAGGTGACTCACAAAGTCTTCACTGCTCTTGCCCTCCTAGTGGGCTTCTTGTCTCTGGGGAGAGTGCCTCACACCCCTTTCAGGTAAAAGTAGCTAGGAGGAAGCAGAGCCCCCTCGCCAGCAGGGGATGGCCTAGCTGGATGACAAGGATTAGGGACGTAGTTCCCAGAGGACACAGAGGGTGGCCCCCATGCCTGCTCTCAGCCTTAGTATGCCCTCGCCGTAACTGGAGTGTTTGCTGACTTCAGGTGCAGGGCCAGGTGTGGTGGGCTTCTGGTGACCTCACCCCCTGCCTATGCCACAAAGCTGAAGGCCCCTTAGAGTGTCTGGGTCTCCGGACAGGACGGACCTGCCACCTTCACCCTGTGACCCCAGATGCCCAGAATCATTGGTGTGACTTTCTGACCCTTTCCAGGAATTCCCTGCCTGTGGCCTTCAAATAAAATTTCTCCGTAATGTTGAATTCTAAACATCGCTTTGCTCTCCGCCTCTCTCCCGGTCCCCCTCCTTCTGGCTGCCTCTCTCCGTCTTGCTCCTCCTCCCTGGCTCCCTGACCCCCCCCCCCCCCCATTCTGTGCCTAACCCTTTCTCTCTGCATCTCTCACCACCCCTTTACCTCACTCTGGCCTTCAGACACACAACTTTCCAAGGAGCCCACATGCCGGCTTCTTGCAGACTGGCCTGTCGAGCAGCTGGTCCAGCCCCTCTAAGGCAGGAGGAGAAGGATGTTTGGTCCTGTGACGGCCATGGACAGCTGGCTCATCCTGGACGCTGGCTCCCTGTGCACCTCGTCCCTGGAAGGTGGTTTGGCCCCACGCCTGGCCCTGACAGCAGGGCCGTGCTGATGAGACCAACAATTCAGCCTGGCTGTACTTTCAATGGGCAACCTCTGACACTGTCTTCTTACTTCTGGAGATCACTGCAAACCAAACCCCTCCCGGAGGGCACCCCCTCCTGCCCCAGAGACTGTGACATTTAGATCCATGGTGTCCTAGCTCCCTCACTTAGTAGGTCCTTGACCCGTAGGTTCTTCTGAAGTTTCAGAAGCCAGATCGGATTTTGATCCTGGTTGACTATTGACTAGCGGTGGGTTCCTGGATGAGGCTCTGTGCCTTGGTTTCCTCATTTGCAAATTGGAATGCTGACAGTAGTGCCTTTCTGTGGTAGATGGAACAATCAGTCCCAGTGCTTTCCTCCCCCATCATCTAATTAACACGTGGACTCTGTGGCCGTGGCCGTGGCCATGGCCTTCAGGTGAGCAGGGGCAGTCGTCCCCGCAGTGACATCCATCTCGGCCATGTGACTTGTTCTCGTCTATGGGGTGTTAGCAGCGTAACGGGAAGACGCAAATCATACGGGGTTGGGCTTCTTTGCTTGCGTGGCTTTCATGGTGACCACGTGCCTCTGACAGCCTCCAGTCCACAAAGGACAAGAGACATGAAGCAGATTCTGAATTCACACCTCGTATGGAGCTGAGCGCGGACATGCCCGCCTGGTACCAGCCGGCCCCCAGCTGACGGCAGACATGTGAGCGAGAAAGCAGTGCTCGTTGTCGTTTGCCCAGAGTGCGGCTGTTTTGTCACACGGCCCCCTTGCAGCCACAGCGGATACCATTAGATCACTTCATGGGGTTATTGTAAGAATGTTGATTAACTGAGTGAGTTGGTTCACATATTTGGTTTCCTTTGCTGCTGTAACAAATTACTACCCACTTAGTGTCTTCAGGCAGCACGGTGTATTATCTCACAATTCCACAGGTGAGAAGTCCAGCTCGGGTCTCACTGGGCTAAAATCAAGGAACACAGGCCTGCCTCCTTCTGCGGCTCCGGGGGATAAGTGTTTTTGCTTCTCAGAGCCAGCAACCTAACCCCGTCTGTGCCTTTCTCGCATAGTCACGTCTAACCCTGACTGCTTCTCTCTTCTGCCTCCCTCTCCCGTTTTTGGATGCTTCTGATTATATTCGGCCCACAGAAATCATGCAGGATAATCTTTCTATTTTAACATCGCCGCATTCACTTTCTTTTCCTCTGCCAGTTGAATTTGCCTTTGCCAGGCAACTTAAATAGTCACAGGCTTCAGGGATTAGGGTGTGGGTCGCTTCGGGAGATGGCGAGTCTGCAAACCACTGCACGCCTGGCACTTACAATGGGGCTTTTCGTGCTCCAAAGACTTTCTATCCACTGCTATGATTGTCAGCCTTAGCGTTCCCCTTCGTGACATGAGATGAGAGGCGGTCTCATCTGACGCCCACACGGGCTCCTCTGGCAGGCTTTGTTGGGCCGGGCATGGAGAAAGATTCCATCCCTTGGTCCTAGGTGAGTGGAGACAGTGGGTTTAGGAGACAGGAAGGGGGTGAGGTCAGTTTCCTAACTGGCTTTGGAGCAGCCCAGAGGTTCTCCAGGGCGATGATAATGCTCCTGATTCATTATCGTAGCAAGTCTCCTGCTGTCCTCACTGTCCGCCAGCACAGCCCCCTGCTCGGGACTGGCTGAGTGACCAGAAGGGCTGGGGGAAGTCAGGCAAGGGCCAGCCCCTATCTCCACGTGCCCAGCTGGTTCCGTCCTTGCGCTCGACAGGTCCTTCTGATCTTCCCACATACAATGGATTACAGGGAAAAAGAAACTTCCTGGCTTGCCTGATACCAGCTTGGAGGAAGTAGCTGGCTTCAGTGGGACAAGGAAACAAACCCCAATGACAGTGATAACCTCTCGCCAGACTTCTGCGTGAACACAGAAGCTGCTGGGTGGCTGCAGGACACGTTCAGAGGTGTTGGTTGAGTGTGAGTTCTTACAAAAGGGGAGTTCGAATTCAGTATGTCAGCACAGAGTGGAAACAGCGTGGGACTAACCAGTAAGAGAGACGCCCAGGCTTGGGGGTTCCTGGGTTTTGGAGGTTCCATTGGAGACTTACCGTATGGCCACAAGAAAGCAGGTGATGGGCTCAGCCCCAGTCTTTATGGTGGCAAAATGGTGTTCCCTGGGCGTCCCTCCATCTAAAGTAGATGCTAGGCAATGACTGGTGTGGGATCCAAAGCCACAGAGAGTCATGGACAGAAGTGGACGGTCCTTTGGACATCACTAAGCTTGCTTTGGGGACATGAGGCCCAGAGAGAGGTGACATACAATCCACGGTCACACGGCTGTTTAGGAGTAAGCTAGGTCCTAGAACCAACCTCAGGTCCTTCCCTCCTTTTCCACGGGGCCTTCCATGCTGCCATCTTTGTTCCTGTCCCCTGTTGCCGGAAGCACCTCCAGTCTGTCTCAGCCCCGCAGTTGCCCTCTCCTCCAAGCTAGTTCCATGGCGACGTCCATGGCCGGCAGACTTTTGCCACATCTGTGAGGCATCCTGCCATTCCACGTGACAGACTCTGACGGCAGGGCTTCTTTATTTCGCTATCTATGTGCTCCATGATGGTACAGCATGACTGCGGGCCAGGAACGTGGGCTCCAGCCTTGCCAGGTGAACAGGTTCAAGTAGGGGGAATGCCGTGTCAGGGTTTCTTTTGTCTGTCAGCTCGGTGGGCCACGGTGTCCACCTCTAAGTGAGTGTGCACACGCATGCTATGACTTCCCTTCCCTGGAGAAGCTTGAGTAGTACCCGCAGTGAGAACGAGACAGATGTGGTCCACGTCCAGGAACCGCCCCTGCCTGGGGAGGCTTATTTGCGCACATCACCGGGCTTTGGTCTCTTTGTGGGTGAGTTGGAAACAATGTGAGCACATGCCAGGCGAGAGAGTAGAGATACAGACAAACAGGACGATAAACACAAAGAGCTTCCTAGGCCGTTTGGCGTTGTGCTCAACAAATAACGTTGCTCACTGTAAAATGTATACTTGTCTGTGAGCCCCATAGGTACATGACCCAGTTGTCTGTACAGCAAACCATCCCCGACCTTAGTGGCTTAAAACCAGGACCTTTTATCCTTCTCAGTCTTGTAGAGTGGCTGAACCCTGCCAGGAGTTTCTTCGACCACACTCGGAGTCCGTGTGGCTGCGTTCCCCGGGGGAGCTCTGTGAGGCTTCCCTCACACAGCTGGGGCCTCTGCTGGGATGACAGAGCACCTGGGGGCTCGCCCTTTCTCTGCCATCTCGCCGTCGTCGTCCAGCGCGACTTGCTTGACACTGCGGCGGCTGGATCCCCCCAGTGCCTCGTGTGAAGGCCACCTGGTCTCCTGGGGCAAGGCGCAGAATGCACACGACCTCGCTCCCTTTCAGTTCTCCTGCTCAGGGGGTCCCAGGTCAGCCCAGATTCCGGGGCAGGAGAAATCAAGCGCAGCGCGGGATGGGGAAACAACTCGCATGGACAGAAGTGGGAGGGGTTCTCGGCCACCCGCACTGGACACCCCAACCCCAGCACGCAAGTTGCTTTCAAGAGTTGATGACTCTCAACTTCGAAGGCTCCCGTCCTGGGTTATCTGTGATCATCTAGTGAGTCTCAGCAGGGACTTGGGGACGGCCGTCTTGTTTCAGAGCCTGCCTCTGCCGCAGACTGACTGGGTGACTAGTTTCTTATTGTTTCCATGACTCAGGCTCCTCTTCAGGAAGATGGGGACAATACCAGTACTAAAGTAGAGCTTGTGTGAGGATATGCCTGTGTGCACTTACGTGGGTGTGCGTGTACACATATACGTGTGTGTGTGAGTGCACATGCATTTGTGCATATGTCTATACACACCTAAGTGCACCTGTCGTTATTTGTGCGAATACGTGTACACGTACATATGAGTGCACAATCTCTGTGTGTGTATGAAATTTAGTACATCACTTTTTTAAAGAATTTTATTTATTTATATATTTGAGAAAGAGCGCGAGCAAGAGAGCGCAGAGGGAGGAGCAGAGGCAGGGGGCAAGCAGACTCCAGGCTGAGCATGGAGCCTGACGCAGGGCTCCATCCCATGACTCTGACATCATGACTGAGCCAAGACGAACAGTCAGACACTTAACCAGCTGCGCCACTGAAGTGCCCAGAGTGCCTTGCTTCTAAGGTTATTTCCTTGTGCGTACATCTTTGCAGCCTGCCTTGCCCTGGGCCTCGGTCGTGTTTCTGAGAAAATTTTAAAGTTGGATGTGAGAGCTGGTGCCCAGCTGGAATTTGGACTGAGCCCTTTCCAGGCCCATGCCTGGTACCCTCACTCTAGGAGCCGTTCCCTAGCCTGTCCTTGAGAAGCAGAGTGTCACCAGGTCCTGGTGAGATATGGACCCTCCTCGGCCCCATCCCAGTCCTGCTTGCCCAGTTGCTTTGGGATGATCTGCCCGGGACCCACACTGTGCCGCTTCTGCTGGTGGCTTGTCCCCTGGCTACCACCTTCATTCTCTGATTCAGTCACTTTCCTGTTTCCTTCCAGAAAAACCTAGTACTTTCTACTCATACACAGTTGGGATCTCGGGATGGTGAGGAGGTGAAGCAAAGCACAGGGCTGTTTTCATATTTGGAGTTTCAGTCCAACTAAACTTTCCCACACCACCGAGGAAGACGTGGTCTCCTTGCTTCACCTTTTCCAGGCTGAGCCAAGGTCAGGGTTAGCTCTGGGTGGCCAGACCACCCTGGGCCTCCAACCCTCCCTTTCGTAATGAGCTGATTTTCCCCAAGGTACAGCTTCTGGGCAATGTGACCCTGTTTTGTTGTTCCCTTAGTCTTCCCACTAGGGAGAAAAAAACAAAAAACAAAAACCAAAAACAAAAAAAAACTGTCATTTATTGAATATATATGCTTTATACATATGTTGCTGTAATTATTACCCTGCAGGAAAGATACTATTATCCTGAAAGTAGGAAATAATAAACAATTTCCAGAAGGAGCCAGCATTTAAACCTTTGTGCACCTCACTAGAAAGCCTTTTCTCTTCCATATGGCAGAGGTGAGATGTATGTAGGATTTCTTTTCAAGGCCATAGGTCCTAAATACTTCCCTTTAACAAATGTCAACAAAATCCCACAGAGAAAGTGTCTCCAATGTAAAATGTACAGACTACCCTCGGGGTTACAAACACTGTGTTCCAGAAAGTCAGGAGCTGCCTTGGCGTTGGCCGAGTTGGAAGGCACAGAAGGGGGGAGGCTGGCCAGGGTGTGGTGACGGGGAGTCACACTGCTCACTGTCTTTCTCTGTGGAGTCTTTCCGTTGTAAACATGTTTTCTTCCCCATCCTCTGGCATCCATCAAGATTGAAATTCCAGGTTGTCAACCCTTGAAGGAAGGGGTTCAGATCTTGGCATTAAGTTATTCCCATCGTGTGTACAGAGCTTTGATGCTAAGGAACGCTTCCCGAAACTTAACTGCTCCACACAGCAGCCCAGAGAGGACGTCGGCCTTGTGGACAAGAAAGACAAAGGCCAAGGGCCTCACGTTGAGCCCAAACACGAGGCTGCTCCCAGCTCCCAGGAGACCTCTGTCCAGTAGACTGTTAGCCGAGCATATGTGCAGTCACTGAGGCTGCTTCATGTTCTGGGACAGGATCTCTGCTTTCCCCAGGATCTGATGGTCCCTCTGCCAATACAGTGGGACATCAACCCCTGCGTGCACTGACGTGTTCGCCTGACCAGTTCTCCGCAACCAAACCGGGGCCCCATCAGCCTCACAGACCTCCCTCTGCAGCGCACACCCCAGAGCGTGGCGCGTGGCGGACTCTCCCCACGGAGGCGCCTGTTGAATGAACACATAGTACTTCTGCTTTACCAAAGCCAAGCGGCTTTGGAGACTTGAACTCCTGCCGGCCACCAGCTGCCCTTCATTTCTACTCACAAAGCACCGAGTATGTATTCCAGAAACATCACCCAATCCAAACACACAAGGGCAGGAAGCTGCAAAACTTGTATTACCCTTCAGAGGTGATTGTCGGAAAGGAGTGCTGTGTATGCGTATGCATCCTTGGCACAGCAGGGTAGGGCACCCGTTCGTGTGCACAGAGCTGCCTTACCAGATGCGCGACGGCTGGCCTTCCACATCGGCATGCCCACTTCTGCCCCCTCACCGTCTGATTGCTGGGATACGCAGCGGCACCATTGTTCACACAGAAAGGGCAAAGGCCCTCCCAATTTTTCTTAAGGGTCTGGGGGAACTAATGAATTCCACACTTGTACTATTACAAACAGGGCTTCCGTGAATATTAACATGGTTAAATCTTCATAAATGTGTTTTCCTATTTTACGAGGATGTATCCCCTAAGATAGACTAGGCTGTTTCGCTTGCTGCAGGCCGTTCGGGAAGTCTGGGCAGGTTTCTCTCTCCACCACCGCATCGGACACCGTCACGTCTCTGAGCCCCCCGCAGTAGGGAGCCAGGGCGGACGTGCCTTTTCTAGCCTCTTCTCTTTGGCACTTGGCACAGCACCAGACACATGGCTGCTGTTCCCAACCTACGTGTCCCTTCACCAGAGGACCTCCCTCACCGTGGGCTGTGTAATACCCTTGTTCCTCCTTGTAGCCGTTGCTTTCTGTAACAAATGTCTCAAATTAATTAAATCATGATTTGTGGTGTTTGGAGCGGAGCCTGAGTGGGTCTGGTTCCCTGTTGTGTCCTGGCAGCCGGCACAGTAGTTCGTAACGGTCAGAAGCAAGAGCTCACGACAGAAGGACCTGGATTTCTGACAGCGCTGTCCCTCTGCCGACCTAGGGCTTTGCTTTCTCCTCTGTGTGGTCACGTTACCTGCCTCACACAGTCAAGGTGAGGTTTAAACGCGACGTGGGGCATGGAGTGTGCGCCGTGTGGTTAACACACGCAGGGGCTCAGCTCTCGTTGCCGGGGCTGTGGTCCGGGGATGGTGAGTGCCCACTGTGTGCCAGGCTCTGCTCTAGGTGCTTTATGTCGGGAGAGGGATGGCAAACTGCCGCTCACCCGCCAAATCTGACCCACCATCTTTTCTGGTACAGCCCAGGAGCGACGCATTTCTAAATGGCTCACAGATATAATCCAAAAGTATCGTATTTTCTGACACATGAAAATCGTATGAAATTGGATTTCATTGTCCATAAATAAAGTTTTATTGGAACACAGCATGCCCTTTCTTTTGGGTATTGTCTGTGGTGACTTGGCTGCTCTGATTGTAAAGATGGGGAGCTACTATAGAGATGGCATGGCCCGCAGTGTCCCAGAATATTCACTCTTTGGCCCTCAGTTTGCTGAGCCGCGTATGAACCCATCTAACCCTGCACAGGGCAGGCTGTTACTGCCGCCATCCGCACTATCCGGGGAAGAGAGGTTAATAGAGTGCCTGAGGTCATCACGGCTTGTAGGAGGTAGAGCATGGGTTTGGTTCCCAGAGCTGGGGCTCCTGATGGCTCCACCATAGGGCAGGTTCTTGGTCTTTGGAGGGGAGAGACATGAGGCAGAAAGAGGCAGAGGTATGCCTCCATGAGTGGTAGAGTCAGGACTGAGAACCAACCCCAATGGACCTCACAGTTCTTGACCTTTTTCTCGTAATGAGTTTATACCCTCCCCACCCACCACCGTCTCCTGGCGTCACCCGCTAAACACACATCCAAATGTACAGAAGCATTCAAGATGTCCCTAAAAGTGTAGTCCCTTGAGAGCAGGGAGGTAATACGACAAGACTAGATATGGTTACGTGCTTTCTACTAAATACAGACTTAGTACATGCTGGTGGAATGAGTGAGTGCATTTTGGTGAATGTGTCCTGGACTCTTCAGAATTTAGACTCTGGAGATAGGACAGGGACCCCTGGGGAAAGCGGTAAGAGCACATTCTCATGGGAAGGAGACCATGGGAAGGTGGTCCTTCATGGACCACGGTGATGCTCCCCAGGCGGCATGGGGTTCCTGGGCTGCAGTGCCAAACACGTCTGTCAAAATCCCACGGAAGGAAAGCTAGTATCTTTCCCGTGTGTCGTAACCAGCTCCATGTGGGTTGATTCCGAATGTTTGGTTTCTTTCAACAGCTTTGCTGAGCTATAATTCCCGTATCACCCAAGTTACCAGTCTTAGAACATTTTGACTACCTCAGAAAAAAAATCTGTCCCCATCAGCTGTCACCTCCTTCTCCCCCTTCCCCTGGCCCCCGGGGTCCTGAGCAACCTAGAATTTCTGTCACAGGGGATTTGCCTTTCCTACATTTCACACAAACGCAGTCGTACAATAGGTGGTCTTCTGCAGCGGGCTTCTTTCACTCAGCAGGACGCTATCAAGGTTCGTCCCGCTGTGGGGTGTGTCTGTACTTCATTCCCTTCTGTGCCTTAGTAATGTTCCATTGTGTGCAGGGACTGCGTTTCATTTACTCTTTCTTTGGTGGATAGACAGGTTGTTTCCAGTTTGGGGTTATTATGAATAATGAATGCTTCTCTGAAGATTCCTGTGCAAGATTTTGAGTGGATGTGTGCTTGCATTTCCTTGAGTATATATACCTAGAAGGGGAAAGGCTGGGTCACGTGGCAACTCTCTCTGCAGCCTTTTTGAGGACCGGCTAGACTGTTTTCTAGAGCACCTACACTGGTTTTCATGCCCATAGGAACTGCGTGTTCTTGGCCATCATTCATGCCCGTCTTTACAAATCACAGGATTCCATTTATATGAACTTTTGGAACACACAAAATTAATGAATGGTGCTAGAAATCGGTACAGTGGTTTCCTCTGGGAGGTGCAGCAACGATTGGAAAAGGCACAGGGAACTTTCTGGGTGAGGGAAATGTTCTGTGTCTTTGTGGGTTAGTGTTTTTGGTATGTGCATTTGTCAAAACTCATCAAACTGTTCATTAAAGATCGGGACATTTCACTGTGTTAATTAAGCTTGAATTTTAAAAATTGAAAAAGAGCATATAAGTAAAAGAAAGCATAGGCAGAGGGGGAAAAAGAAAAGAATATTAGCTATCTCCAGGCATGACTTATCCTGGACAGAGGGCCAATACCTGGCAGGCAAGGCCAAGTGTGAGAGGCTTTTAATTGATGTGATTAACTGTGTCTCAGTAGGGAGCCTCGTTAACACCAAAAGGAAGGAAAAGAGGTTATTTTTCACTTACCTAACTGGGGAAAGGGGGGAAGGGAGGCCTGGGGGGCCCTTAGAGGGCTGGTCCCTGCAGTGGGGGATGGGCCATTCTGAATAGTAGAGCTGCATTTCCCTTGGCTTTGAGATACTTTTTGGGGTAGGGGAGGGCATTATTTTCTTGGTTGTTGCAAAACCTATTCTCCATTTTCATCTGCGGGGAGAAGAAAACCAACCTGAATTTTGGGAGTGGGGGTGAAGTGGGGTGTGTTTTTCAAAGTGGCATCTTCCACGAGAACACAGATCTGTTTAGCTAGAATACTCTAACCCTTCCTTAAATGCACTAGTGGCTGATGAACAGAAAATAACAGGCAACAGAAAAGAAGTGGAAGGTTTTATCTCTCCCTTAAGCTCTGCAGAGAAATTTATGGATGGCCGTAAGCGCACAGATCAGGGTTGGACAAACATTAATTACCCATGTTAAAAATCAGCAGTATGAAATTTCTTATAAAATTGCAAAAATTGCATCATTTTATTTGTAGGCTAGGAAAAAATATATATGTATACACACACACACACACACACACATATGTATTTGGCTAGAATAAAAGCCTGGAAGTATAAATGCTGTTATTTTTAGGAGAATGTGATTATAATGTGATTTTTTTTCTATTGCGTATCTGCGATTTATTTTTTCCAATGACTGTTTACTGCTTGTGAATTCAGTTGTTTGTTGAGTGATTTTGCTTCTCTCACTCATGGACGAGGTCAGTTTGCATAGGCTCACCTCCCTGGAAGAGACTCCCCACTCCATCCCCGCCATGCTTCCTGGTTCTCAGCTCTGTGTAAGTACCAAACACAGACTTCAAGGTTAGCGAGGTCAGAGTTCTATCTTGCAGGATCGCGGGCAGGTCTTTCTGTGTCTTGGTTTCCTCATCAGAAGAATGGAACTGAAGGTCGTCTCCTGGATCAAGTGGTGTGAAACGTCCATGGGAACTGCGCCCCTACACACACACACACACACACAGAGTACTTGGCCCTTCCCAGCAGCTCCATACTCTTCCTCCCCCCTTTTAGCAGGATGCCTTCCTGGTACCTTGGAAACTAGCCCTCGAGGGGTCCAAGTGACTCCTGAGGGCTGAGCACCAGCCCTCAAATCATTGCAGAAGCTTATATACACCTTCAGCCCATCATGTGTGTGCGCGCGTGTATATGTGCGTGTATGTATACGCATGCGTGTGTGCGCACATGTGTTTGCGTATGTGTGTGTGAGTGTGCAGGCTCCTCAGGAGCACTTCTCTGTGTGTAGTGTGACATTAAACAGAACCTCCGTCCCTGTGGACGAATTGGGGCAACTCGCTGTGGGGACTAGGATCTGTCACAAACCAAAGGTCACACCAGCTGCAGCAACGCTCTGGGTGACCACGCTATTTATGTTCCTTCCTGCAGCACGATTCCTGGCGGCGGTGGCCTCGGTCCGCAAACAGCCTTGTCCGCAGTGAGCCCAATATGTTGGAAACCTTCTCTTCCCGCAGCTCAGGATAGAGAACGCAGTCCCGGGGTGGAGTGTGACTGTCATTTCCCCAGGGCTGGGGGAAGGGCTCGGCAGAGGGTGAGTCAGGGTTTTGCAAATGTATGTTTACGCTGGTAGAACACGCAGGGCACACATGGGCAACAGCGATTTGCACTCATGCAAAGCAGGAGCCACGTGCTGTCCGCATCCCCTAGCCTCCCCTTCCTCGCTCACCTCTGCAGCCCTCCTCCCGGCTCCAGAATGCCTGCCCCAGCCCCTTTTCTCGGCTTCTTTTTCTGGCAGTGGTTTTCAAACTTCAGTTTGCAAATGACCACCTGGGAAACTCGGTAAAATGCAGATCCCTCGGCTTCCCCCACCAGATTTTCTCATTCATTAGCTCTGGGGTGGGGCTTGGGAAATGGCATTTTCACGGGACATCATAGATGGGTCCATTTGACCAGAAAGACACTATGTGTAAGTTTCAAAATAGGAAGACAGAGCTGCAAAATGGAAATTGTGTTACATATTTATATAACTTTTTATTGCCTGGTCAAATGCAACTCCACTTTTGCAGTTACATGGGAATTATGTTTTATACAGGAGCCAGGTAGGGTTAACATACTTGATAGCTGTCTCGGGGTCTAAAGAAGCCTTGAAGGCGTTTCAACCGCATGAGCCAGGCTCTGAGGAGCGAAGCCTAGGGTATGTTGTGTTCCTAGCATTTATTTTCTTTCTTTCTTTCTTTCTTTCTTTCTTTCTTTCTTTCTTTCTTTCTTTCTTTTTTTTTTTAAAGATCTTATTTATTTATTTGACAGAGAGAGAGAGATCACAAGTAGGCAGAGAGGCAAGGCAGAGAGAGAGGAGGAAGCAGGCTCCCTGCTGAGCAGAGAGCCAGATGCGGGGCTCGATTCCAGGACCCTGGGATCATGACCTGAGCCGAAGGCAGAGCATTTTCAATCAGAAAGAAATGTTCTTCTTGGGGCACCTGGGTGGCTCAGTGGGCTAAAGCCTCTGCTTCGGCAGCACCTCCACCACCCCCCCACCCCCCCAGCCACACCGTGTGCAGGGCATGGTGGGGCACTGGGGTGGGAGAGAGAGGGACACTCACAAGCATTTCCCCACAAAGAGCAGAAACATCACGGCAGCTCTGCTCACTCCTCGTGCGCCGGATCTAGTCCCAGCCGGTGAGGAAGTGCAACCCTGCCCTGCAGGACACAATCTGGAAAAGCGAGTGGCGTGGGTACGTCCCTTTTCAGGGCACGTGTACTTTCTCACTCACTCATTCAACCAGCAAGAATTGACGACACATTTACCAAATGCCGAACATCATAAAATATTGCCGCTTCTTTTGGTGCTTTCATCAGTCCTGAAGTGGCAGGGGTCCTTATACCCATTTCCCCGTCGGCAGTAGAAGGCTCAGAGGCGCCCAGACGGGGAGGGGTGGGCCTGACTCCACAGCACAAGCCCTGCAGGGAACGCCACAATGACAGGAGAGGAAGGTGGCCGTGCAGGGAGGCCCGAAGGCACAGAGGTTAAGCAGGGGGGTTCTAGAGGCGAACTGCCTGGGGGTGCATTCTGGCTCCATATTCCTGAGCCATGAGATCAGAGCAAGTTACTTACCTTCCTACGCCTCAGGGTCCTCTCCCATTCACGGCCAGGATGCTAACAGCACCCCCAACCTCATCACAGTGCTGTGACAGGTAAGGCAGAAAGTGCACGGAAAGCCCTTGTCAAGCTCCTAGCACAGCCTCCGGGCCAACATGCCAGGGATAACAGTGAGTTACCATGGCCATCCACGTACAAGGGCCATCCACGTACAAGCTCACATGGGCCACAAGCCCCTCAACCCAGGGCCTGCCGTGCTGGCAGGTGGGACGGGGACGCCCTGGTACCACAGGCCTCCCTACTCACCAGCTTCTTCACGCAGGCCCTCCTGAGGGCTGCCCCACACGGATCTCACCGACGCTCCCATCAGCCGCACTGCTTTATGAGCTCTGTGTTCCTCTGCCTGGCTCTCGGGGTCCTCAAAATTCAGGCCTTGACTCACCCAACCAGGATTTCCAGATGTTTTCTTTCTGTTCTAGGCCCAGGAAGCTCCTCCCTGGCCTGTGAGTGTGCCGCCCACCTCCCCCGCTCCTGGCCTGGATCTCAGGCCTCCTCCCCTTCCTCCTCCGCCTCCCCACCGACCCCCAGCCCCCCATGCTGCGGTCATCCTGAGCACTTCCTTCGCAGCCTGCGGGGACCTGCCCCCTGACCCCAGACCACCCAGGACACACACGCGATCAATCTTGGATTGTCTTGCTTTGTTATCTTTGCCTTCATTCCTCCCTGGTATCTAGCATTCCTTGTGTTGGCGTCTTGACTCCCTAACTCGCCGCCACGGTCGAGAAATGGCCTTGGTGTTGCAATCCCTCACCCGGAGTCTAGGCGATACCAGGCATTTGAGACATTCGTGGTCCAAGCACTGGCCGGCGCCTTGGCGTGGGGCTCGGGAGTGGAAAGGGGAAACCAGCGCAGAGTCGTGGCTGAGGACCGCTCCCTCGCTTCCACCATCCGGCCCACACACCACGCCCCTCCCAGGCCGGCCTTGCTGTCCGCAGTGAGCAGAGGCCAGCTGTGTGAAGGGGTCCACAATGTATGCAGAGACCCTCTGGGAGCACTCGGGAGCACGCAGATCTCACAGGAGGACGGCAGAGCATCGGTGACCCCGGGGAAAGTCTACCTTCCCTGAAGCTCCGGATGCGACTATAGCCTCCAGCTCCCTGCACGTTTCCAGATGTTAGAGTGACGGGTTTCTGTAGGCAGCCTGGCATGTGCGTCCACCACACGTGGCCACATACATGGGTCTTTTGGAAAAAACCGTTTGTCAGGAGTTATCAAACACCATGTTGACCTCGTATCCCTGTTTAGGGAACGTATTTCAAAGACACGCTCCAGGAAAGAAGGCACTCGTTCGCAGGTGGGAGGTTTTTTGAAGCCGGGCACATTTGGGAGCAAAGTTGGAGACCAGGAGACACCCAAGGATACATGGTACTTGGGCGCCAAGGCATTTGCCAGACATCTGAGGGATGGCGAAGAGGTGTTCACTTTAAGGAGAGTGGCCACCATCCCTGATGTGACAGTCACATACAGCAATGTGCCCTTCCTTATGGGAAGTTACAGAAAGAGAATAGCTCTTTGTTAGAAAAGTGAAGATTGGCTTATTTGGTAGCATAGCAAGCAAATGATGATCGTTTCTTCCTCGTGTCTCTTCTCTTTTTGGTAACCTAGCTCATCTAGTTAAAAATGGATTCACCGCCACAAAAGAAAAGAAAAAGACATATCTATGTGGATTTGTAAGGCCCCAGGTGTCCAGGAGTGGGAGCATAAAGATAGCCTGAGATGTCCCCTCTCTCAGGTTTGTGCGCAAAACAGCACGGGTGCTCTGCGGGGGTCGGGGGGAGTGAGACACGGGGTGCCCTGCAGGGAGGGGCTGCCCCTGCTTCCAGGTCTGAAGGGCCCGTGTGCCGCACCCATTGAAGCTGCGATGTGCTGCTGTGCTCCCAGCACAGTGCCTGGTATGAACCTGAGCCCCTGGGGGACATGCTCCCTTCCTCCCAAGTATGCCAAACAGCGTCATTCATCATTGTGCTTTTTGTCCTGCCTGTGTCGTGTGTCACTGAAACCACACCCTAAAGGTACAAGCTGGGTAATGTCCCCGTTTTACAGACAAGAAAGCGCAGTCCTCAGTTGTCATTCAGTTGCTGCATTCCAAACGGGCTGCGCACACACGTCTCCTCTACAGGGCTTCCCTTTGGATCTGCTTTTGCAGTGGGGAAACTGAAGCTGTAAGTGACCTGCCAGAGGGCCCACAGCCAGTAAGAATCAGTCCTGGAAACATGCATAGCTGGGTTTTCTGACTCCCAGTCCGGTTGCATTTTATCTTTGGAATTTTATGAAAGCCTCCTCTCTTCAAGGCACATTCTCTCTGGCCTCTGCAAGATCCCTGTCATTCTTCTTGTGTTCTTCCCGTTCTGCTCCCTTTGCTCCTCACCGGCGTCTACTCAGGTGCCTTTGCTGGGTGCTGCACAGGTGGACTGGTGCAGGGCCATGATTGGGTACTTTTTAATTTAGACAAATGGGGTTCTCTTAGAGATCTTCTCTTCATTCTGTACACATAGCTTATCCGAGGGCTGCATCTGGTCTTCCCTTGCCATTGGTCCTGCCCTGTTCACTCCTCTTGCCCCTGGAGATGGACACTAGGGAAGCGCAGCCAAGTTCTGTGGTGACACCTTGCACCTGTGCCCGTGGGGACTGTGGGAGAGTTTCTCTGTACAGACTCCGGGCGGGGATGGATGCTTGAGTCATTGGCTGTGCTCATGTTTAGTTTCACGAGTACTGCCAGGTTGTCTTCCAGAATGACTACACCAGGTTACACTTACACCAGTAAGTGTGTAGGGCTTTCTGTTTCCCATACCCTCCCCAGCACCTGCTGTAACCAGATGTCTCAAAAAGCATGCATCTGAATGGCCCGAGGGCATCAAATTAGCATCTCTGTGATGCTTTTCTGTGCTGCAGACCTCACCTATCACAGCAGCCTTTCCGGTGGGAAGAACATCCAAAAGGAAAAGGAGTTTCTTCCTACTGTAACTCTCTTCTCTTGAGGCACAGAATTTCCCCAGAAATCCCCAGTAGACCCCCCTTCTGTCTCACTGGCCAGATGGGGCCGAGAGTCCACCCTAGGCTAGACTGTAATGGAGACAACAGGATTCGCCACGGCCGCCGTGTGCCTCTTCCAGATACCTGCGCAGAACTGGGGAAAGTTGAAACGGGGAAGAAAGCTGGTCGTTCAGCTGCCAGTGGACGCTTCTTCCACCCTAGTTCTTTAATTGTACCAATTTTTTGAGTCATGCTGCCTCATCTTTACAAGGAATCATTCTCGAAACTCTGTGCAATTAGCCAATTTCAGAGACTTTCTAAAGCAATGAGTCAGTGAGCCCATGGGCATTGCCTTGAGGACTTGATGTGTCCGGCCCATTTTGGAACCTGCCGTTCTTCTTGCCAGGTGGACGTCAGACCTATGCCTATCCTGGCTGCCCCAAATTAGGTTTCTGTGTGGGCTTCCTGTGAAAGTGGTCAGTATGGAGACCCTGGGCCGAGCCCTGGAGCTCCTGCCTGTGGCACACTCTCGAAGCCGAATACTAGCACTGTAGGCAGTAGCTTCTCACTAGCCACGTGCATACTATACTGAGCCCTGCTCTGTCCTAACCAAAGAAATTAATTTCTAAGTGATACCCAATAGTTACAATATATTGAATGCTTGCTCTGGGCCAGATGATCTCACATAGCCCTCTCTGACCGCCTGTGAGAACATCTCTGTTAATGTGAGAGCCCAGACTCCAGCCAGACCACCTGCAGAATGCCAGTTCTGACATTTATTAGCTGTGTGGCCTTGAGCAGGTCACGTCACCTCTCTGTGCCTCGGCTTTCTCATTTATACGAGGAGATTAGTGATCATGAGTTACAAGTACTGGATGACTGGGGAAATACAGAGTGCTTACTTAGAATACTTAGAATAACACTGGCACGGTGGACATGTATTGCTCACATCTGATAAACATTAGCTGGTGCTGTTGCCATTTCTAAAAATGAAGAAACCAGAGCATTGGAGAGATCAACTTACCAAATGTCAGACAGGGCTGAGTAGCAAGGATTTTTTTTTTTTTTTTTTTTTTTTTTAGGACACAATTTGGGGACATTTTGACTTCAAAGCTGGCCTTTTTTTTTTTTTTTTTTGGTCCAACTATACATCATCAGTAGTAGCTCCATGGCTCAATGGGACATTGCCATCATTTTCCTTATCAGTAGGATAAATTTTCATCTGAAGACCCAGGGAAGCTTTTTGTAAAGAAAGTGTAAAGAAAAAGAAAAAAGCTAAAAAACAAAAAACAGTGTCTAATCACCAGCCTTAAAGATAATGCTTCCAGCAGCAGGTAGATGGGCAGGTCGTTCCTGGAAGGTGGCTGGGAGGCAAGGGTGTCGGGACACAAAAGAAGCCTGTGCCCTGGGACAGCAAAGGTACAGCGTTCAGTTCCTGGTTCTACCACACACCTTACGGGGCCTCAGTCTCCCCACCTTTATTTAAATCAGATTTCTCTTCTACTTCCCCCCAGTAAGGATTTAAGAAAAGCTTTATAAACTAAGCATAATCAATGCTACTTATTCCGGAATTAGGATTTGACCCGTCATTTCCTGTTTGTCCCTATCTCCATTCTCATGTAGGCACAGTCACACGAAGTGTAAGCATGGTGTCCCCTAATCCCCTTTAGTCATGGGAAGTCTCTGGAGACCAGAACTTTAGTTAGAATCTTCTACAAGAGATTTGTCCTTGTCTAACGAAGACGGGTGAACTGGAGTCAGGAGCCCCTGGAATTTGGGGAGGGTGGGGTAGCTCTAGTGTCCGTCGATTTGGGGGAGCAAAGAAACAAGGGAGCTGTCTGCCGCCCGGGACGTGCCCTTGCCAGATCCTTCACACAAGCATGTTCAGCCATAGATGTGCTGGGTGTGAGGGACCAAACGCTCGGTCTGAACAGAGGGCCATGGTAGAAAAGATGGCTTTGTGGCCTGAATATCTGGGAGGACTGTTAACCCTAACCCTGTCTGTATATGGAACAGCAGACTCAACTCTCGTTTATTTTATTATTATTATTATTTTTTTTTTAATTTCAGTGTCCCTCCCTTGCTTTCCTTCTTTCGTTTTCTTCTTCCTTCTCTTCCTCCATCCGTTTCCAGCTCCCCAGCCCGTAGGTCTCCCTTCCGCGAGGCAGTCAACTTCAAGAGTCTCGTCTGTGATTGTAGATGGTCTGTGCCTAAACGGCAAAATCCCTGTGTGTGTACCATTTCTTCCTCTACAGTATGAGGTTGCTGTGTCTTAGAGCACACGGGCACTGTGATTTAGGCCACAACCAGGGGAAGAAGACGGTCTGTTGCCCATCCCATTTCTCCTCGTTCCCAGGCACCATTCCCGCCTGTCACTTTCTAGCTGCTGCTGTTGTCCACTCTGCACTTGGGGCGTATTTCTGGGTGCACGTGATGACATGGAGACATCTGTGATGATGTGACTCTGGAGCCCAGTGTGGTCCAGCCCCGTTGGTGAAGAATCCCTCAGTTTCTGGTAGGTCCTATGCCTCAGTTTCCCTCTCTGCTGGGCAGGAAGACTGGATGACAATTTGGGATGGTCTCCAGAAACGTGCCCGCCACAGGTGGCCCTCTGAGGACCCTACTTCTGCCCCAAGGGCAGCTTTTAGATCACGTTCTATTGATCCGTTCACCTGGTGCAGAACCACACACCTGAAAGATGGCCAAAGCTTTTGTTCCTCAAACTCCAGCTGCACACCTGTCTTTAGGGAACCCTTGTTAGATGCAGAGTCTCGTTCAGTCACTCATGTGGGGCTGAGATCCTGCACTAGGGGTGGGCTCCCAAGTGCTGCCAATGCTGCTGGCCCACACACTGACCCGTCTGGAATAGCAAGGAAACACCGAGTCCTATCCCGTGCGGTACCAGATACTGTCTAGAGCACTACACTGCATGGATTCCAGCTTCGTCACTGGTTAGCAGTGCATGGACATTATTCTTTCATCTTCCTGATTATCCAGAGGGTGTGGGAATATATATATGTATACACACGCACATATGTACATGTTATAGATAATATATATTTTAATATATATTTATGTGTGTATATATAATGTGTCTGCATATATACATAAAAATGTGTATGTGTGTGTGTGTGTGTGTGTGTGTGTGTGTGTGTATATATATATATATATATATAAACTTTTTTTTTTTTTAGGTGAGAGAACTGCTCAGACATGTTAAGTAACTCAGCAGAGGTCACACAGCTTAGGGACACAGAGGAACGTATCAAGTAGTGAAGGCCATTTTCCATCACTGCTGTCCTCCACGAGCTTATGTCTGGAATGGGAGGCATCTTTGCACCAATGAACGGGTTGGATGGTGAGTATCATTTTCTCTTCTCTCCCTGTCTTTATCTCTGAGATTTTAACTCTGGTTTCTTACTTTCAGGAGCCCAGAAAACACTTGACACAGGTAGCATTGACCCAGAGAGAAGTGAATCCTTGTGTCCAGTGACTAGAAGACACACGAACCTAGAAAAAGGAGCCCAGGAGATTGCTGTGTTTCCCCCACATAGGAGAACACCCACCCCCTCCTGCCCCTCGCCTGTAACACATGATACATTTAGCAGTGATTTGGTCACTGCTGAGCTATCTTCATTTAATGTGATTTTGACAGAAGAGTTGGTCTGGAAATTGTATTTTCAATTAAACTTCCTTGTTGAGCCGCTTTGGTTTTGAAAGGATCCCATTAGGGTGGATAATTATACAGCAGTTGCTATAGGGAGATATTTGCCTCAATTTCCGCTCTTAGGTGATTCAAATCAAATGTTATTTCTTTTCCTTCCCAGAGCTGTGTGTGACCATTTTCCTCATACTATAGGCTTCTCATGAGTTATTTTTGGAAATCCAAAGCAAAACAGCCGTTTTGGCGGAGGCCATTTCTAGCCTAGCAGAGTAAGCCATATGTACCAACAAACACAGCCAAAGAGTCCGTGTCTTTCAAAAACACCAAAACCATCTCCCTCTGTGGGGGTTAAAATTCTTGGGGACCACAGACTGTCCTTTGTATCATCCTGTATTCCTTTGTGAACTCTAGTTAACTGAAGTCAAAGACAATTGAAAATCCTTTAAAATTTGGCACCCCTGGGGGGCTCAGTTGAGCATCTGACTCTTGGCTTCGGCTCAGGTCATGATCTCAGGGTCGTGGGAATGAGCCCCACACGAGGCTCCGTACTCAGCGCTGAGTCTGCTTGGGGTCCTTCTCCCTCCCCTGCTCACATGCTCTCTCTTTCAGACAGAATAAATTAAAAAAATAGAGAGAGAGAGAGAGATTTATCAAAGTTCTGTCCATTTGCGAACGATTGTCATTGCCCTTTTGTTCAAGATCGCAGGCCTTGACAGAATTTTACTGGGGACAGTTCTGGTCTCTGGTCTCCCATGCAACACAGAAATCCCTATATTTTCCCACTCCCTACTGTTTCCTTCCCTCCCCAGAACACGCGTAACCTACCTCATTACGTGACTCACGCAGACAAATCTTCCTCTCACCCAGTAGCAGTAAGTGTGCAAATAGTAGGATGGATACAAAGATGAATGAATAAAATCCCATTTTCCTCTTAAAAAAAAAAAAAAAAAAAAAGCTTGGGGCGCCTGGGTGGCTCAGTGGTTAAAGCCTCTGCCTTCGGCTCAGGTCATGATCTCAGGGTCCTGGGATCGAGTCCCGCATCGGGCTCTCTGCTCAGCAGGGAGCCTGCTTCCCCTTCTCTCTCTGCCTGCTGCTCTGCCTACTTGTGATCTCTCTCTTTGTCAGATAAATAAATAAAGTCTCAAAAAAAAAAAAAGTTTATTACGCAAATAGTAAATGAATGTTTTTCACCTGGGGGGGTTGCTTTTCCAAATAAAGCTAAAGTTCTTTTTAATCACTGGGTCCCTATCCTGGTTTGTTCATCAGCTCTGCTTGGGTTATTTGGAACGCAACCTTGTAGACTTTTCTAATGTACTTTTATGCACACGCACATACACACACACACAAGTGGGCACACGCGTGCCCAGGCACAGGGTGCTGTTATTTAGACCTTTGATAAACTAATTACTTGCTTTTTCCCCCTCAGCAACGGATCCTGGAGTTCTTTTTTAACTGCCACCGAATTTTATCCCATTGTGTGGGTATACCTTTTATTCGATCAAATACGTAAGTTCTTTATCTGTTCTCACACTCATTGTAGTTCAGGATCTCTTGTTGTGTTCATGTTAAGAAACTTACCATGTCCACTGTTGCCTTTGGTAGCTATAACACATTTCATGAAAATCAGCCAGCTGCCTTGGAGGTGATGCCAAACCAGTTGACAGAATCCTGGGAAATGCTGAGGATTGCCAGAGGGCCCTGAATCGCCTTGTCTGCGGAAACAAGGGAGGTGAACTGTGCCTGGGGAACGCCACAGGTCTCCAGAGAGAGTGATGTTCGATATCGTGTTGGTGAACTGTGCCTGGGGAACGCCACAGGTCTCCAGAGAGAGTGATGTTCGATATCGCGTTGGCTCTGCTCATAGTCATCTGACGTTCTTTGAGCAAGTCACTTCTTCTCCGCGGACCCTTATTTTCTCATCTGCACAATGGACTCAGTAAGCCTTTTCCATTACTGGACTCTGAATAATGGGATTTACACAAAGCCCCAGGTTTCTTACACAGAATGGATGAGCCCACCCTTCACTATGGGTCCAGATGGGAGAGGGGCAATTTTAGGATATATTTTAAATTTAATTTTATTGAATTAAGTATGTTTTGTATATTTTAATTGAAATATGTATATTTTAATTTTTTTTTAAGATTTTATTTATTTATTTGACAGAGAGAGATCACAAGTAGGCAGAGAGGCAGGCAGAGAGAGAGGAGGAAGCAGGCTCCCTTCTGAGCAGAGAGCCCGATGCGGGACTCGATCCCAGAATCCTGAGACCATGACCTGAGCCGAAGGCAGAGGCTTTAACCCTCTGAGCCACCCAGGCGCCCCGTATATTTTAATTTTTAAAGATTGTTTTATTTATTTATTAGACAGAGAGAATGAGTGAGAGCCCAGGAGTGGCGGCCCAGAGGGAGAAGCAAACTCTCCCCGCTGAGGAGGGATCCTGACTCAGGGTTGATCCCAGGATCTTGGGATCATGAGCTGAAGGCAGACAAACTCGTAACCAACTGGGCCACCCAGGCACCCCAAAATATATTTTAAAATTTTTAACTGGATATGCAGCCCAGAGCTCTTAGCTGGGTAGAAGTCACGAAGTCCAGAATGTACCACCTTTGGGTCTTACTCTTATTACTTTATTATCCAACTAAAATGTATATATTTTCTTTTTCTTTTGCTCTGTGCGAGCTTTCTGTTCTAAGCAAGGCCATGCGGTGTTGAAAAAAGAAGTCATGGACCTCCAGTTCTTACAGGCTTCTGTAGTTCCAGCTGTGTGGTCTTAGACAAGTCACAAACCTCTGGATGTCCAACAGTTCATACTACGATTTCAAATTAGTCAAATATCTGCTTAAAAAAAAAAAAAAGTAAAAATCACACCCACGTGTGTTTCATCTGGCATTTCTGAGCCTTGTCACCTGTAGATAGTTCATCTTGCGACTTGATGGGACACCCTAAAAGGCCACCAAAACCCCTGAAATCACCTTTCCCATGAGAAGTGTGCAGCTGCCCTAGTCCCCAGTGAAGATCTTCAGTGGGTTTCCAGGGAGGCCTAGAGAAGGTTCTGCGAAGCCATGATTCATAGGTAGACTTCCCCCCACCCCCCGAGCCCCAGAGCTCGTGTTGTTGTGTAACCCCTGCTTTGAGACCCAGGACCACACAGGTCCCAGGGTGATTCACACACAGGCTGGGTTTCCCTCGGGGTCCCAGTCAGGTTTTTCCCACGTGGGGCGAGAATTCTGGCCCCTGGCCTTGGCATTACACATTGGTCTGGAGATAGTGCAGTCGTGCAGGTGAAAGGTCGTGGTCAGTGGGTGTGAAAACTGCGTGGGTGCTGTAGCCCCACAGAGTTTCTGGGGTTCAGTTTCCCTGCTCCCCACATTTTTTCACCCTCCTGTGAGCTTCTGTATCTGAACATCCCTTGGGGTCAGTGTTCCTGGTTGTGCAGGTCTATACGGGCTGAAGACAGTCTGGGCAGCTCCCCCACCGCGAGCTCCTGAGGCCAGGAGCATCACTTGCCGGATCCTGCTCCGTCTTGAAGAGATGAAATAGAATTGCAGCAGGTGTTCAGTCCAAGCTACCATCCCTCCCCTCCCCCTGGAAAACAACTTTATAGGCTCTGAATCTGTAGCAGTTTCCAAAAGCCTACGATAAATATTGTTCACGTGACCCAAAATGAAACAAAAAGGCATCCTTGTGAATGGAGAGAATAGCATCAGCATGATGCGTATCTTTACTTCGTGGGAAAAGGGACTGATGGGTCCTATTCATTTATCTACCCTCACTCATCCGGGCGTACTTTTCAGCAGGTGTCTTCCCTGTCCCCCACCCCCATTTCAATAAAACACTTACAAACCTGCTTTGCATTGTTACAGATAAATGTAGAGCGAGTCACAGTGTCTCTTCCTACACTTGACCCCCCTCCAAGTGATCAATATAGTTTAATTCACAGCCTGGAAACGTTAAGAATGAGTCAACCTGACCTATGATTCACAGATATTTGATCTGAAATGCTTGATGTTGAGGGGGTGGGGTGGGAGGTAGAATCAGAAATAAGTTTCCTGACTCTAAAAATCAGCATAAGGGAAAAAGCATGGGGTTCAGGAGGGTGGGGGCAGGGGGTAGTTATCATCTTATAGTTTGTAGGGATGGTCCCTGCCTTTGGGGAGACACCCTGTGTTGGGAGGACTTAGGGTGACCACAGAGCTCCCGTTTATGCCTGTCTATGCAGTTAGTGTGGTTTTCCACCATTAAAAGTATTGCAGTGTGGAAACATAAATAAAGGTCAGAGGTTTTACTTTACTCATACGTGTATCCCCAGTGCCTGGCCTCTAGTAAACAGTTAGTAAATACAGCCTTGCTGGGTAGGTGAGTGAGTGAGTAAAGAGTTTTAACCTTCTCTCTTGATCCCCGTATTTCTTTTTTTCCATACGTCTTTGTATGCTCCGTACCCCTAGGGTGACTGTACTATGTTCTCAACAGTATCTTTTCGATTAAGCCAGAGATCCAGATGCCAGTCGCTTTGGTTGAATGTATGCAACAGGAGCTGTGTAGCCTTGTGACTTGCAGGGAGTTACCCAAATGATTTACAATTTATCCAAATACAAAGAACACTAACTTCCCTGCCTGCGCCGCTACTCAGTTCTGGTGGAACTGGAGCTGGTGCATTTAGGATTAGCTGTCTGGCTTTGCTACCATTCTTGTCATTCTCTTCCTTAGCCAGGGGGTCATAGACCTTCAAAAATACATGTTATAAATATATATTTAAAATATTATAAGAAATGGGAAAAGAAATAAAAAAAAAAAGCTATCCATAATCTTATGACGCTCCATGGCATCAGAGCAATTACGTTATCAAAGGACTAGAAACCATTTGTGTTGTTTTACATAGTTATCCTAAGAAGCTGTTCACTGTTTCCCCATGGGCATTTTTCTGGAAGCACTGTCCATGTTCAGAGCAGTTTCAACTGCCGTTGTTTAGTTTGCTTGTATCTATCTACTTGCTAGCGAGCAATTCCAGGTTGCTTACTCTTTTCCCCTTCTATAAATGAACCTGTCCTTCTAATATGTCCTGTTTCTCAGGATAATCTCAGAAGTACAATCCTCTGATCAAAATATATGAAATTTATTTAAAAAATTATATCTAACAATATAGAGATATTTAATAGACTTTATTTTTAGGGAAATAATAGGTTTATTTTAAAAAATTGAGAAGAAAGTATAGAGCTCCTATATACCAAACACCCTCACCACCATTTCCCATATTTTTAACATCTGACACTTGTGTGATACATTTGTTACAAGTTATGAAACAACACATTATGATTAAAGTCCATACTTTATATTCAGGGTCCACTCTTTCTGTTGTATCATTCTGTGGATTTTTGACACCTGCAAAATGTCGTTTACCCACCATTATATTATCACACAGCATAGCTGAACCATCCTAACAATCCTGTGTTCCACCAATTTATCTGTCCCTAATTCCTCCCAAACTCCTAGAAACCTCACTGATCTTTTACTGTCACCATAGTTTTGCCTTTTCCAGAATGTCTTATGGTTAGAATCACATAGTATGTCATCTTTTCTGTTTGGTTTCTTTCACTTAGTATCATGTATGTAAGACCCCTCCATGTCTTTGTATGCCTTGATAATTCATATCTTTTTAGTGCTGAATAATTTCCATTACCTGAACATACCCTGGTTTGCTTATTCATTCACCTACTAAAGGGCATCTTGGTTGCCTCCAAGTATTAGCAATTACAAATAAAGCTGGTGTAAAGTGTGTGTAGGTTTTTGAGTGGACATAAGATTTCAACTCATTTGGGCAGACACCAGGAGCCTGATTGATACATCACATGGTAAGACTATTTTTGCCTTGTGGAAAACTGCCGAAGTTTTATGTTCTTTACATTAATTCAGTGCTTATAGTTGTATTACCACTAACATATTAATCCTCAAAATAACCCCTACATTGAAGTTGACCTTCTGGTTAACATCAAATTTTATTGCGGAAAGGGACTTTGAAGATCTCTGAACCTCTACAACTCCTGAGAGCAACGTCTACTTCCTCATCACTGCATCTCCGTGAACAAGTGTATGCAGTAGGTGCTAAGTTAGGCTCATTACACATTGACTACTGACGAAGGAAAACCACTTCACTGTACAGATAAGAGCATGGAGGTGCAGAAAGGAAAAGCAAGTTGCTTCTGAACAAACAGCAGTTTACTAATTAGCAGAACCAAGGCTAACGCTAACTATCGTGCTTTGTAGATGGTGAACACATATTTTGGGTGGTCAGGCCCCGGATCACTAAATTCAAGCAGGGCAAGCTTCTGGACTCTTGAAACCATACTTAGTGTTACAGTGAACACCCTCTCCTCACTTTCAAGCTCACCTACTAGTCTGTACGACCACCATGCCACCCAAAGATGCCCCAAGTACTACTTCATTTAGGTACAAGTGCATTGAGGCTACAAAGTCTCATGGCATTAAAAAAGCAAGAGCGGTAATAAGTGAAAATAACAATAAAGTAAAGAATTATTGATTACTTAGTATTGTCAGTCTCTTTAAATATATTTAAAATATACTTAATTTACTCACAGCCACCTTCTGGTTAGGTGTCATTACAATTTAAATGTAAGATGTTTGAGGCTTAGGGATGCTGCTAAGTTTATCATGGCTCCAGAACTATTAATAATAACAGCAAATGTGTGTCCATCCATTCTTGACTCCACTCAGTAGTGTACTATGCCATAGTTAAGAGCATGTGATTTTGAGTCAGGTGGACCCGCGTTAATACTCTAGGGCTACCATTTTACCAGCCAAGCAGTCTCAACTTTGTGTCTCCCGGCTGTGAGGTGACCATGTAAAATGGGGATAGTAATACCTACTGCGACAAATGCTATCTGCTGTCTCCTCTGTGGCGATGGTCTCTCCACTGCTTTGAACCATGATAAGTTCGGGTAGTATCTATCCCTGGGGCCTCAGGGAAGACAGGTTCCAATCCCACCTAATGAGATGAGTCCAGATTGATTTAAACCAGGTATGGAAATGGCAGGCATGTTATCTAGTTTTGTTCGGGAACAGTCTTCTTTTCAAATAAGACAAAGTACCCCACAGGGGAAGCTCATTCCTATGTCCCGCCCCACCCCCTGCGGGGATCTAAGGTAAGATACCTGGAGGTGTAGCAGCCATCTTGCAGGCATGAGGTGACAAGTCAAAAGACCAAAATGCTGATGCAGAAAAGATAAGAAAAACCTACATCTTTGGTAGTTATGCTGTCCCACCAGCCCAGACAGAAGACTAATTCTAGACTCTCTGTAATTGAAACAAGCCTACCTCTTTATGCCATTCTGAGCTGTCTTTTATTTGCAGCTGAAAACATTTTGAATAGATATATAGATTTCTACTGAAGCACAGTCAGTTTTAGGTCACTTAGTATGGTGCTTAAGAGCCCAAATTCCAGAGCTAGAAGTCCCAGGTTCTAATCTTGGCTCTGCCCCTTACTAGCTACAGAGATCTGGGCAAGTCATTTAGCTCCTCTGTGACTCACGTCCTCATCTGCAAAATGCACCAAAAACGTGCACTGAGTATCGAATGAAGGATACTAGCAGTTCTTACTATCATTACTATAATGAGCATTAAAGGACCTAATGTTTCATAAAGTGATGAGAATACTGCCTGACATGTAGTAAGTAGCTATATACCTGTTGGTCAAAAAGAGAAAGGGGGGGGAAAAAAAAAAGAAGAAGAAGAAGAAGAAGAAGAAGAAGAAGAAGAAAGAAAAGTAGCCACTATTATAGGCGCGGGTTTGCACCTTGATCTAATCATTTTGCCACTTGTGGTATTTAAAGAGCTTCTTGACCCTTTCACCACTGAGACTCCTGGAGCATGAAACTCGCCCTGAAGTCTCTCAAAGCAGCCACACCAGGGGTTTCTGTTTGACAGAAAAGGCCCCGTAGAGAACCGACCTGTGCAGGAGGTGGGGCTGTGGCTACCAAGTCGTGTCAGGGAGTGAGTGACCAAAATACCCAAACTTGCCCATGCAAATGGGTGTGCATCTCCCTGACAGCCCTTTTAGAAGGTTCTAGTCTTTCTCAAACTTTTTTGAAAGGGTCTTTCCAGACAGCAGCTTATTCTCTTGAATCACAAATCTTTCTTTCGGGGGATGGGGGATGGGTCGGGGGCATGCAGGAAGGAAGGGGCAATCCCTGCTTTCCCGGCCCTTCTCTGCCATGAGGACGAGACCTCGGACTAGGGAGGCAGCTTAACCTGGGTCTCTCCGGCTTCTCACTACCCATGTTGCCACCTTCGGTAGAGATCAGATTTGAATTGGGGCAAGGGCTAAAGATTCTTTGGATACGTAACGTTTGTGAGCTTACAAGACCAGCTGGAGAGATGTGTCCATTAGCACACCTTGTGAGATCTTCCTTCAAAATGTATGCCCATTTCACCCCTTCTCACCCGCTCAACCAGTGGCAGTCCAGACCAAGCCACATCCACCTTCTGCCTGGGCCACTGAGGGAGCGTGCCTCCTGATGGGCCTGGCTTCCACCCTGCCCTCCCTTCTCTCTCAGCAACTAGGAAGATCTTTTCAAAATGTAAACCAAATCCTACAACTCACCTGCTCCAAACCCTTCAGGGGAGTGCCACCTCACCTAGAATAAAATCCAAAGTTCTTCTTGTGCCCTGTAAGGCCCTCCCTGAGAGGACCTAGGTCCTCTCTTCCTTCTTTTTCCTCTTGTTCACCCCACTTTTCACACTGACCTTCTTGCTATAGACTAGACATACCTCATCTCAGGCTGGCCTCAGGGCCTTAGCACGGAATGTTCCCCTTTTCTGGAACACTTGTCTCCTGCATGCGTAACTCATTTCCTCATTGCATTGAGATCTCTGTTCTGATGTCAACTCTATGAGAGACTGTCTCTGGCCACCCTCCCTCAACACAGCTTCCCTACTCCTTACCTGCTGTCATTATCACAGTTTTTATGTCTTGCTGATATTATTACAGATTTGATGACTTTATGCATCTCCTACCAGAATATAAACCTTGTGAGGAAAGTGGCATTATTCTGTTCATTCAGATATTCACAGACCCCAGAATTTCCTGCATCTGGTGTTCAGTAAATATTAAATTGGATAAAGCCTTTTTTGGGGGGGGGTTGGTATAAATAAGGTTTGTCTGGCCAAGTCCTAAACCTGAGGTCTCTTATGAACCTGCTAAGTTGGTTCACAAAATACAAATCTAAATCTACATTTCAGAAAGCTGCGGACAGGTTCTAAACAATGGGAGCAGTGCCTGGTCCGTGGTTAACGTCCCAAAGCAAAGACTTAGAAAGTGAATGCGCAGGTTACAGGATGATTCCACCTGCCTTTGTCTAAAAACCCCTTCATCAGATGGAGTTCTTGTTTCTGGTATCCAGAAGCACTCCCCGTGCTTCTGGATACAGACAAGCAGTCTGACATATGGCATCTTTTTACCAGGCAGATGTCGGTTCTCATCTGTGATGGTTTAAAAAGTGGCCCCGTTCCTTGACATTCTTCCCATTGAAAAATGGGATTGATGTCCTTTCCTTGAGTCGTGGTGATGGCTTCAAGCACTAGAGCCACAAAAGACCCTGCAGCCCCCTCCACATTGCCGTGGGGTTCTCTTTCTGAGGGTTGCGCTGCGCGGCCACCTTGCTGAAGAAGCCATGTGTAGGTGCTCTGGTCTGTGGTCTCAGCTGAGCTCCCAGACAGCACCCCACGCTGGCCGACTGCCTTGCAAACCGCCATTTTGGATGTTCAGACCATTTGCTTTTTGAAATGACCACAGCCCAGCTGACATCTGACTACAAGGGTATGAGAAACCCCAAGTGAGAACTGCCCAGCCCAGCCCTTCCCAAATTCCTGACCAAACACTCATGAGTAACATAAAAGGATTGTTGTTTTATGATGCTGAGTTTTGTGGTAGTTCATCCTCAGCAATAGTAGCCAGAACCCTGCCCTCACTCTTCCTCCTGCGTCCTAAAGTGCTCTTGGCAAGTTTTACTTTCACACCCTGGGCATCAGATTTCTCCTGCGTAAGCTAGGAGTGACATTCTATAGTTACGTGGTCATTGCTTAGAGCAAAATCAAGTTTTGTTTCAAGCCTAGCTTGGTTCCCAGCACATACTGCATTTCCTCAAATCTGAGATGCTATCAGTTATACAACTCACTATTAATTTATGTGCCATTAAGAAAGGAACAAATGCCTTCAATTAGGCTACGAAATGCCATTTGTTGTAAGATGCATGCGTATGTGGAGATGGTGTAATTTGAAAAGCTATATTATCTTGAGACCTTTGATTTAAAGAATCACAAACACCTAGTTAAGCCCAGGCACAGAACAAGACCCCCAGATTTACATTTGTGTGGAAGGAGAGGAAAGCATGAAGCAAATGTGCTTTTTTCTGAAAGTCTCCGATCTGTCATCTTATTTTACATGATATCGTGCAAACACCCATGGAGAAGACCCTGTGGTCCTGGCAGAAAGCACCTTCTCCGGGGTGCTGTCGAATGGTGAGAATTCAAATGGTATCACACCACAGTTATTTAGCAAAAACACATTTTGCAAAAGGAATGACGTCAGATCTCCAGTTCTGGCTATTAAGGGGACAAGTTGTTCACTGTGGAAACTCATCTCTAGCTGTAGTAACAGACGGCTATTACCCTACTGCTCTTCAACTTTTGTATCTTTTTTTTTTTTTTTTTTAAGGACATTAGCTAGTAGCTCCTGTGAGATGTCATTGCCAGTGAGTGAGAGAGGTCTGGGCAGTGGGAAGAATGATGGCAGAGGAGAGGCACGTCTAGTGCAGAGCATTGGGATGTTAGCAGCTTTTATGTAGAACACCCCACTGAGTCAGTACAGCCTCCCAGAGAGGGTGAGGTGATGGTCCTCGTTTGAAAGATGATCTCCTTTCAAGACCAGAGAGGTTAAGTCTCTTGCTCAGAGACACACGGTTTTATTAGATCAACAATCCATTAGATACAGAGCTTGTGCTCTTACCCACAGTGCTTTGCTGATCAGGGTGTTTTTGTTGTTGTTCTTTTTGTATTTGTTTTTTTAACATTTTGATCTATTTGAGGGAGAGAGCAAGTGTGTGCATGCGGGGAGTGGGGTGAGAGCAGAGGGAAAGAGAGAAGCGGCTCCGAGGTGACCAGGGAGTCTGATGTGGGAGTGGATCCCAGGACCCTGAGATCATGACTTGAGCCAAAGACTGGGGCTTAGCTGACTGAGCCACCCAGGCGCCCCTGTTGATGAGGGTGTTTGCAAAGACATGGGAGGGAGTTCATATGAGACTCCAACCAGCCCAGTGCTCAGCTCAGCGGCCATTCCAGTCCTGCTTAACAGGGGATTCCTTTTCACACCTTCTTGCTTTTGTAAATATGAGTTTTCCACTAATAAGATTCTTCTTACCTGCTCCTCTGCTCAGCGAAAACGGAATGTCAGGGCCCCTGGGCAGCTCAGTCAGGTGTCTGTCCAACTCTTGGTTTTGGCTGAGGTCATGATCTCAGAGTTGTGAGATCAAGCCCCATGGCCGGCTGTGTGCTCAGCGGGGGGTCTGCTTGAGGATTCTCTCCCCCTCCCCCTGCTCACTTTTTCTTTCTCTCTCTCTCAAATAAATAAATAAATCTTAAAAAAAGAAAAAAGACAACCAACATGTCCTTCTAGGTCCAGCTGAAATGGGGCACTACAACCCTTTTTCCTATAGGATGAGTCCAGTGCATTGTCCCTGGAGCAGTGTGGCTGGACCTCCTGGTTAACGTCAGAGGTGGTGTTTCTGTGGGACATTCCTATTAGACTGGAAGTTTCCTGAGGATCTGGAGTTAGACCTGAGTGTGAAATCCCACCTCTATGACTTACAACTTGTGTCCTTGGATAAATTTCTTAGCTTTACTGGGCTTTAATGGTCATACCTACAAAATGGGAGCAGCTTCCTTCCCAGGATTGTGTTTGCTTAGATCGCATGATAAGGGCTCTAGAATGTTTGTTATTCTGTGTAAGCTACTTGCTCAGTGTCTTTGTGCGTCATCGCAACCACCCTCTGAGGCAGGTTCTTTTACCTTTGTCCCCACTGTACAGAGAAGGAAGCTGAGGTGAAGTCCTGTCCCCTTGGCCCCACAGCTAGAAAGTGACAAAACTGGACTAGAATCTTGCCTCCGAAAACTTCCTTTCTTGATGGGATCCCATGGGAAATCTTCCATAGACGGAGTTCTGAAGAAGTTTTGTCACACACCAGCCCCTCCAGATGTGCTTTAATTTATGGTCTTAATTTCCCACTCATTCCAGCGTAGGAGATCTTTATTCTGACCTGTGGGAAATGGATGCTTGGACCAGCTTTGTCTTGGTGAAACGTTTACGCGCTGCCCATTTCTGCCAACAACATGTTCCCCCACCTTCCGGCTCTTGTTGGGGGGGGGTGGATTATCAGCACCATCATTGCCCATTTATATAATGAACTGAAAACACAGATCAGGTCACAGCCTTCGAAAGCTCAAGCAAATCCTTAAGTAAAATTCAGATCCCACCTCATTCCCGAATCCAGCAATGTCAGGGCCTCAGTCACCGTTTACTTCAAATGACCTGGTCGTTGAGTTTCTCTCTGGTTGACTATACCGCTGGTCTCACGGACACCCCCTAAAATGGCACCAAAGGAAAGTAAGCCTTTCTTACGTGATACCTTCATCTTTTCCTCAAGGAGTATCAGTCAAATCCCTAAACAAAATGAACTTCATTTTATTTGCCAGAGAAAATTCTGAGCCACCAGAGCAAGATCCATCACCTGGTGGGGCCTGACACCGGGCAGGCCCTTGAGAAGGTTGGGCCCCTCAGAGTAGAGAGCAGGGGTGGGGGAGGGGGACCCCATTGGCAGCACAGCAGAGACCTTCCTGTGTGAATGTGATCTGTTGAAAGTCAAGGGGCTCAGAAGGGGCTCCCAGGTTGACTCATGGTCCCAGCTGGCTGTGTCGATCAGGCAGCAACTGCTGTAATACACCGGACCGCAGCCATGACATTGACCCCCTCCCCTGCTCTGCCCCAGAGGAGAAAGATAGCGGGGCAGAAATCATTGAGTACCAACCCCTTGTCAGACACTAAGAGAGTTTCTTCGAATTTTGGGGGGGTTTTCCATGCTTGCTGACTTCTAATTTATTTCCATTGTCAGAGAAGATGTAGCGTGTGACTTTAATCCTTTGAGATAGATAACGCTTACTTTCTGGCTCGGCTTCTGGTCTATAGCAGGGAATGCTGCGTAGGTTCTTGCCAGGAATGTGAACTCTACAGGTTTGGGTGAACTGCTCCACAGATGTCATTTGTGAAAGCCTGGGACTCTGTCAGGGGGGATGGATGGTAGTCACTCTGCCATGTTCCCAGGGGAAGGGCCAGGGCAAACCTCCACCAGGCAGAGAAGGCATGGCCAGGCTCTAACCCCAGGAGGTAGACACTGTGCCAGCTTGTTGTTCCCTTGTGGCCCCAATAAGAAGAAAAAACTGACAGCTCAGGAGTCAATGTCTAGAGATTTGCTCAAGGGAGGGAAGTTTACCCACAGAAGTGAACAGTGAAGCCATAGGGCCTTGGAACTTTCTCTCCCACATGCCTGCCTTTCCTCCTCATGGATTCAGCATCCATGTACCCATCTGAGACTTGTTTCTTGTAGTTGCTGTTCTAGGCTGTGGAATAATAGATTTAACATTGCCCCTGCGCTCCCAGAATTTGCAGGGCACTAGGGGTACAGATAATGAAATCGGCAGGTTTGGTTTTTTTGTTTATTTGTTTTTCATTGTTGTTCTTTTTTTTTTTTTTTTCTTAAGATTTCATTTATTTTTTTGAGAGGGAGGGAGGCAGAGAGAGGGGGAGAAGACTCCTCACTAAGCAGGTATCCTGATGTGGGGCTCGATCCCAGAACCAAGGGATCATGACCTGGGCTGAAGGCAGCTGCCTAAAAGACTGAGCCACCCAGGCACCCCATGAAATAGGCAGTTTTGCCAAACAGAGTTGGAGGTCATAGCTGAAAGTGCATACAGATCAGAACAGAGTCATTTTTGCCTAACTTCTCCCTCTGTCTTTCTCAGGGACACAGATTTGTAGATAAAAGAGGAGAATTTCCACAGGGAAAGTGAAAGATGGAGACAACATGGCCCTTTCTGTAAACCTGTTTAGGAAATAATTTCATGAAGGGCAAGGAACTCGTGGCTTCCTAGGGCCTGGCATGCCAGGAGCTTTGAGATGTGTGTGTGTGTGTGTGTGTGTGTGCGCACGTTGGTGCGTGTGTGTGCTCTGGACTCTTTACAAACTGGGGAAGCTCTGGATGCTTTTTGAATGCAATGCTTTTAAAATGTGTATGGTACAACACTTGGGATCACAAAGGAAAACAATTGTATTGAAAGGCAACTCTTTGCAGGGGGGCCTCAAGGTTTCTGGAGTAGTGAAGAGATGTTTTATGACCCAGAGAGAAATTTCTTTCCATAGGTTGGTAATACTCCATTTAGAAACTAGTTACCTCCAACACTCAGCTGATTTTCTCAACTTTTTAATTTCCCTTGTTGTCCCCTGGGTGGAGGGAGTATAATAACCGGCAAGACAGGATGATGGTGAGTTAAAAGGTTGACTTTGTTGGGAGGAAGGAAGGCCTGAGGCTGGGAGATGAGAGAATGTGTGTCTTTGGTAGCTTTTGGGATCACTTGTTGGGGTTTTCTACCCTAGCTGGGTATAGAGTAAAACCTGGAAGGGCGGGGTGACTCTTCGTGAGAGCTGAAGGGGAGCCTGAGGTTCAGGAGGACACATGCTTTACTCCGGCAGAGGTTATGGGCCCCATGAGACCACTCATATTCTGGAGGAACTACTGGCAGCCACTCTGCTTATATCTCCCATTCTTAGGACCACCCTAGGACCAGGGATCCACATCCCACCCATGAGACAACAGATACTGAGCAGAATTACTTCGAAGCTCCAGCCAGAAGCTGGGGGAGCGAAGATCTGATCCCACATAACCCCAGGCTCTGAGATCTGTTTCAACTGCCACCTGCCCAGCTGCCTCCCTGAAGCTTGGAGGCCATGGGGGCAGCTCTAGGAAGCAGGTGGCCTGGGTTTCCGTCCCAGCCCGACTCTCAAACAGCATGATGGTCCAAAGGAAGTCCTGACCCTGCCAGTCCTCAGCTCTGAAATGGGATGGTTTTATTACTTTCCTTAGAGTGTTTTCTTGATGACTTATAAGATCGTACATTTAGAGCTTGGAGCACATGCACCTGACACATAAGAGCTCCAGTAGACTAGGTTACTGTGACTATTACTAGTCCAGTAGGACTAGGACCAATACCCAGCACCCGGGGGTCCCTGGTGTATGATCGCTCCCCTATTTACTCCTCTACTGGCAAGTGGTCAAGAGTTTGTTTTTCTGGTACGAAGGTTGCCCCGGTGTTCCAGAGTGACCTGGCCAGGCTGAGATGATTATACAACCCCGCATGCCCGGCCAAGTTCAGTGCTCGCCTTGGCAGCCTGCTAAGCCTGTACCGCTGGGGTTGAGGGAATGGCTACCCTCCAGCCGTTTCTCCCTGTAGAGAAGGCTGACCTTCATTCGGAATGATCTTCCAGGCCCGTGCCACACAGTGTGCTCACCCACCCACTCCCTCCCAGCACGACCTCTGTGTCCTCCCCCAGGGAGATAATAAGGCTATGGTGTGTTCAAGGTCCTTGTTTGTGGGGTGCCTGGGTGGCTCAGTGAGTTAAAGCCTCTGCCTTCAGCTCAGGTCAGGATTCCAGGGTCCCCGGATCAAGCCTCACATTGGGCTTTCTGCTTGGCAGGGAGCCTGCTTCCTCCTCTCTCTCTCTCTGCCTGCCTCTCTGCCTACCTTGTGCTCTCTGTCAAAAAAAACCCAAAAACTTAAAAAAAAAAAATCCTTGTTTGTCCTTCATCTCTATCTCTGCCCTACTGACTCTGTCCCCCACTGGCACTTGCCACACACAGAAAGGACACAGCAGGGCTCGGGAGGTGCCGAAGGACAGGGTTGTACCCTCCATGGCTAATTGTTGGCATAGCATGTAATATGTGTCTTCTATATACAAACCTTTTCTTTTAAGATTTATTTATCTGGGCACCTGGGTGGCTCAGTTGTTTAGCATTTGCCTTCATTTCAGGTCATAATTCCGGGGTCCTGGGATGGAGACTCACCTAGGGCTCCCTGCTCAGCAGGAAGCCTGCTTCTCCCTCTCCCACTCCTCTGCTTGTGCTCCCTCTCTCGCTGTGTCTCTCTGTCCGATAAATAAATAAGGTCTTTAGGGGGAAAAAAAAAAAAAAGATTTATTTGTCTATTTTAGAGAGTAAGTACAACTGGGAGTGGCAGAGGGAGAGAATCTCAAGCAGACTCCTTGCTGGGCATGGAGCCTGACGTGGGGCTTGATCTCACCACCCTGAGATCACGACCCAAACTGAAACTGCCCAGGCAACTCTGTATATAAACTTTTACAGATATATATATATATATATATATATATATATATATATATATATATATATATATATATATATATATAATTTTTCATCATATTGTGAGCCTTAAACAGTTGACTAGGAAAACCCATGGAAACACATCCTAAGCACTCCATGTTAATCATTATCGATCAGCGTGGCCATTCTCAGCAGTCAGGGGAAAAGGCAGGATGTGGCCTCAGTTGAAGTTTTTGGCCTCTGAGTGTTAGCTTCCTGATGCCAAGTGGGGCTGCTGACCGCAGCCCTCATGAAGGTGAGGATCAGAAAGGGGGCGGGGGTTGAGAAAACTGGGGCCCAGAGGGTTCCGAATGGGACAGTGCTCTCCTCTTGCTCAGCTGGCCTGCCGGCCACCTCCCACCCCCCATTACCCATCAGGGCTATAGGGAGGGCTTGACTATAGCTCCTAGCACCCTGAGGGCTGCAGACTCAAAAGCTGAGAATTTCCAGCTGGCAGTCAGCCCCTCAGTTGGGCTCAATTTTCTCTTTCCCCACTTTTCCAATACTCTCTTGTAGCACTTTCTGAAACTCCCTAGTCTTGTGCTCCTAAACTCAGGCACTGATCATTGCTTCATTGTCACAGCGGAGCAGAAGCCCCCGGGAGTTCCCAGTGCCCCGCAGCTCATCCCTTCCTCCAGGCATGGCCTTGGGCCCTCCTTGGGCCAGCCTGGCCCACCTCCCCAGGGTCTGTGGCTGCTGTTGGAAGGAGGGAAGTCCCTTCTCTCTACACAGTCTTCCATCCACTTCTTTGGACCTTGTACTTTTCTTGCTGCTCTAGGATACCCATCTTGAATGGCTGAAATGCAACTCAACCCAAATGCCCCTACCCTGAGCTTTGCCGGTTGGCCCCATCTGAAGCAATTGTACATATTTTTCAACCTTAATATCTCTCTGTTTTTTAAACTTCTCATTTTATGTATTTTACTTATTTGTTGCCACATTCCATAAGGAATGATCTCACCCGCACCATGCCTAGGCAGATGAGAAAATGGAATGAACGTGGGCTTCTCTCCACCCTTCTGCTCTCCCATTTGTGAAATGGAGATGACCACTGTAAGTCGACAACCCTCTGAAGAATTGCCGTAAGCCTTAAAAGAGGCTCTTGACCTGAAGGTCTTGCACATTTTGAAAGATCAGTGAATGAATGAATGAATGAATGAATGCCTTTATGGTTCTATCTGCAATTGTCAAAAATAGGGAGGCTTTTGCTATCATCCACACTGCCCTTAGGAATTCTATACCAGGAGCTTGCAAACCTAGGTACCTGGTTAGACTCCTGGGTCAGCCACGATGTATGTGACCCAGGAATGTGCTGAACCTTCCCGTACTGCAGCGACATCATCTAGGACAGGCGTCAGCAAACCATGTCCTATGGGCGACCTCCAATCCGCCGCTGCTTTTGTGGGGACCGCAAACTAAAAACGGGTGTTACATTCCCAAATGTCACTTGCATTTGAAATTTTACATTTTTGCATGTACATTTTATTTATTTTCTTTACTTTTTTAATAGAGTCATTCCTGTGCTAGTTCTTTTCCTCTTTTTTTTTTTTTTTAAGATTTTATTTATTTGACAGAGAGAGAGATCACAAGTAGCCAGAGAGGCAGGCAGAGAGGGGGAAAACAGGCTCCCTGCCGAGCAAAGAGCCCGATGTGGGGCTTGATCCCAGGACCCTGAAATCATGACCTAGCTGAAGGCAGAGGCTTAACCCAGTGGGCCACCTAGGTGCTCTAAGTTCTTTTCTTTTCTTTTTTTAAAATAATCTCTACATGGGGCTTGAACTCATGACCCTGAGATCGAGAGTCACACGCTCCTCTGACTACGCCATCCAGGTGTCCCTGCATGCACATTTTAAATGCAAATGTAAGCTAAATTGACATATAAACATTTTTCCTTTTTTTTTTTTTTAAGATTTTACTTAAAATCTTAAAAAAAAAAAAATCTTAAAATCAGAGAGAGATCACAAGTAGGCAGAAGAGCTAGGCAGAGAGAGAGGGAGAAGCAGCCTCCCCCTGATGTGGGAGCTTGATGTGGGGCTCCATCCCAGGACCCTGAGATCATGACTTGAGCCAAAAGCAGAGGTTTTAACCCACTGAGTCATTCAACTGCCCCACATTTTTATATTTTTATATATTTTCACTTTTACATTTAAACAATAAAAACTCAGAAGAAGGATGGTATTTCAAAACACATGAGCATCATAGGAAATTCAGAATGTCTATCAACAGAGTTTGCTTGACGCACAGCCACTCTCGCTCATTGTCTAGTGGTCTATATGGCGACAGAGGGTGTATACAGCACCCACAGTGCACAAGGCATAGCTGACCAGTTGGGGCTGAGGCTGCACGGCTCACAAAATTAAAAAAAAAATATTTACTACCCGGTCCTAATGAAGAAACTTTGCCAATGCCTGGTCTCTGAAACAGGAGCAACAGTGCACACCCGCCCCACGGTGTGTGGATGAAATGGTCAATTCAAGTGCCTAGCACCAAAGAGAAGCTCTAGAAAAGTCCATTCCTGCATCCCTTTCCCATCTTCATTCCCTTCCACAGAGAGCGCCTTTATTTCAGGGTCCAAGCCACATAAAACCATAAAAAGAGAACGGCAGGCTGACTCCCATCAGTGCCCTGCGCAGACGAGCCTTCAGACCGCAGGACTGTGTTTGTCGGCTCTGTCCTCCGGCCGTTGGCCTCCCTGTCTGGTCAGTGCGGCTGCTGTGGGTGGGGCCACATTGGAGCCCCTCACGCCCTCAGGGATGGCTGGGTCCCAGACACGGCTGGGGGCAGTCCTGCAGGGGTGCCCTACAGAGCAGCTTCTTTTGCATTTATCAGAGGTTGGTGGTTTCCATGGCATCGTTTCTGGCTTCGGGCATTTCTGGAAATTGGGCCCCTGCTGCACATAAAGGTGCCCGGAGCCACACTTTGGCTCAGTGCAGGATGACTGCTTGGCAGAGGCAGCCTCTGGGCTGGAATCCAGCATCTTGATTGTGATTTGGGGGATGGCACGGAGCCGTGGCAAGACCCAGGATTTGGGATTCGGTCTCAAATCCCAGCTCTGTCCCTCACAAGCTCCGGGATGTACCCTCTGTGCTGCTTTTCTTCATCTGGAGGGTTGGGGTGATGGTTGCTTCTGGGGATGAACACAGCCATGGAGTTGAATAGTTGTGAGAGAAATGTATGGCCGGCCTTGCAGATTTTTTGCTTTTTGTAAGCAAATTCCTGTGGTCCCTGCTCTGAATATCAAGACCACCCTGTCCTTCAGTGACCACCGATCTCATTCCCCCCGGTTGCAGGTGTGTGGGCAGTTACGATGCCCTCTCTGAAATACTTAGTTTTTCTTTTGGTGCCCTCATTCCGCCGGAGGATTCCAGCCAGCTCAGAACGGACTTCGCAATGCCCCGCTGTTCTCATGGGTGAGGTGGTGTGACTTTCATTTCTGTGTAAGAAGAAACTCTAGCCACCTGTGTAATGCTGGTGTTTTCATCAGGTATTGACCACATACCCTGTGACGAGTCTCAGCCCAGAGAATGACACTTTATGGGAGGAGGACCCCACTAGATGCAACTTACTCTTTGGTATCAAGGGACAAGGCACTGACTGGGAGCCAAAGGAAGTTCATTGTGTCTGGGGCACAGAGCACATGGGTTTCTTTCATTGTTACAAACGGAAAGACCTTGGACACGTCAGTTACCCCCAATCAGCCTCAATGTTCCAATCTGTAGAATGGCAACAATGATACCACATTGGGTTGTAGTAAAGACTACCTATGATCAAGTGCCTGAAACATAAGAACGAGTCATATATTTTTATAATAAAATATATCATTTCTCAGTTTGGGAGAGAGATAGTCAACAATTTCTGCCTTATGTTGACCCTCCCTGTGATGGTCAGGGCCCACCATTAGGAGACTCTTGCAACCTTGGCTTTGGGGCTGGTAGATGGCATCTTCCTGGGCAACATTTATCAACCAAGGGCTTCCTGTCTGCCATGCTGGCTGAGCAAGACTGGGTCACCATTTTGTTACCATTTCCTGCTCAGCAGGTGGTTATCTTCCTTTCCCTCTGCAAGGACAGACTAACAGGTGTCCTGAGTCCTAAGACCCAATGAAGAGACAGCTCAGGAACTGCTGCAGGCTGAGTCCAATGAAGCAAGTGCATCCTTGCAACTCAAGAAGCCAGCTTCCAGCCCAGATGTCCAGGCATGGAGCCTGGTCACATGGCTTAGAACAGGACCTGGAACATCGTCTATGTCTCATAAATGCTTGTTGGGAAGATAAATGATCACGCTTTGTAAATGTCGCACCACCTGCTGCCCTCAGAGGCTCTGGCCTCATGTGACTTTTAGATCACGAGGCCCTGACACTGACAGGTGAGGTCCAGGCTCAGTGAAAGCACATGGCAGCCCTATCTGGCCCTCCCCAGGTCCCCAGTCCTGCGACACTTCCTCTGCATCACCTGGTCTGGCCGAGTGTCCTCTTCTGCCTATGCCTAGGGCTTGTCCCACCATTGTCCCTAGGCCAGCCCTGGCAGGTACAAGAAGCCGGCCACCATGACCCCACCCCCAGCCACATCTGGATCTTCAGGCTCAATCTGGGTCTCCATCAGGGATTGTTAAATTATAGTCTGTGGGCTAGATCAGGTCAGGGGTCTGTTTTTATAAGGATTTTGCACTAAGAATGGCTTTTACATTTCCAAAGCGTTGAAAATTTTAACAACAAAGCCTGAAACATTGGCTCTCTGGCCCTTTATAGAGAAGACTTGCTGACTCCTGGCCCAGACAGCCCTCTGATATGCCAGCCAGGCTCCATTGCAAGACTTCAGGCTCAGACTCATTTCTTTTCTCTTATCAACACCGAGTCAGTTAGGATTATCATCCCTTGTAAAGATGGGGAAACTGAGGCATAGAGAGGTTAATTCACTTACCTAAGACTCTTATAAAAGGCAAAGCCAGGGTTCAAACATAGGAAGGCTAGCTTCAGAGTCCATGCTTTTTAAGCATGGTGCCATTTTTCATCTGGATACTGCCAAGGTCAAGCTTTAAGACTTGTCCATACTCCGCCGATTCCGAGTTCCTTACTGGAGTAATGAAATTCAGAAAACACTGCCCCCTCAAGGGTGTAGTTCCCCCAGCCTCCCTGCCACCTTCCCACCACCTCCTAAGACAGCTCATCTCCAGCTTCCAGGGCTGTGGTGCCTCTCTACCTTTCTGCCCCACATGGTGGTGTGGGGCCCTATTTCATCCTGCTCTCTGAGGCTGGAACCGTCTCCATGAGACAGGCCTGAAGTTGTTCCCACTGAATCTCCCTTCCTGAAGCATTCTCTGTGTCCCCCTTCCATTCTGTCTTCTCTACCCATCCTGTCCCTCCAGTATGGAATTGGATTCCTGGTGCATGGCCAGGGTGCTGCAGTGGGAGATGCCCTTAACTCCTGGTCCTGAGCCCTGGCCCCTCCATAGCCCCAGGACCTCGGCTGAGACCTTCCTCTCCCAGGAGGCCGGGGAGAAGCCCCAGGCTTTCCGGCATCACAGGGAACAGCAGGGCACAGTGGAGGTGTCGAAGAGCAGGGGCAACGTTGCACTTCAAGGCTGAGCAGGTGGGGTGGTGTCTCTGTGACCAACAGTCTGGGTGCAGGGGCTCAGGAGGGGTAAGAATGGAAAGACAGCTGCCAAGAGGAACAGAGAGCTTCTCAAATCACCTCCTCCCCGGCCCCTCCTGACCACAAGTGAAGACGGAAGCCATTTTCTAGCTGTTCCGCTGTGGACAGGCTACTTAACGCTCTGTGCCTCCATAGTCCTGTTTTTCTTTTTTAAATTTAAAAATTTTAAAATATATCTTATTTATTTATTTGGTAGAGCGCACAAGCAGGGGGAGCAGCAGGCAGGGGGAGAGGGAGAAACAGACTTCCCGCTGAGCAGGGAGCTGATGTGGGGCTGGATCCCAGGACCCCAGGATCACGAGCTGAGCTGAAGGCAGAGGCTTAACCAACTGAGCCACCCAGGCACCCCTCCTCTGTTTTTCAAATGGCAACGGTGAGGGCCCGGGAGGATCTTATGTAGAGATAACACATTCCTGGTGCACAATAGGTGCTCAGCATGAGAATGACTCCTGCTGGGCTCCCCTTCACCAGCTGACCCCTTTCCTGCAGAGGTTTCCTCTGTGACTACAAGCTGACAGCACCAAACATCTTGCTGGGCGCGTCATCTGGGTTGTGACTCTATTGCCATGTGCCCAGACCGCCCCATAGACCCAGAGCTCAGTGGCCGTGATGGCAGGGACTGCGTGGGACCTTGTTGGCTGCCTGGTGGGAGCCGCATCTGCCGCATTTGCCAGGGCCGCCTCCCTTGGAATCCCGGGCTCCGCATCTCTGCACAGGGTCCCGCTCTGGGAACCGGCGCCTGCTTCCGTTGGGGGATGCCGAACCGTGAGCTCTTCCCAGGTCTTGCGGGGAAAGGTTCTCTCAAGAGCCCTTGAGGTCTGAGCGTGCGTAGGAGGCCTCTAGGTCAAGGCTGGCAGGAGAGGCCTCTTAAGGGCCCGAGCGGCATGTTGTGTTTCTCCTCCTGAGGCCTGGAGAGGCAGAGCACAAGTGAGGGGACAGGGGCCGCTGCACCCAGCCTCCAGACTCTATCTGGCTGCTGGGGGTGTCCCGCCAGTATCTCAGACTTCGGCCCCCCCCCCCCCCCCACTTTGTGTCTTCCTATTTGTGGTCTCCATCTTCATTCGTGGCAATGCCAGCTTTTCGCTTGCTCAGGCTACAACCTTGGAGTCAGGTAGCCTTGGGTTCCGTTCGCTCAACTCTATCGTATCCAGACCATCAGCAAACCGTGTCCAGAGCAGCACATCCTCTCACCTCCCCGCAGCCCCTACCTGGGTCCCAGCTGCCACCATCTCTTGCCTGCATGAGGACAACAGCCCTTGACCTGTCTCGGCGTCTGCCATAGTCCCTCTAAGTCTGTTCAAAAAACAATAGCCAGGGTCAGCCTCTGAAATCAGCCCAGGGCACATGACCTTCCTGTCTCAGGGCCCCTGCAGGCTTCCTATCCTATTCAGGGCAAAAGCCGCAGGTCTTGCAATGGTCTGGGAGACCCGTGCACCCCGGCCCTGCTACCCTGGTTGTGCCCTCGCTCCTCTGTCCCATGGACCGGCCTGTCACCTGCCCTGCCCTCTCTCAGACGCTCCAGATTCTCTGCTTGCTGGACCCTCTCCTCACTGCCCACTCGCTTGTTCAGGGGTTATAAGCTACCATCTCAGCCCGGCCTCCCCTGGCCGCTGTAGTTCCCACTTCTGCGTCCCCCGCCTCCGCTCTGCAACTCCCATTCTTCTCTTTCCTGCCTTTATTTTCCTCCGTTTTTCTTGGCACCTTTTTAGCGTGCCTTCCCGTTCTGTGAGTCGATCCATGAGTTCCCCCTACTCCCTGGAGATGAAACTCTGGGGGGGGGGGCAGGGGGCCCTGATTTTTGTCTTAGCCCCTGCCAAGAACCACACCTGTGACATAGTAGCATTCTGTAAATATTTGTGGAATGAATGAATGAATGACCTTAGACCAAAGACAGCCAGCCCAGAAAATAAACCTTAAAGTGATAAAATACATGTGTTTTGTATATTTATATATGGTTGAAAGTTTCAGGCATATATATCATAGATATACATGGCATGTATACCAAGATATATATAAAATGTATGTGTGTATATATATCTTTCAAAGACCAAAATATATTTTATATATATATATAGCCAAGGTGCCATATTTTTTTGCAAAGGAAGACGCTTGCTGGTTTCCCTGGCGGCCTGCCAGGATGCACTCAGGCAGCTGTGTACAGTAAACAGGACACTTCCAGCCTCTGGTTTTGCAGAGCAGAGAGCATATCATTGCTGGCAAGTTCCCGCCTCACCTCTAGCTCTCTGGAGCGGCAGGCCAGTCACAGGTGTGGTGCGACTGCCTATGGAGATGCGGGGGCCCTGGATCCCTGCCCGTGTGTCAGAATCCTTGAGGGCCGCTTGAGCACAAGCTGGAAAAGGCATGTCCATCTCAGAGCGGGAGGAGCTGGTGAATTCCCCATGGTTCCTCTGTGTCTCCTGAACCTCCTTCCCCCTCCCCTCACTATGGTCCAGACGCGCTGGCTTCTTTGTGTCCCTCTCCTGCTCATCCAGCCCCGTCTCCAGCTCCCGGCTCGGCTGGGCGCTCACTTACCTGTTGTTGCTCTGGGTACTGCATAGAGCCGGGGCCTCCAGAAAGCCACGTGGGCTTCCTACAGGGTAACTGTATCTAGAGATAGGGTTTTTGCAGACATAATCCCCAGCGTTGATGGCATCATTCTGGATGAGGGTGGCCTCCAGTCCAGGGACAGTGTCCTTGTAAGAGAGACAGCCACCCAGGGGAGAAGGCCATGTGAAGGCGGAGGGAGAGATTGAGGGGATGCGCCTGCCAGCCTTGCGATGCGTTAAGGTTGCTGGCCACCTGCAGCGGCTAGAGGAGGCCCATAAAGTCCTCACCCTTTGGGTGTCATAGGAAGCATGGCCCTCCGGACACCTGGGCTTCAAGACGTCTGTCCCCCAGAGTGGCGAGACAATACATTCCTATGGTTTTAAGCTCCCCACCTGTGGAACTCGGGCCACCCCAGGAAGCTCACATACCTCTCCTTTCATCCGTCAGTTCTCCTCCTACATGCCACCTCCCTGAGGGCTTTGCTAGCCTCCCAATCATGACCTAGTCCCCCAGTCACACACCGGAGCCCGTTTTACTGTTCCTCCACCAGCTGCTTATTACTGTGTGTGATTCTGTTTTGAGAGCTTCCCCCACTGCCTGTAAGCCCTCTGCCGGGGTCCGTGGGGCCTCCTGTGCGTCCTCAGTCTCTAATGGAACACCTGCACACAGTAGGCGCTCAATAAAGTAGTTGTCGGATGCATGCATTAGCAGTCCAGGGGAATCTTCTGGACTTACAGAATCAGTTTGTGTCACAGAAGCCCCTAGTCAGAAGATTACCCTGGGTGCTTCCCCTGGAAATCCTCAAAGTTCAATTATTCAAATTGAGTTGTTCAACCTAAGTCAGTTGCTGTAACACAAGAGAGACTGAAGGCCAGTGAGGACTTTCCAAATGAGGGTCTATTCTTACTTTTTAGCCTGAATGTGTTTTCCTGCCAAGAATCAAAAATGACGTTTACCAAGCAGTTAGCAACACCTTAAACAGAAAAAAAAAAAAAAAAAAAAAGGGAAGAAAGAAAAAAGAAAAACCTCCAAAAATGGAAGCCCTTTCACACTTCCCCTCCTCCTCAACCTCCCTCCTGCCCACCTGGCCCCTGGACCTCCCAATCTTGTCTCCTGGCTCATGATGAATGGTGGCCCTATTTTGGACCTCTCCAAATTCTGCGGTATTTTCCCTTCTTGGGCTTTTGATGGAGCTATCTGATAGGTGCTTTTAGGTGCTTCTGGAACTGACAGCTCCTCTGAAACTCATCTGTCCCATGATACATAAGTCTGGCCTCTACTGGCTTCAGAATAGCCTTTATCGAGCACCTACAGTGGGGCCCGCCAGCCACACAGAGGGCAGGTTGACAGCCTGTATCTTCCTTTCCACTCAGGGTGTTCCAGAATCCACCTTCCCCATGAAGTGATCTCACTTCAGAGCTATTTTACTGATGAGGAAACTGAAACTCAGAAAGGTTAAGTGATTTGCCTAAGATCACACAGCCAAAAAGTGTAGAACCCTTTTCAAATCTAGGTCTATCTGACTTCAAAGTTAGTGGGTTCCCCCTGCCCAGCTCTACAGATGATAAAAGCATCCCTAACCAGAAATTGCTTATTAACAGCAAGAAGCTTTATTTTATAAGGATTTGGCTGTGGCTGGGACCGTCTGTGGGGAATCCAGGAGCCCGTGGGGAGGCTGTGGAGAAGGGGTTTGGTATTAGATTTATGGACCCAGGACCCTGGGGGTGTGCTCAGGACACTCCACAGACCTGGTGAGCACTCTGGCTGGGGGACGGGGTTGTCATCCTGTCCTAGGACCGTGCTTCCAGATTCTGGGCACGAGGCTAGCCACTCCCCTCCTCGAGGCTTGGTTTCCCCAACCATAAAATTAAAAACTCCGATTCAGTGATCTTCAAGCTGGTGCCCTGCCTTGGTAATCAAGGACTTTAACACATCCTGGGGCCTGCCACCATTCTTCTAGGCCCCTCCAACTCAAACCTTCCCATTCTATCTGGAGCGCAGAGCCTCCATCGAAAATCCCAAGGCATCCGTGCAGGGCCCTGCTGTCAGAGGCGCCTCCTTCCTCTCTCTCCTCTTCCCCTTCAGGTCCCATCTTCTCCTTTCCTGGGGTCAGGGACATGTTTCTTCACCTCTCTGGGCTTCCATGCTTTCCTCTCAAAAGCGACCTCAAATGAGAGTAAAACCCACCTCATTGGCTCACGGTGAGGACGACACCAGAGGAAGCAGTAACCAGCCTTCCTGACTTACTAAGGGCCTGAGCTGTGCAGGATGGGCCCAGATGCAGACTTGGGAGCTAGGTGGACAGGTTCGAACCTTGGCTCTGATGCTTCCCCACTTACTAGCTGTGTGCCTTTGGGAAAGTTGCTTTACTTCTCTGTGCCTTAGTGTTTTCTTTCATAAAGTGGAAACCCCTCTGCCAGCTTGTTATGAGTGCTGAGTGAATTTATATTTGTAAGGCACATAAAACCGTGTGGGGGTGTGTAGCCAGTGCCATCTAAGACTCAGCAATCATTAGATCATCTGATTCTCAAATCAGCCTGTCACGGGGGTGCTGGGTCTATCCTTATTTCATAAACGGGGAAGAGTTGAAACTTGGCCAAAACCTTGCACCTGTGTTGGCCAACAGGATCATAAGCTTAAGCATCTGCCCTTTGCTCCTGGTGGGGACCAGGGCATAGGCACAGGAAGGGACAGTTTGGCCGGGCAGGGCCGTGGGCATCTGTGAGGGGCTGCACAGGCCCCATATTCATCCCCAAACAGACATCAAATAGCAAATAAACAGCTTACAACAGATCAAGACAGAGATTGAAGGATAAAGTAAAAAGCTTGGCTTCATCCTCTTTGAACAAGAGGCCCTGCGTTTTCATTTTGCACTGGGTAGGCCTTGCTAGTCATGTAGGCAGCCCTGGTAACTCACATGTCATAGGTGAAATGGTAGCTGCCTTCCCCGTCAACAAAACCCCCCCAAAATGCTTACTTGGAGTTCAGTAATGCGGTGCAGTTTGTTCTGGCTCTTGATTCACCAGTAGAAAGAGTCTTTCGACGAAAACCCGGATGGTGGCACTTTTGCTGCTTTCCACAAAGATGCCTTCCCCAGAGCCTGCTAAGGGCTTCGTAGGATCTGCATCCCAAATGTGGGCCATTTCCCAACTCGGAGCCCTGTTTGGTAGCGGGCAATAGGGAGATGGTATTTTTTTTTCCTTCTTCTGTAGCTATAATCTTCAGAAGCAAAGAGCTCTTTTTAACAGACACCGTGGGCAATTACTTTATGCAAATGCAGCATCTCCGAGGCTGGCGAGGCTGGGGCAGGCCATGGAGGAAGGAGAGGTGGACCTCATGGGCTGGGCAGGGCGCCACTAGCGAGGCCCTGCTAGCAGGGCTTGGCTCCCTGTGCTGCTGCCCCCGTGACTTCTGGGAGGAGCCTCAGGCCATGGTGGGAGCAGTGGGAGGCTGACAGCCAGGCTGCGGGCACCTCAGAGCCGTGGGGCGGGAGAGTGGCTCCTCTGGCCTGTGTCCCGTGGAACAGATGAGGCTCCTTAGGGCAGAATAAGCAGCAACCGCAGGCTGATCCCACGACCCACCACAGATCGGCACCTTCAGATCTGAGCGAGAGGCCTCAGATAGAGTGGGATAGACAACGTGCCTGACTGAGGGCAATGTCTCCTGGCTTCAGTGCAAGCCAAGACACATCTGGGAGGTGGAACATTCCAGAAAGAGTGAGGGATGCGGGAGGAGCCCTCTAGGAAAGCTCAGTAGGGGGGAAAGGTGGCCTGGGATTAGATAGGAGTCTGGGGACAGTGGGGCCTCAGCCTATTCCCTTACCTGGGAAACTGTCCTGTCTTCCAGAGCCCGCTCCCTAAGCAGCTGGGCTAGTCTCTTTTCCACTGCTGCCTTGGGCATCTTTGAAACCCCTGGATGTGGCAGCTTATGCACTGGACCCAGTGAGGCATCCATGCCTCCTTATTGTTAGTACGCCAGTTCTCACCACACCCTCGAAGTTACCCCTCCACCCACTGGCTCTGCTCCCTCTAAGCACAGCATCTTTACCGAGCCTGACACACTTCTGCTTTCTGTTGACAGGAGAATGTGCAGGAAGGTGGCGGCAGGGCACAGAAGACTTAGCCTAGGGGTCCTTTGGGTGTGTTTTGCCATGTGTCTGAGAGGGGACAAGACTAGTTAGGGTCAGAGTCCAGATTAGCTCTTTGAACCTCCAACATGTAGTTGAGTATATGCTTTTCACTTGTGTTTCTCATTTCCTTATGGTAGTTGACATTGACTGACTTCCGTCTCCGAGCTTGGCCCTCTGGCTGGGCACTCTGTATACACAACGCCTTTTGGTCTTTACTTTTATTTTCCTACCTTCCTTCCTGTAAGCTCGAGGCCCTACGTGGGGCTTGAACTCGGGACCCTGAGATCAGGAGTCACATGCTCTACCTGCTAAACCAGCCAGGCACCCCTTTGATCTTTTCTACTGAGATATAATTTACATGTGACAAAATGCAAAGACCTTAGGTACCAAGTCTGGAGAGTTTTGACAAAATGTACCCAGCCATCACCTTCAAGTACCCACACATCACCCCAAATACAAATACAAATACAAATACAAATGCAGGACATTTCCTTCCCCCCAGAAATGTGCTGGAGCTTCTTCTCATTCATTCTCCTACCACCTCACATGCAGGTGACCGATGCTCTCATTTCTGTCACCTCGGGTGGTACAGGTTTGTTTCCTGGTTCTAGAATTTATGAATGCAGTTCTCTTTCACATCTGGCTTCCTTCGCTCATGGAGTGTAATGGTATTCACCCAGTAGCTTTCTAGTCCTTTCTATTGTTGTCCACTCTTCCATTGTCTGGACACACACATTCTGTTCATCCCTTCATCAACTGATGGACATTTGGGTTGTTTTCCATTTTTGGCGATTATGAGTAAGCCTGCTGGGAGCTTTCGTGTGCATGCCTTTTCGTAGACTTATGTCTTGGGGAAATACCTAGGAGTGGAATTGTTGGGTCACACACTAGGTGTATTTTTAGTTTTATAAGAAGTTGCCAAATGGTTTTTCCAAAGGGTTGCATCATTACTGTACTCCCGCCACGAGAGTATGAGAGTTCCAGTTGCTCCACATCCTCACCAACATTCTGTATTGATGGTGCTTTTCATTTGGCCACTCTGGTCGGTGGGTGGAAATGGTATCTCGCTGTTGTCATTTGCATTTCCCTGATGACTAATGACATCGAGCACCTTGTTATGTACGTATTCCAGATACCTTCTTCTGTGAAGTGTCGGAGACGTTTTGCACTTGGGGAGGGTGTTTGCTTGTCTTATTCCTGAGTTGTAGGAGTTCTTAGTCTGTTACGGGTACCAGTGCTTTGTCAGAGACATGTGCTGCCATCTACCTCTGCATTATCCTCTTCATCCTCCCAGCAGCCCTGTAAAGTGAATGCTACTACCTCCACTCTGTTTTAGAGAGGCAGAAACCGAAACACAGAGAGGTTAAATGAGATGCCCAAGGTCACACAGCTGCCAGTAGCAGAGTGGAGTTGTAGACCCCACTTGCCTGTGACTCAGAGCACTGACATCCAGAAAATTCCAGAAAACATCTCTCCATACACAGATCCTTATGTCTCCCCGGTAGCTGGAAATGTGCGGTCCTCAAGCCAGTGCCCAGAGGGGTTTTTTCAGTTCACACTTGCTCCCTCTGCTTTGCACAATACCAGACCATCCTGGGAAGTAGCCGGCTCCCAGAACCCAGTTGGGGCACTGTCTCCTCTGGAGGCTGCCACAGGGCTTCAAGCTGCTCTGATGAAAGACAAACTGTGGGTAATTTTACGGGCCTCTGAGGATGCTGACAGGGTTACCTCGTGCCAGGAATAACAATGAGGGGCCCAGGCAGGCTTGCTGCCAGCCCTGCTCTGGGAGGTGTCCCTAGAGGAGGTGAGCCGGGCAGTGGGGAGGGAAGAGGGAGGGCACAACTGCCATATGCGTCCATGGATAACTAGAAGAAGGGCTTCTGGGTAACCCCAGGGATTCTGAGAAGGGGAAGGGGCTCCTGTGGCAGTCAGAGCAAATTGCTGGGAGGCTTTGTAAGAGTGGGAATCACAGCAACTACAATCACCAACGTGCTAGTCAGAGTCGAGAGCCCTTATTGATCACTCCCCGTGGGCCCTGTGTGTGTCTGCACTTTGCACCCCTATTGGGTGCCAGGTGGATCTGCTTTGCAGTTACAAGCTTAGTGCTCATAATAACCCCATGAAATAGGTATGATTAAAAAGTCCACAGGAGGGGCACCTGGGTGGCTCAGTGCATTAAGCCTCTGCCTCTGGCTCAGGTTATGATCTCAGGGTTTTTGGGATCGAGCCCCGCATCAGACTTTGCTCGTCAGGGTGCCTGCTTCCCCCTCTCTCTCTCTGCCTGCCTCTCTGCCTACTGGTGATCTCTCTGTCAATTAAATAATAAATAAAGCCTTAAAAAAAAAAAAAGAAGGAAATCCCTCCTAAAAAAAAAACAAAAAACAAAAAAACGTCCACAGGAGGGAACTGAGGTTCAGAGGGGTTAAGTAATTTGCCTAACGGCGCATCGTTTATAAGTGGTTGAGGTGTAGCTAATTCTAAAGCTCAGGCACTTAAATGTTATGCTCTGATGCTTTTCCATTCAACAAAACTCTGTCAAATTTCTACTTTTTGTCAAGCACGGCAGTAGGTGTCTTGGTCAGGGGGTGTATAATGTTGAACAAGACCCATCCCTGTCCTTGGGCCGTATTGTGGGCTGAATGGTGGCTTCCAAAAAGGTATGTCCATATCCCAGAATCTATGAATGTGAGCTCATTTGGAAAAGGGGTTCTCACAGATGGAATGAAGGGAAAGATCTTGAGATGAGATCATCCTGGATCACCGGGGTGGCCCTAAATCCAATGACAAGTGTCCTTACAGGAAACAAAAGAGAAGACAAAGAAGTGGAGGAGGCCACCGGAAGATGGAGGAGGACACTGGAGTGAAAGGGCCACAAGCCAAGGAATGTGTGGAGCCACCAGAGGCTCCACAGAGCAAGGAGCAAAGACTTATGTCTTTGAGCCTTGAATGGAGCAGGGCCTTAGCATACTCTGTTCATTAGATGGGCGTAACTAGGTCCAGCCCACACACGCTGAAGAGGGTTACAAGGGGCTTGAACACAGGGAGGCAGGATCACTGAAGACCATCTGGGAGGGGGTACCACTTCCCCCACCCCAGTGCCGAAGGCAGGAATCATACCTGTTATTTCTCTGACTCTCCCAGGCATCAGACTCCAGGCAGGAAGAAGGGAGAGAACCATGCGCGTTGACTGTGTGGGGGCCACTGAGCTGGATTCCTTATACGCTTCCTATCACATAGTACCATTTCCCCCGACATGAACCCAGCAAGGGGAGGTGTTCTTTCTTCCATTTGACAGAAGCAGTGACTAAGGCTTGAAAGAGGAAGGCCATGCAGTAGCATATTAGAGTGAGCTAACGGCCTGCAAACTTTAGCCACATCTTGATCACCTGAAGATGGTTTCTGAGCCCATGTGCAGAGTTTCTAATTCGTCAGTCTTGGGTGGGGCTGGAGAATCTGCATCTCAGACAGGTTCTCAGGTGAAGCTGACTTCATGCTTAGAACCACAGGAGAATCCATGTTGTAGCCATGGCAGACCCTTGAACTGTTAGTGGATTAATGAAAGAAACCTATTTCTTGCTCAAGTCACAGCCCTACCAGAGTGAGCTGGCTCTCCCATCCACGCACCATTTGGACCATGTGTTTCCCCCAAGTCACCTTGGAAGGGAGATGTTTTAAATGGCTAGGTCTAGAGGTGGCTTTCCTGCCCTTTCCTCACACTCCATTAGCCAAAACTCAGTCCCATGGTCCAAAACAACTGCAGAGGCAGCTGGGAAATGTAGTCTTCCCCAGGAGGGATCGATGGTGTGCCTAGCATGCAGGTGGTTGGGCCCAGGATGGGACCTGATCTCAGGTGCTTTCCCGTTCATCTCTTGCCTTCTCCCTGGTTCAGATGCTTTCAGTGGGCTTTCTCATATGAGCCAGTGTCATGGAACTGATTTTTTTTTCCCCATAAAAATTGAGAAAAGAAAAGAGGAAAGAGACATTTCTTGGGTCCATCAGCCTATCCTGTGGCCATCAGCCTTCAGCCTTGTAGAAGCCCAGGTGCTCAGTGGAGCAGCTGTCAAGCACTTTGAAAGCTCCCAGTGTGTTTTCAGGGGTTTCTTGCATGAGTTTCACTTCTACCACCTGAAGCAATCAATGAAGAACTGCCATCTCCAGCACTCATGAAACACTCTGGCCACTGCTTCTTCAATGTCTAAACCCTGGATTCAGGGCCACAGACAAACTCTGTCCAAGTGGAAAACACGACACTCCTGCCACTCCTGCCACTCCTTCTCCAGCGCTCTGGAATGCTCCAAACGCAGCTACCTCAAACATCTGTGAGTTCCAGCTTTCCTGCCTTTGTATATACTGGGACATCTGCCTGAGCTCCCTGTCGTCCCTCCAGATTCAGCTCGAGTAAAGCTCCATAAACCCTTCATCCATCAGTCAAATGAGTGTACGATTTGCCCTCATTCTGGAGCAGAGGCGTAGGTATGCCTTCTCACTTATGCCTGTACTGCAGCACCGGTCATGCCCTGTGTAGACTCTGAAGGCCTCTGCCATGTCCATTTCTCCTTGCAGGATGTGAGATGTTTGAAAGAAAAGACCATATGGCTTCTTTACTGGCTTCTTCATTACTGCAAGACTGAGTCTAAACATCTTCCTGTAACGTGCAAAGCCTTCCCCAAGATCCAGAGGTGAAGACTGAAGACTCTGGCATTGGCTTGAGTCCCAATTCCATCATCTGTGGAGTGTGAGGCTGTGGGCAATTTGTTAGCTTCACTATACCTCAATTTTCCCATCTGTGCAGTGGGGCTAACAGTATTGTGGCTATTCAATGAAATGATGCTCCTGAGGCCCTTTGAACAGTGCCAAGTGCAAGGAAAACACTCAAAAGCCTCTAGGCATCTTTCTCTTATCATCATTATTCTTGTTCCTGCTTCGCAACCTTCAGGTACACCCACCACGCTTTCTTGCTGACAATTTTTTTTTAATTTTTTTTTTTTAAGATTTTATTTATTTATCAGAGGGAGAAGGGGAGAGAGCGAGCACAGGCAGACAGAATGGCAGGCAGAGGCAGAGGGAGAAGCAGGCTCCCTGCCGAGCAAGGAGCCCGATGCGGGACTCGATCCCAGGACGCTGGGATCATGACCTGAGCCGAAGGCAGCTGCTTAACCAACTGAGCCACCCAGGCGTCCCAACTTGCTGACAATTTTGATGGTCTTGCAAGCCCCCTTGCTTTTTCACTGGATGTTCCTTCTGCTGGGCAGCCCCTTTCTTTCACGGAGTCATTCATTCATTCATACCTACTCATTCATTCATTCATTCATACCTACTCATTCATTCATTCATTCATTTAACAAAGTTTTTGTTGAGCTCACAACTACTCATGCTGTAAACAGCCCTTCCTTGCCATTCCCATTGAATTTACCCCCTCCTGCTTTGAAGTTGTTTATTTTTCTGTATTTCTGTGAATAACTTAAGAGCAGAAAAATGCCCCTTTCCCCACTGGATTTATTGATCTGAACCCATTTCCTAATGTCATGGTTACCATATAGTAGGAGCTTAATAATATTATTGAATATGAATACTTGAATGCTGCTCAAGTCGGACTCTGTCCCCTATGTCTAGGATATTGTAGATGCTCACCTAGGCCTTTATTTCTCTTGCATGAAACCAAATCTGCATTCGTATCACCTAGAGGTTGGGGTTGGGGAAGAGCTACTTTAAATCAGCATATCCGGATTTTTGTCAACTTCTGAACCAGAAAACTTTCCCTGGTCCTGCTTGACCAAACTAAAAGCGACCAGCGAAGTTGTCTTCTGAAAAATGCAACAAGATTCCATTTGTACCTGTGTCCTTTGGACCAGTCCTAGAGTCATCAAAGACTTCTCAACGGCCATGTTTGCTGCTCTGCTTCAGAGTGAATGTCCCAAGGTCTCCTGGAACTCCAGTGCCTAGATCAGTGCCTGGAAATCACTGAGGTGGGGAGAGAGAAAGAGAGGAAGGGAAGAAGGGGAGGGAAGGAGAAAGGAAGAGGCCTTTCCCCACCGGCCAACATCTTAGAGAAGAATGGGAGTCAAAATGATCGCCCCAGTAAGCCAAGGCTGTGGGTGGCCACCTTTGGCCAAAACCATCCTCTTCTTTCATGAATTTGGTTTCTTTGGCAGCTGACATCTTATCTTGCTTTGCAAGGTGACTCTGGAACTTCATCTGTCTCCTTTCTATCTCATCTTCTGCTTCCTTGGCCTCTTGGGGGTGGTAGGGTGGGAAGTTTGCTCTCTCCAGGGCAGGCCAGGATAGCACTTTGTGTGCTGGTGGTGGCCCTGGGGCATACGATGGCACAGACATTGGGGTTTGGAAAGGCTGAAACTGGCATTCATTCCATGAGACCTCCTTAGACGGACACATGGGCCGTTGTTGGTTATGTCCTGCAGGAACTGCAAATCACTTTATTTTTATTCTTTTCTAATACTATGTATAGAAGGCTGTTCTGACATTATCCTAACTTTTACTTCTCATCCATGTTCATATTTAAAACCACACATATAGCCTGGGTATCCACTTTTCTTTACCCCTGTGGAGCAAAAATAATCTTGGGATTTCAGTATGTCACAGAGTCTTTGCATGATATTTTCACACCCGTTGACTCTCTCTCTCTTTTTTTTTTTTTTTTTAAGATTTATTTATTTATTTGGCAGACAGAGATCACAAGTAGGCAGAAAGGCAGGCAGAGAAGGCGGGAAGCAGGCTCCCTGCTGAGCAGAGAGCCAGATGTGGGGCTCGATCCCAGGACCCTGAGATCGTGAACAGAGCCGAAGGCAGAGGCTTTAATCCATCGGGCCACCCAGGTGCCCCGAGTCTTTATTCTTCATAATAATCCAGCAAGGTAGATGTTAGCAGCTCCACATTATGGGTGAGGGAATTGTGGCTCAGAGATTTTAATTTCACATAGCTAGTAAGTGTCTTCTCATTACCTATATAATCTGTCTGCCCCTTTAATGGCCCTGCCTGAATCACTTGCAGGTTCTTTTTCAGGATACATTGGTGATCGGCTTCTTCTGCATCACACATTACATGCCTAGACCGCTGTGCGTGTATTTCTTGGTCTCCCGGAATGTGGACTCGAACGCTAATTTGTTTGTAGTTATTAGTTCCCAAAAGGAAAAAGAAAAAGAAAAAAAAAAGCGTCCACTCATGTTCTTCTTTTTTTATCTTCCCAGACCCTGAGGGGCTGATTTCTCTGTGGCTCCCTTGGAGCAGATGTAACCAAGAAATCAATACAGCCATTAGATTCATCCGTTGCGACAGTAATGTCATTGCGTCTCCCGCCCCATCCTGTTGACAGAGATGTCAGAGCCAGGAAGAGGGGAGACACTTAAGAGAAGGAACAGAGCCTCTGAAGTGGAGGGGAGAATTAAAACGTCACAGAGCCTCACTTACCGGATGAAAAATCGCGGGGGGCTGCCTCTGGTCTTCTCAGTCTTCCTTCAGAGAACACAGTGGCTTGGCAGATGGTATTGTGGGGGGAGCTGTAAAGCTCCGGTATTGGGGTCCCTCAGGAGGAGGAAATCAGCGGTGATGGACTAGTAGCCCGAGCTGGAACCTCTTTTCTTTAGTTCCAGATTCTCAGCTCCTCCAGACATAGGAGGGGCTGGGGACACCCCGTGGGATTTCCTCCTTCTCCTGGGTCTGGCCTTTGAAAATGATTATTCTCATTATGAGGAGTACTTCCTGACACGAGGAGGGAGGGCATCCTTTATAAGTGCAGCACTTGGTTCTTGGAAAGCACTCAAGTTTGCATGGTGGCGGTTGGTCCAGTCCACAGAGCACATTCACTTTTTAGGCAGCCGGGCATGGGATGCCTGCTAGGGATCAGGCTCTGCTCCGGGTGCAGCGGAAGGGATGAGGGTGGGACTTCTGTAGGAAACAAACTATACAAGACCCCTATCTCCTTCAGGGAGCTCATTCTCGGGGAGACTAAGAATTGAGCTAAACTAAACGATTAGCTTCGCTGATTTTTCTCTCTTGCAGGGGTGGCCAACTGCCCCCTCCCCAATCTCTTCTCCCCTTCCTTTGTAGGGCAGAGGCTCTTACCAAGGGGCACATTTGCCAAACCCCTCCCTCCCCACAGAAGATATTGGGCAATGCCTGGAGATGTTTTTGGCTGTCACGACCTCTGTGTATATGCGTGTGTGACTAGCGTCTAGTACACAGAAACCAGGGACACTACCCCACGTCCCACCAAGTGCAGGACAGCCCCCACGGCAAAGACTTCTCCAGCGTGGAGGCTGAGCCGCTCTGGTGGAGAGAGAAGACTGCATCTTCCAGCATCCTGCGGAGCTAGGTGTGGCCACGTGCCTGGTTCTCCTGCTGAGTGTGAACAGCAGTGCTGTGTTCACACCCAGGTGTGTGTGTGTTGGGGGGGGGTTCTTATTAAGTAGATGAGCCTCTTTCCCTTTCTTCAAGCTGGGTGAGGGAAAGGGAAGTGATGTTTTCTGGTGATGTATTTATTCCTTGCAAACACTTACTTCAATAGTACGACTCAGAGATTTAATAGAGGAGCACGGCTCTAATTTCCCTCACAATCTGCTGCTGAAGAGACATTCAGGGTGAGGATAAGGGGCTGGGAGTGTGTGGGCAGGGAGTGTTCGGGTCACAGGAGAACTGGAGGACTCCGTAATGAACCATGGAGGGAGCCTATTGGTCAAGATCTGACCCCAGGCTGGAAGGTGACAGGGCCCTAAACCACCATGTGGGGAGAACCATCTGCTAACCAGTGACACTCACCTTGGACTTTCATGGGAATAAGTGCATTTGGGGATCTCTTGGTTTTAGCAACTTAACCTACTGTAACTACTATAGTCACTAAGTCTTATCAATAATTCTTGAATGATAAGAATAGCTAACATTTATTGAGCACACACTATGAGCCAGGCATTAAGCTCTTTAAAAAAAAAATAAGAGCTCATTTTATCCTCATACCAACCCTATGAAATAGGTACTATAATTATTCTTGTTTTATAGATAACGAGAAACAAATGTTTAAGGAGTTGGCAGGCCAGGTAAGTACTGTATGGAAGTTTTAGGCCAGATTTTAGCCTCCACCACCTCCAACAAGTTCCATTCCCTCTCATTAGAATCTCATCACTTGTGACATTTGGAGGGTCACAGTAACTGTTCCCTCTTTGGTCCCTCTGCCTCCAGTTTAGGTACTACAGATAAATGACTTTTTAAAGACCAGATTGGGCGGGGTGCCTGGGTGGCTCAGTGGGTTAAGCCTCTGCCTTCCGCTCAGGTCATGATCCCAGAGTCCTGGGATCGATCCCCGCAACGGACTCTTTGCTCAGGAGGGAGCCTGCTTCCCCCTCTCTCTCCGCCTGCCTCTCTGCCTACTTGTGATCTCTGTCAAGTAAATAAATAAAATCTTAAAAAATAAAAAAAAATTAAAAAAAACACAAATGGGGGGACATTTGCGGTGGCTCAGTCAGTTAAGCTTCTGACTCTTGATTTCAGCTCAGGGTATCTAGCCCCACGATGGCCTCCGTGCTCAGCAAGGAATCTGCTTGAGATTCTCTCTCTTTCTCTCCCTCTGCCCTTCCCCCTGCATGCACACACACACTCTCTCTGTCTCTCCCAAATAAATAAATAAATAAATCTTAAAAAGAAGAAAACCCAAATCTGAACCTGCCTCTTTCGGGCTTTCTTCAGTGACTCCCCACCGTTTCAGGATAAAGTTCATATTCCTGGTGGGGGCAGGTAGATCCCTCAGTGGCCTATCCCAGCTTGCTTTGCTACCTTCGTAGTCTCTTGCTCCTTCTTCCTTTAGCCATGCACCCCCGCCCGCAGTCGCGCTGCAAGAGGAGAGGAATATTCTTTTCCCCAAATTATTCTTGCTCTGCAGAGGGAATCACAGTTAAAGCAACAAGCTTCCCCTGTGTATTTTCAAGAGTTCAAGCAAGGATTGTTTGACCATCTCCTGGGAACACCATTGAAAGGATTCTTATATTGGGTGGGAGGTCCGTTCCAACCAGACTGTGCTGCAGTTTTTCAAAACACAGCTAATTGCCTAACGTAAGGTGAACCCGGTTTTTCATCTTCGTTCAGCTCTCAAGTTCTATTTGTTCTATTAAAAACCATATTGGCTTTGGAGAGTAATTTGGCAGTATTACACTCCAGCAACTTTATTCCTAATTATATTCCCCAGAGAATGCTCATGTGCAAAGGCAAAATGTAGCATTTGTAATTGCAAAAAACTGCTAAGCCGAATGTCCATCCACAGAGAATGGAGAATGGACAAAGTGAACTCATACAAGGAGAATAAATGAAGTATAAATAGAGTTAGAGCTGCATGGATTCAATGGAAGAGAATCTTAGAAACACCGTTAAGCATAAAAGCCATTTGAAGGAGAGATATCTAGCAGGATGTCACAAAGAACATTATATGTTGTGCCAGTCCGGGTCTCGAGGAGACAAGAGGCAGACTTGGAATACTGGAGAGAAGGGAAGGATGGGACCCCTTATAGGGCTGGAGGTGTGCTTGATTGGTTTGTGTCCACAGATTCCCACATTGCTCCTTCCATCAGAGGTGGACTCTGTTTTTCCATCTTTATTAATCTGGGCTGGTTTTGTGACTTGCCTTGGTGAGATACTCTGCCAAAAGTGACTTAGGGTAGGTTCTGGGGGCCTTGCAATTTCTCACTTCACACTTTTGAAATGCTGCTGAGATTATGTACCGAGACTGCCGCCAGCCTCCTGGAGAGAAAGACCCAACCACCAGGCAGCACCCCCATCGGATTCGTGCGTGAGGCCACCTAGGACTAGCCAGCCCCAGGTGACCATGAGTGGGCTACAAATGTATGAGAAGTCCGGCCAGAACCATTCTGAGCAGAACGTCCAAGCCGAGCCCAGCTCAGATTGCCAACCCACAGACTTATGAACAAAAAACTGGTTAATATTTTCAGCTATTAACTTTTGGGGTGTTTTGCTGGGTGTATACAATCAGTGTGGAGGAGTTAAGGAACCCAGCACCTCTGAGGCCTCCAGGAAAGAGCGAGGTCAAGGGTGGGGGGGCGGTTCCTGAAGCAGGCCACTAATGCTGTGGGAACCCAGCAGGGGCTGTGACCTCACAGGGGGCTCCCAGCAGAGCCCCAGAGCCCAGAGCGGCCGGTGGGGGGAGAGGGAAGAAATAGCCAGATCCCTCCTCCTCCCCTCCATCGGTCTCTCACCAGGCCCCCCTCCTGGCTGAGCCAATCAGAAGCCAGAAGACAAGGAACTTTGGGACATGCCACCTATGGAGGCCAGCCTCCTCGGGCGCAGACAATGAATCGGGGAGGGCCGGGGGCAGATGGAGAAGAGCGGGGACATATGTGGCTCCTGACTAGCGGGCTGTGAGAGCGTGGAAGGGAATGAGAGACTGTACATCAGGACTGGTGTCACCTCTGGGGAAGGAGGGATTCCTACCTTGAGTAGGGTAGAGGGTGTTTTCGTACAGATGCCCCATCTGAGAAGGAAGAAGGAGTTTCATGCAGGCTCACGAGGCCCCTCACGAGGCCCCTCACCAGGCCCCTCACGAGGCCACCCCGTTCTTTCACAGAAGCCATATTTAAGATAAGTCGACAACCACTCCAGGAGAGCTTGTGCTAAATCACGCTCCTCCCCAGAGAGGGGGGTCAGAGTCTAAGGTGCTTTCCCAGACCCCATTGCTTGGCTCAGGGCTGCTGAGTTTCACATGTGAGTCTGTCTGTCCACCTCCAGAACGTCTGTCTGGGTGAAAGCCCGTTCCGGCTGTCCCGGCAGGTAAGTAAGGTTTGCCCGCGTCTCCCGGTCTGTTCGTCTTTCCCCCTCGCTCTCCTTCCGGCCGGCCCGCCCTTCCTCCCTCCTTTTCTTTGCTACTGAAGACGGAGGAAGAGATGAAATGATCCCCGGATATGACTGGTCTAGAAGGAATGTATACGATAAAACAGGGGGTGTGGGGCCTGCCTTTTTAAAAACAGCCCCCGTCGCCCCTGGGGTGGTAGATAGGAATGTTTTTCAAATTCAGCTGTCAAAGCCAGGGCAATCATGCCTGCCTCCTGGGTGGAAAGTGATTTACAATTTTCCTCTTTAGTGCCATCTTAAGACAAACAGGCACTTTTGTTTCCATGGAGAACCCACTCCTCCCTCCAAGGTAAATGCCCACTTGCCTGTGCCCTTCCTTTCCTCTCTCCTCCTTCTTCATTTACTGCTCAGCTTCTTCTGCCCTGCCCCCTTCCACCCCAGCTGTCTGCCAGCAGCGGGGCAAAAAGCCAGCCCGAGTCTCAGCCCAGGGAAGGCGGAGGCTTGTCCCTCCGTCATGTCCCCTGGAGAGGTCCTTAGAAGCCTCTGGGCTGAGAAGTTGTACCCTACATCTTTGGACGGTTGTCTTCCTAAGAGCTTATTTTGCAAAGAGCTCAGAGCCCTGGGGCAAGCCTGGCCCCGGGGCCGGTGGCTGTGGCATGAGCTTGGTTCTGGATCTCCGGCCACGGATCTGCGTGGCTTTTGGTGGCTCCCTTCACCTCTCACTTACTTCACTTGGAAAGTGAGAATAACCCTCCCTCCCCGGAGCTATTGTGAGCAAATCCTGGGGAGGGTGATATCTAGGTTCCTTCCAGTGGGCCCTCCAGGTCGTCAGCAGGTGCCTCTGACTTGGATCCTGAAGTTTATTTATTAAGGGCCAGCAGGGAGCATGGGAGGCTCCCTGGGGTGGACCCCTAGGAGACCAGACTAGAGCGGAGGCCCTGCTCTGGTGCGGGCAGGCCGGGCCCCTGGGGCTGCTTTTACGCTTTCTGTCTGTGGAGTTCAGGTGCGCCCGAGCCAATCAAGAGCAATCAAGGGTGTGGGGGTTTAGCACCAAAGAGGAAGATGAAGCTAATGTCAGAGTGTCCGTTGCCTGTGAGTAGCCCCAAATGTGTGCCCTTAGTGTGTTTGTGTCGTGTGAAGGCAGGTCCACGTACACTCACAGGAATGCCTATGTGTGTGTGCGGCTATGTGTGTGCACATGTGGGTAGAGTCCGAAGACAAGTCTGGGTATACACGTGGGAGTTTCCATGAGCATGTGCGCACATGTCCAGCGTGAACGGAGTTCTGTGTACACACACGAGAACGCCTGTGTGTGCGTACGTGTGGCAGTGCATGTGTAAGTGTGCCCCTGTGTGTGTGTGTGTGTGTGTGTGTGTGTGCGCACGCGCGCAACCTCCTCCAGGGTGGGGGCAGGAGGCTTATTTATTTTGCATCAGGCTGGAGGCTGCAGGAACGGAATACGAATCCTCAGTGTATGGTCAGAACATTCTGCTGTGCGGTTCTGAGTGCGTGAGGCTGGCCCCGGGAGAAGTGGTGCCCTGAGGAAGAGCCCCTCTATCCCCGTTCTGCCCCCAGGAGGGAGGTCTCTGCCTGAGAGCAAATCTGTGTTTTCGTGGCTTCGTTCTGCTCTGAGGCGGGACTTGGCGTTAGGGACTGAAGCTCAGGTGTTTATGCCTTTCCAGAATTTGTCTGAATTTAATCAGGGTTTTGTTGCCGGTAACTGCGTGTATGTATGTGCTTGGTTTCAGCTGAGTATGTGGCGATGATGCTTTCTGTATCCTCTCTTCCTCCTCCCTCTTCCCCGCCCGCCCAGACTGAGCACCTTCTCTGCACCAGGCCGTGTTCCGTGGGCTAAGGACACAAAGACAATTCAGAAATGGTCCCTGTCCAGGGGCGCCTGGGTGGCTCAGCGGGTTAAGCATCTGACTCTTGATTTTGGCTCCAGTCATGATCTCAGAGTTTTGAGATCCAGCCCCACTTCTGGCTTCATGCTAGGTGTGGAGCCTGCTTTCTTTCTTTTCTTTCTTTCCCTCTCTTAGAAGAAAAAGAAAAAGAAAGAAAGAAAGAAAGAAAGAAAGAAAGAAAGAGTCCCTGTCCATGAGAAACAACTCATGTATTTAGGGAGGAAGATAAGCCAAGAGGCTGTAGTAAGAGAACACAGGCATGGATGGGGCCACAGATATTCTGGGAGCACAGAAGGGAGCCCCTAGTCTCTCAGGAACTCACACCAGCTTGGGGAAGGGTGGATGCTGGAAGAAACTTTGTAAGAGTAGCTGCTGTTTTTCAGCAGGTGGTACTGGAGTGAGCAGGACAGTCATCTACTCACTTGTGGTGGACTCGAAGAGATCACACAGTTCTTTGTTAAACACGATGGAGGGGCGCCTGGGTGACACAGCCTGTTAAGTGTCTGCCTTCGGCTCAGGTCATGATCCCGGAGTCCTGGCATCGAGCCCCATGTCAGGCTCCCTGCTCAGGAAGAACTCTGCTTCTCCCTCTTCCTCTGCCCCCCTCCCGACCCTCCGCTCGTGCTCTCTCTCTCATTCTCTCTCTCCCCAATAAATGAATAAAGTCTTTAAGAAAAATGGTTGAGCTGTGACACAGCTTTGTTCTAGAGAAGACGCATTACCTGGAATGGCAAGCAATGCAAGGCCGTCGAGGGTGGGGAGGTGAGCCCCTCTATGCCCTTTATTTGTTACTTTAGACTCCTGGAGGAGTGAGTTCAGCAAAGGAAAAGAACACTTAGTCAGTGCCTACTGTATGTCAGGTGACTTTCAAAGTTACCTCATTTAGTCCTCAGCCATGGCTCTGACCCCATTTTATAGCTGGGGAGACTGAGACTCAGGTTAAGTAGCTTGCCCAGGCAAAGAGCGGGGCTGGGAACCACAGTCTCTCCGGCTCAGTTCCCAAGCCTGTCCTTTGTAGGCATGTCTACGAGAATCGTCTATCGAGAACATAGCTTGATGGCTGACAGACTTCTTGTCAAGGATCATAAACTTGGAAATCGATATTATTGAATCGGCTATTATTCCAGAAAAAAAGAACTTGGACACCCGCCCCTTTCAAAAGAAAAATAGCACGCCATCGTGAGATGGACTATTAATATACATTGTCATGACATCAGTACCGCAGGATCCTTCTTTTGGAGAGCCAGGATGTTGCTAATTTGCATACTGCTTTGCATTCATTTGCATCCACTCTCCATATGCAAAATCAAATGCAGCTAATTAGTGCAACCTTGTTACAATGAGAAGCAGGCCCAGCCTCCTGTGCCAAGGCCTACAGAGCCCAGAAGAGGGACCAAAACTACCCAACGCCAGTCACATGCTGGGTCGGACATGCCGGAGAATGGGGAAAAGGATGCATGCCCTGAATGAAAAGTAAGGTAGCTGAGTATCTCCCTTTTTCACATATTATCACTTTGAAGTAAGTATTGCAGAGAAAGACAGGGAGAGATCAAAGAATGTGGCCAGAATTCCGCTTCAGGTAGAATTCCATTGGAGAAAGAGCATAGGATTTGGAGCCCAAAGGCATCAGGTGAAGTCGGTCTTGGAGATTGGCTTTGCCACTTAAAAAACGGTGGAACCTTTCATTTGTGACAACATGGTTGGACCCAGACGGTATTACTCTGAATGAAATAAGCTGGACGGAGAAAGGCAAATACCGTACGATTTCACTTAGATGTGGAATCTAAAAAATAAAACAAATGAATGAACAAACAAAGCAGAAACAGACCCATCAGCACAGAGAACAATCTGGTGGTTGCCAGAGGGGAGGGGGTAGGGGAATGGGCAAAATGGGTGAAGGGGAGAGGGAGGAACAGGCTTCCAGTTACAGGAGGAGTAAGTCACGAGTATGAAAAGTAAGACAATAGGCAGAGCTCTAATAGTGCTGCGTGGTGACAGAGGGTCACTGCCCTGTGGTGAACGTGGCGTGACTTACGGAGCGGTCGCCTCACGATGTCGTCCTGAAATCAGTGTAACGCTGAGTGTCAGCTGTACTGCAATAAAAACAAACAAAACAACAACGACAAAAGCAAACCATGGGAGCTTGCCCTTCTCGGACTTGTAGGAGTTGAACAGGAAAGAGTGGACAAGAATGGACTTTGCAAGCATTCATGCACAGTACAGATACGAGGGCTCTGAGCCATGCTTCATGATGATGCAGGGTAGTGCCAGGTCCCATCAGGGTCTGAGGCTCACAGCCTTGCAGGTGTGATGGGGAATATGCCAGCGTCTGTGTCCCTGTCTCTGTGTGTTGCTCTCTCTGTAAGCTAGCGTTCCGTGATACTGTGATATGGACCAAACACCACGCTAAGTACATCACACTCATTATTTCATCTAAAAGTTTCCATGACCGCCCTGAGAGGTGTGTCTTTTTATGACCCCGTCTTATAGATGGCCCCATGGCAAAAATGTGCTTGCCAGGGGTACCAGCAAATTCTTGCTGAATTATTGGAACCCTCTTTCTCCTGAGCAGTGAGGGCGACATTCATGGTTTTTATCCACCGTGCCCCTGACTGCCCTCACCCAGATCCCTACTTTTCCAACCTCTATGTAGATCATGGTCTTTCGACTCAGCTACTTCTATGCCTAGGTGGGATCATTTTGATTTGGTCTTGGCTTTTTCTACGGCCATACCACCCTGAACGTGCCCGATCTTGTCTGATCTCGGAAGCTAAGCAGGGTCGGGCCTGGTTAGTACTTGGATGGGAGATTTCGTCTTGGCTTTTGTTCTATGTCACGGGTGGACTCTTTTTTTTTTTTTTTTCCAACTGTCCATTTGGATGGGACTTGAGTATTTCAGCCCCGTAATTACATTTCATCACTTAGGATGGTACATTCTGCAAAAAGCAGCTCCCATTTACCAAGGTAGATTGCATTATTGTTCACAAATATTCATTGCGTCTCCCGGGGGTAGAATTATGTCTTCCTACCCCATGGAGACATGGCCAGGCCATGTGGCTTGGCTCTAGCCAATGACACATAGGTGAGAGTGATATGCATCCCTATCAGGCAGAAGATGGCATGTGGTCTGTCATATCTTCCCTCCTCCCCCTTCTGACCTGATGGCAGGCCATGTTCTAAATAGAGTCTGCTCCACAACTGGGTCATGGAGTAGAGGCCAGGTAAGTCTTGTGGATAAGGCATGAATCTTCACTGCTGTAAGCCTTTGAGACTCGGGGATTATTTGTTATGGGAGAATAACAACCTATCCTGATGAAACATTCCCTTTCTTTGAATATTATGAGTTTAACTCTCACAGGATGGCCTTTCTCCTAAATTCAGGAGGCACATGATTTAACACCCCTGACTGTAGTCATAACTGTAGAGAGTTGGGCACTCATCTCCAATTGCTACTACTCAAAATATTTTGTACATCCGTTTTGGAAACTGCTTTCAGGTTTTAAAGGTCCAACTCCTACTGATAACAGCTAATGCTTCACAAGCATTATCTTACTTAATCCTGGCAACAGCCCTGGGAAGTCGGTACTCCTGATTTTCATTGTCCAGACAAGGGAAACAGAAGCTCAGAAATGTTCAGGAATGACTCAAGATCACACAGCTAAGAGGAGGGCCAAGATTGAAATCTGCATTGGTCTCAGGCACAAACCCTCATGTCATGATGTTCTGCTTCTACTGTATTCCACCAGAGAGGATATTAATGGCCTGAGTCATATACCTTGCTCATTAGAAGTGACAGGAAACATTTTGACTGCTGATGAAAATCGAAATAATGATTAAGCAATGAAAATGACAGTGGACTGAATACTAGAAGTTAGGGGGTCAGTGTGTAGCTGTTTCTTACTAGCGACCCTACTATGTGACCTTGGGCCACAGTTTCATCTGCAAAATGGAGCACTTGTCTCAGACTACATAGTTCATGGATCTGGCTGATGGGAACCTATAAGACCTTGAAAGTATATGCAAACCATTGTCTGTCTGTGTATTTTTTCCCCCGGTGGGTGGAGGGTCTATAATATTTGTTAGGGCCTGGCAGATGTCTGTGGCCCCGAAGAGAAGCAGGGCTCTAATCTGCTCATTTGTTGAGCATGATTTACCCTTTTCCTGAGAAGTGTGTAGAGGCAGGGAGGATTCTGTCTGACTAAATCGTCGTTGAGTTGTGTAAGGTGAGTGTCAGATTTATAAAAGAATCAGTGGAAGGCAAGCTGCATCATTTCACTAGAAATAATCCTTAAAAAATGTTTCTGTCTCACATTCCTGTGGCTCCCTCGCTGCTCCCTCTGCACAGAGCTGTTGTTTCGTCTCCCAGGCCAGGCGCTGTGTCACTAGTTGTGGCCATTGGTCATTTCCTGTCTCACCCGGCCAAATAATCATGTTGTTTTGACTGGGATGAGAATGCGTCCAGAGCCGAGAGCTGAGTCCCTCAGTAGCTGGCAGATGTGTTTCCTTGAGTGTGGGAGGGAAGGAAAACATGCTCACTGAGCCTCCACACTCTGCCAGGCTCTCTGCTGGCTATCCGCTCATTGATTCACTCACACATGTCTGTTTCCGACCAGTATTTACTGGGCATCCATCACGCATTGGCCATTGTTCTTGGTGCTGGGGATATAGGAGTGAACAATCGGACCAAAAAAAAAAAAAAAAGTCCCCCCCATTCCTGGGATTTATGTTCTGGTAGGAGAGATAAAATATATTACTAAAAAAAATTAATAAAAAAGATATGCTCCTCACATGCCACTTCAGATGGGGTAGCAAGATGCTGGGCATAGGAGACACCCCCTATTCCAGATGAGGAAACTAAGCATTCAAAGCCTTGAAATAACCAGCCAGGGTCACATGGCAGGGAAAGGATGGACCTGAGCTCTCACGTTAGGTCTTTCTGACTTCCGCTTCACTTCACCCACAGAAAGCAGTGGCCACCACTTAAGAGCTGTCCTTCAGCTGTGACCCACTGGGCCAGATGTTCCTGAGGCGAATTCTTTCCTGATGAAGATCTGAGTTTATGTGAAGAAGGCTGGCTCCTTATCCTCTTTACAGCCAGTTTTGGGAAGTATGGGGTCATTATTGGTTCAAAGAACTGCTCTGCCCCTTCTACCGCTACTTCTCCTTGAACTCTAATTGTATACATTCTGGATCGTGCCTGATTTTTTCCCACAGGGCTCTGAGCTTCTGTGTATTTTCTTTCACTACTTTTAATCTCTGTTGTTTGGATTGGATAGTTTCTATTGATTTATCTTGCTATTACATATTCCATTTTCTTCGTTCCTTATGTGATCATTCATCAATACCATATTTTGAAAGTTTTTTCCTGATAATTACAACATCTGTTCCCACGTACTGTCATTTCCTATAGTCTGACTTTCTTCCTGAGTGTGAATTCTTCTTATCTGTTTGTTTGAACATGGTGTGATTTTTGGTTGAAAACGGGGCGTTGCAGGTAATACATTGTAGTAATTCTGTATTATGTTGTGTTCTTCTAAGGATTATTGATTTTTTTTGTTAATCAGTAGCACTTAACCTGCCTGTTTTGAAAGGTATGTAGTACCCGATATTTTTGCTCTATTCCTATGGTACTTTAGCCTGGCTCTAGGGAGTCTTTCAGATGCTTGCATAACTTGGTTATTTGTCAAGAATTTGGCAGCAACAGGACTGACACTTTCAGTAATTTTGTTCCCTAGGGTGCCCCCCCACCCGAATTTCTAATTTTTCTCTTAACCCCAGGTTCTGTCGCCTGAGATTTCATAAGATTTCAGCTTTCTGCTCCCCAAGCTGTGTGAAGTGGCACAGAGTTAAAAAAAAATAGAACAAAGAGAACAGAACACTCACAGATCTCATCCCTTGTCCCTTTATCTTTAAAGAGTAGACTTCCCTCCTCATCCTCTGTGCTTCTTGCTGGCCCGTCTGCCTCTCTCCCATGCTTGTAGAGTTTAGCTGTCAGCTAGGGATTTGGGCAGAATTTATGCTCAATGTTTGCTTCTCATCACTTTGGTGGTTCTCTCATTGCCAGGAATTCCTTTTTAAATTTCCACCTGCTTTCACAAGCTTGTATTCTGATCTCTGGCCCATTGGGTCACAGTTATAGCTATGGAGATTGTGGAGAACTTTCAGATCAGAAAGCCACACATTCTTAATTTTTCTCCCTCACAATTGTAGTTTTTTCCAAGATTAAATTCTCCTCTGGCTTCTGCTTTTGGATGCTTTCCAGGGTCATTACATAGTGTTTTTTTTTTTTTTTTTTAAATTCACTTTTTATAATCATCATCTACAGTAGGATTCATAGGACCCTTTCATTCCTATGCCATTGCTCCTAATTAGATCAGACTCCGGGAAAAATTGAGGATGTACAGGGTGGGGTGAAGCGCTTGTCTGCTTCAGACACTGTGCTCAGCTGAGTTCATCGTTTGGACTCTGGTCTTGGGTTATTCCTCTTAGTTCGCTATGTAAGTCATAGGAGCCATGTCCTCAAGTAAAATGTAAGCTTTTAAGGGTGGGGCTCTATGCGTAACAGAGACAGAGTAGACAAAGAGGCAATAGTGATCATAATCCTTGCTTGCAAGAAAACATCAGTCCCACTGGAGTAACATGGAGATGAACTTGAAAGTACTTTCAATAGTTTAACGCCAACCCTTCTTGGGCTACAGGAGTTCAGGTCCTATTTGTTTTGCAATACATCAATTTAGGCCAGAGAAGATAGAATATAATGGAAAGCATCTGTATCCAAGTTTATGCAATGCTGTCATTCTCTTCTTATTTATTTATTTATTACCTCTCACTTCTTTTGCATCTCTGATGGACATGTATCGTTTCTGTCTGCCAGTACCCATCCTCCCTTTTGGTCCAACATCTCAATTTTTCCTAGGGGAGCCAACCACGATGTTTCCACATGAGTGGTGATTGAATGGGGTGGGTATGCATCCTAGCTAATTAGAGTATCCCCTTTGTCTGACCACGATGATTAGTTAAAGAATGCAGTGTGATCCAAGCTGGTGCCTTGAGATTCACTCCCAAGACTTTTGTTAGAAGGTTGGGGAAAAACATGTTCTCCTTCATTTGGGTTGATGAGAAAGTAGGATATAATCGTTGCTAGCTTCCCACTACCAGTAACTACACATAAAAATAAAAGCAAAGTGGATCTGGCCATTTTTTCCTTTAATCTTATTTCTGGAACTATGGAAGCCACATTGACGTCTCTGGGGAAGACTCTGCTTCAGGGAAACAAACACAAGAGAAGTTAGACTTGAGAGATGGAGACTCCGATAGTTATTAATTTGGGCTCCTGGAAGCAGATCTGCTTGGAAATTTTTCATACCTAAAGTATATACCTAGGTTTTATAGTTATTTGAACTTATAAATGCCTTTTATGCTTAAGCTAATGTGAGTGGAGTTTCTATCATTTATAACTCAAGAAGCTCTGCCTGAAAGAGCCTGTCTCTTCAGCCCCTGCAAGATAAGATTAGAATTTAAGGGCTTCACAATTTTAGTGGGTTGAACAGGGTCCCCACAAAATTCATGTCTACCTGGAACTTCAGAACGTGACCTTGTTTTGAAATAGCGTTTTTACAAATATAATTAGTTGAGGATTGAGATGAGGTCATAGTGGGTTTTAAATCCAATGGCTGAGGTCCTTGTAAGAAGAAGTGAGGACATGCAAAGACAAAGACTAGAGAGTGATGGAAAGATGGGGTAGAGATTGTAATAGACCTATACGCCAAGAAGCAAAGTGTTGCCAAGAGCAACCAGAATTTGGAAAAGGCAAGGAAGGATCCTCTACCAGAACCTTTAAGGGGAGCATGGCCCTGTTGACAGCTTGGTTTCAGACTTCTGGCCTCCAGATATGGATAGAATCTATTTCTGTTGTTATAAGCCACCCAATTTGTGGTCGTTTCTTACCTACAGCTGTAGGGAATTAATACCATGGTCTAACTCCTGCCTATCTTTCCAGCCTCATTGTAGAGGCCACAGAGCAGAGCAGATAACCCTGCAGGCCCTTAGGCCGGCTTTCTGGACTCAAATTTTAGCTTTTTTCACTTCACCATTCTGAGTCTCATTTATCTCCTAGAGCTCATGATTGTGATAACTTGCCTCTGAAGGTTGTTGTGAGAAGAGGAGGAGTTCTTATTTTAAGGCACAGGAAGGACTTTGGGGCACAAGCACTCAGTCAGTGAGAGCTATTATTGTGGTGGGGGTGGTTGTGGTTGTGTATCGTCATCTTCATCCTCACTTCTCCTGCTCTGTCCTCACAAGTGCCACCCAGCTCAACTATAGAAAATTATCTGTAGTTCCTCAAATGAAGTGGAGAGCGATCAAGGAACGTCTTGCTCAAGACCCATCACTGACCCTGTGTCAGATTTGGATTCAGATCCTGGTTTGCCAGCCTCCACACTATGCTCTATGAATCACTCCAGAGCAAAGCTAGTGGATGGCATGGAAGGATCTTCCCTAGTTTCCCCTCTTTTTTATTCTCCTGAGCCCTCTCTTCTACCTCTGTCAAGTCTTTTGATACTGTTCAGTCATCAAACTGTGGTCTTCGTTGATGGTGTGCACTCAGAAAAGTGTTTGTGGCTTTTCCAGAGGCAGCCAGACTCTTCTTCCCTGGGATAATAGGCCCCTCTTCCTGTCTCTAAAATCAGGAAATAGCTTTGTTTTCTTGGGGGGGTGGCTGTGGTTTTAAAAACTCATTACTTCCATTTGTGATATTTGCAATCAGTAAGACATCCCCTAAAAGCACTTTTATAAGCTCAGAAAGAGACAGACTGGGAAAGAAGCCTCGTAAACCTGCAGCTGATATTTCTGATAAAAGCATTCAGGAAACATGGTCTTATTTACCTCCACATACTGCAAACTTCACTATCAAAACCCAGTATTGATCTTGTCTTGGTCTCTGTCAACACAGTTACCCCTTGGGGCAATATGTCCTGATTTTCTATTTCAGGACAGTTTGGAATGAAGAAATGACTTTCTGACATTTCCACCTAAGAAGTTTTCTTTGTGCTGAGGATATTTTTTTTTAAATACTCTGTCAACACCCCAGAGTGTGGCTACCATAAATTATCTATAATATATAGATACAGATATGCACACATACACACATACATATGCACACACATACAGATACATTATGTAAATTATATTGGAAATATATCAAAGACTATCTCTTCACCTGTCTGCATGGCTCTAACTCTCTCTTCAGTTTACCCATCTCTCTCATCCGTGTTTGCCCATTTCTATCTCTGACTTCTTTATCTCACACTAAAACTGCCATTGTCTGACTCTCTGTCAGGAGAAAATAATTTTTCCCCTACGCCTATGAAAAACTGCCAATCTTCTTAACTTTTCCTCCCTTCCAGGTTGCTATGTGTGAATCCGGAAGTTTTTATTTTTTCTCTCCTTCTGTACCATAGCCAACCTACCAAGTTTGAATCTGTAAGGTTTGAGGAACAAGGGCCAGCAAACTTTTCCTACAGAGGACCAGAGAGTTATTATTTCATACTTTGCCAGGCATATGGTCTCTATTGCCATCATGCAGCCTTGCCGTTGTTGAGGGCAAGATGATGTGTACATGGACAGTATGCCTGTGTTCCAATAAAGTTTTGCTTACAAAGATAAAGTAGTTTGCCCACTCCACTCTTTGTGGGAGATGAGATGCTCTTTGGTGTATTTCTCATTTCCTTCCTTGGTCTCACTCTTTTCATGGGTGGTCCCAGACGACTGGTAAAATACAAGTGGAATCTGAGCTTGAACTAGCACTGCCTGAATCCCAGCTCATGCTTATTCCCACTTTAACACACATCCTCTCCTGGGACACGATTTTGATGAGAGTTCACCCTCCCTATCCAAAACCCTTTAATGGTTCCCTTTGCCCACCTGGTAAGGAGTCATTCTCTCAGCCTGACGTCCAAGCCCACCAAAGTAGGATTCCAAGCTCATTCTTCCAGGTTCTGGTCCACTGGGTTTTACTTAGAATTCCCACTGCATCTATCATTTTTGTCCGTCACTCTCCAAACATCTTATCTGTGTTTCTATTGCTGTTCCCAGCTCTGTACGGCTTCCCTGCCTGAACTCCTTTTTTAATTTTCCTACCTTCTTAATGTCTTTCTCTACTTTCAAGTCAATTCCATCTCCAATTAATGGAACCTGGGGGGACTCTCACATTTATGCTTTTATGGGCCCCCTTACCTAAAACTCTCTAATGACTTTTGGCCATACTCACCGTGGCTCGCCAAGCCCACTGACTGCCATGACCCCCTCCCCAGCAAGTCTCTCCCATGGCCTCCCGTCTCTGCATACACCTAGCTTTGGAGGCGTCCTATGGCCCTATTGGCACTCCCCCACCTTGGTGACTTCCGCTTGGAACAGCCTTCTTTTTCTCTAAGTAGTTGTATGACTAATTTCCTCCCATCATTCATGCTCTGCTTATGTACGCTCTCCTTCAAGAGGAGACAGCCTGGCTGCCTAATCTAATGCAGCATACCCAAAGCCATCATGAAACCTTTTTCTTTTTTTTTCCTAATAGCCTCTATTTAAATCCTGACACTATATTATATATTCATTGGTTTCTTTTCTCCTCAACTGAATGGTAAACTCCTCAAAAAGAAGGTCCTTAATGCTTTGTTCACCAAACTGATCTAATGTTTAATCAACATTGTTGACTGAAGGAGGCCAGCAGAGTGAAACTTAACTATGGGGAAAACAGAAAAAATGAGCATCAGATGACTGGTTGTGCAGGATCTTTTTATGATCTCTTCGAGCTCTGAGATTTGGTGATTTGGGGTGATACCATCTCTCTCTGAAAGTCAGCTCATCCTCCTGACTTCTGCATTTCTGTTAATGGGTCCATCATTCTTTCATCCACCCAAGTTTAAAAATGCATCCATCTGTTAAAGCCTGTTATCAGGCCCTCTTTCCATTCTTCAGCTTGGCTTCCTCTGTGTGTTGGCTTCATGCCACTGGCAGGCTGTCTCTGTGGGGCAGAGAGGATGGCCACAAATATTTCCAATTCATTTTCTCCCAGTTTAGCAACATCAGCTAAAAAGGTACTTCTCTTCCCCAATGTCTATGCATCAATCCAGGAAAAGATACTGAGTCACATTCTGGCTACTGTGTTATCCTGTTATTGCAGGGGATTGGTTTTTATGATGGAGCTTTCTGTATCCACTCTGAGGCTAGGGTTTGGGGTGGGCTACCCTGACTGAAGTTTCCATAGGGCCATGTAGAACAGGGATGGGGGATGTCCTCTAAGGAAGCAGAGGTATTGGACAGACACAAGCAACCTGTGTCCACTCCACAGCTCTTGGGGCCCTGGGGTTGCAGCACTGTGGATGTAGGAGGCTCTGGAAGAATTGGTTGGGTCACTGAGTCCCTGAAGCCAGGATCTTTCTCCTCCTGAACACTGTCTGTAGATGACTGTAAGCTGGACTTTCCAAAATGCACCACCCTTGTTCTTCCTATTTGCATCTGGCGTTTTCTCTTCCTGGAATGAGCTCATGCCCACTCAGTGTGAACCCACATGGGAGAAGTGCTTTACTTCAAGATGCATTCCCCGAAGCCCTTCTAAAATGTTTTCTGAGGCTCCTGCCCTTGAATCTTCATGGCCTCTGATGTGTGTAGATCTTTATTTTGTGTACTTGTTTCCTCTAAGCTCACACATTGAGCATACAGGCTTCCTTCTTCTGATATGTTTTTGTATCCTTTCTTGTTCGTAGAATGTTACTCTCACATAGAAGGCACAGTTAATGTTTGTTGGACTGAATCCAATTGAGCTGAATTAAACATGCTGCTCTTCCCAAATTCTTCAATCTGTATCGTTCATTTAATATTTCCCTTCGTCAGCTCCACTTGTTAATTACTTATGTAAGCATATTTGTCAAACTTGTATCACCACGAGCCAGCGTGGGACCTTCACAATATTCGGTTCTTAAAGGATGTGTTATTCAACATGATGAGTGTTGACCATGTGCCTATGAGAAGCCAGGCTCTGAGGTAAGGGTTGTGGCTGTGACAGAGAACGTGGTTGGTCTAGTTGCTGCTTTCACAGGGCTTACATTCTGGTCTGGGGGTCAGATGATGGAATGCGAGCCGCTAGAGCAGCATGTTGAGAGCCAAGATGGCAGGGTGTGGAGGGCCGCCAGAGGAGACGAGTAGGTTGGAGGGAAAGATTGCATCCTCCATGTGTGTGTGAATTGAATGACTTACTAATGTAATAGGTGAGGAAGAACTATTTCCTTTCTTGATTAGATCAGGTGTCACCTTTTGCAGTTCATGCTTAATCCCTACCTAGGACTAAGCCCTTCTTCTTTTCTTGTGGGTTTCCATGGTACTCCTTTTTCTCCTTCCTCACTACATTTTATACACTCTTGATAACTTCTATTCATAGCTTGGCTTACACACAAAAAACAGTTTGTCTCTAACTCAGCAGGTCTGTCTCTGAGTATCTAGCACTAAGCTTGGCAGATAGTAAGTACTCAAGAAATTTTTGCTGAGTGGAGAAATGAGCTCACCAGGTGGGCATGGATTGAGTTGAGGGAAGCAAGAGGTTTATCTGAAAGGTATATGCATATAGGGACTGCCTTGTGGCCTGGATTATGTACTAAGGGTTCTTGGGGAATGGCTCCCTGTTACAGAAGCAAGGGTGAAGGAGCTTGGGACAAAGGCTGGTGTTCTGTGATTGCCTGAAGCAAGATAATCTCACAGTTTCTAACTTCTAACAGGGAAGCTAGACTAGAGGACAAAGAGACCTTGATTCACAACTGCAGGGTGAGAGATGTAGTTATCATCTTCCTCCAAGAGGTTACTAGAAAGTACACCTCCTTCCAGTTCCTAAAAGTCAGGGCCATGGCCTTGTCTAGAGTCCTGTCTTGTTTTGAAGAAGTCTGTGCTTTGGCACTAAGGTTTGTTTTCCATATTCAAAACCAAAATATACTCAGTCCTTGGGCAAACTATTCTCTGGTGGGGAAAGCTATTGAAGTAGCTCCAGCAAAAGCTGGACACTGAACCAGAAAGTGCTCTTGCGCATTGTCCGAGGCACCCAGCACAGGGGGATAGGGAGGAGAGAGAATTGTGGTGGTTATCTGCCGTCATCAATAATGTGATAACTGCCAAGTATTATCATTGTCAACATTTCATAGTCATGATGCCTTAACTATGTGCCAGGTGCTGTATTTGATGCCTTTACATGGACATTCTTATTTGTCCCCCAAAACAACCTCATGCAGCGTGGACAACCAGCATCTTCATTTTGCAGACAGGTAACTGACACATGGGATAAATGACCGAACATTTCTCTGAGCCCAGCAGTCTGCTAAGCAGAGCATAGAGCCCATGGAATCCCACCATGGCTTCAGGAAGCAGGCCCTATGATCATTCCTGTCTTCCCTGTGATCCATAAGGTAATGGACACCCTAAGAGGTAAAGTCATGTGCTCAGGTCTAGCAGGAAATGGGGATGGAATTGGAACCCAGGTCTGCTTGAGTCAGAAACCCACCAAACCATTCACCTTCCTTCACAGCACATTTCTGCCTCCTCCATCAGATGCGTGTGTCTGCAGGCAACAAGAGATTTAGGCAGTATCTGGGGGTAGTAAGAGCAAGCAAGACAGCCTGAAGTTCAGAAACCTGGAGTGTTTTAACAAAAACAATACAAAGTGCTAATTAATTTTGCATCTCTTGGGTGCAGGGACTTCGCCTGAGTTATCTTGAGTTCTAGCAGTTCCTCTGAGATATGGTAGCCATTACCTGTGTTTTACAACATAAGAAATCGAAACTTCAGAAGGCTAAATCACCTGTCAAGTGTTACTAAGCTGCTCAGTGATGAAGCGGGGCTTTGAATCTGGCTCCACCTACTACAGAAATTGTATGGGTCTAGGCTCTTCCTGGAGACCTTTTCCCTGATTTTCATGTCTACACCCATCACCCCCACTTGATCTGCAAACCACAGGGCAAAAGTCTCTGGGAAGATAAAATTACACCCAGAAAGGTTAAATTTTTTATGGCAGTCAAAACAGTTGGCCACATAAGTACTTATAGTCATGATTCATACCTAGAGCATCATTCCAAAAGGCTGGATTCATGCTTGTGCAGTCAGGAAAGTCCTATCGGGCCTCATGCTCAGAAGAGCCCCATGCATGGTGTAGTACTATGCTGGTACCATTTTGGAATTCTCAATAAGCTTATCTTTGAACTTTGTGAATGAAGTCGGATGGCAACACTCCAAGCCAGCATCAAGCGTGTGTTAAGGAAGCTGCCACTGCCATTGACTGTTGATGTCATGCATGTCTGTTGAAAAGGTGAAATCAAATAGTTGAGTTTGTGCAGTGCTTCCACTGTTCTGTTAAGAACAGAATACATAAACACGCATGGGCTACAAAATACAAATTGTGTAATATTGTTGATTTTGCTCGAGTCAAATGTTCTCACATTTGCACTTAACATGAAGTACAATATAAACACAGGAGCTAAAATTCATGCTAATAATTTACAATTGTAATTATGCTTTACTTAGACTGACATTAAATAACAAATAAAAACCACCATGGCAAGTCAAGGGCAAAGCTGTGGAAGGAAAGAAAAAAACAACAACAACTTTACATTTTAGTACTTTGAATGGTACTTTTCCTTTTTGATTCTCCAAGTGGCCCTGCATTTCCCTTACACCATCAGCCTTGGTCTCTTGTAAGAACAGCAAATGGGGACTAGCCCTAAGTGCAGGAGGCAGCCATTCCCAGCTTGTTGGTCCGCTCTGGGTTGCTGGGCTAGGGATGGGAGGAAGTGCTGAGCGTGTAGGTCATGGCATTGCTGTTTCAAGACTCCTGTGCTCTCCCAAGACTGCAGCTCTGAGTAGGATCTGTTCCTAGTGGGTGCACAAATTTCCTAGGGGTCCAGGACTGAATGATTTAAAGAAAAGTTGTAAGTAAAGTGGCAGAAGGAAGAGAGATCCAGGGGATGTGTGGAGAATTCTTCTCATGGGTTTTGGTGATGGAGGCATGCCTGGCTTCTTTGCAGAGGCTCTGGGAGCAAGGTACCTGGGCACATCTGTTGTGCACCCCATGGCTTGGTTTTCTCTCAGTCGCAGGTTCCTAGGGGTGCCGCTGGGGCTGGAAAGGCAGTGTGTGGTGAGTGTGGCCTCTCTGCAGTATGCAGCTGTGTGGAGGCTGAGGCCCAGCTGGAGCTCATCAGAGGTCTGGCAGGTGGAGCACCCTGCAGCATTTTTCTTGCCTGGACACTGGCAGCTCTCTGACTTCAAAGCTGGAACACACTGACCGGGAACACAGTGACCTTGGCAGAATTCCCTCCTATCTCTTCTCTTGCTCTCCAGGCAGAAACGAGGGAGCCTAGCTCCCTTGCACTGGCTCTGCCATGCATGCAGGGCAGGTTTTCCTTAGGAAAGGAAAGGTTTTCCTTCCCTTGGGGAAAAGGAGGGCCAGTGGCACCTGCCCTCTTAGCACTGGGGAGCCAGACTGGATTCAGCCATACATGGAATTTGGAATTGTGATTCAACTGCATGTCTGTCTGTGAGGTTTTCTCTCTCCAGGCACCAGCTCTGAGACCTGATGATAGGAGTATCTGCTTAGACTTTAGAAAAAATAAAGAGTAGGGCCACCTTGTACCTGCCAGTCCCTGTCATCCAGCCTCTCAAGTGCCATCTGCTTATGGATGAGTCACATTCCATCTGATTGAGCTGACAGTCAGTAAGGGCTCATCGAATCTCAATTTCCTCATCTTTAAAATGGAGAGAATAATAGGCACCTCCAAGGGCCTTAAGGATAGACGCTAATGCACATAAAGTGCCCAACACAATGCCTGGTGTAAGGCCACAAGCAATCAATAAATGGTAGCTTCTAACATCATCATCAGTTACCATAATTATCCTAGGCTAACTAATTACATTTATCTCTTGTCTTGACTGATTACTCTAGGAAATAGGTAATGTTATGGACATGACCACTTTTTAGCTGGGGACACAGCCTAGGAAGCTACCACCATCACATTGCTAGGACATGTTGCAAGAGGGCCATACATCCAAGTCTGCCCCCACTCTATCTTGGGGTGTTTTCTTTCTCTCTCTCTCTCACTGTAGGTACATGCATGAGATATGAGTATATTCCCCCCTCACTGGTTTGCTTCCATGAACAATGGAAGTAGAATATAGTTTATGGTGTTGACATCTGTGGAAGGCTTACTATTCTCATTCTCACCATACCTATTGATAATAAACTTAGAGAAAGCTGCTGATGTTTGTAGAGGACTTGATATTTTAAAGATACTTCCACCCATATTGTCTTTTTTTTTTAATCCACCATCCTGCTTTTGTAGATGGAAAAACAAAATCCAGAAAATATCGAGCCAATGACTTCATAAGGGATAGTTTCTTCTGAGTTAAGGCCTTTTTGCAGGGAATGATTAGCAAATTCCTGGGCTATGTCTTTATGTGACGTCCTTTAATCTCAATGATGCCATTTATGGGCTATGTGATCTCAGTCTGTGTCTGTTTCTTCATCTATAAAGTGGGGATAATTATAACAGTATGAAACAATGTATAAAAACTGCTATCAGTGCCTGCCACACATGACAGCTTGATCAATAATAGATACTATTATTAGGTTGAGAAATACTCATGTTCTGCTCCTTTTTGCAGCAGCTGGGTAAAATTGGACTTAAAGACATTGAGTTAGAGAATACCAGGAAGACCAGTGAGCACTTGGGGAACTGGGCAGAAACTCCCAGTGTTCTAGGATAACCAGAAACAACAGGGACCAAGGGAGGGGTCTTGGTTCAGGACCAAGGACAGGACCAAGGACAGTTCCCACTTGCTCCCTGTCCCCCTCTCTGGGAACACTCTGTTTGTAGGGTAGAAGACAAACCTATCTCAGGCCTTCCCTGCTCTGTCCTTGCCACAATCTCCCAACCCGTCTGCATTTGGCCAGCATTCTTCCTATCTGAAATGCTTCTCCTTCCTCTCTCAGCATGAAATATTTCTAACACAGTAAGAAGCAGGGGAACTGTAACAGTCCCCTTGCGCCTACCCCTTCAATTTAACACATGTTGGCATTTCTGGTGCAATTGATTGTGATATTTTATTTTTTTAAAGGAAACTTGACAGAGGCCATTGACACTCCCTTTGTGTCCCTCCCCATCACATACCTCTCCTTCCCACCCAGAGGTGATCACTGTTGTAAGCTGGTGTGTATCCTCTGGATCTTCCTTTCTTTGCTACCAGGTCCTATCCACTCAACAAAGTCCTATCCACTCACCCACTCCTCCAGCTCATGGTGACCTTTCTTATGGAGTGCCGTTGCACTCAATTTTGGAGGATTTTCTAGGATTTGTCATTTATCATCTTAATCATTTATCAAACATGTGTTGAACAGTCCCTACTCTGAGGCTGAGATTTTCTATTCACTGGACTTGAGAAAATGAGTTCCACATGGTCTCTGCCTCTGAGCTCATGGGCTGTGGCACATGGCCACAACATTCACACAGGACTTAGATCTCACATAAACACTGGGGCCTTAAGACTTAAGACTGGAAGCAGAAGAGGAGATGAGGTAGAAGTACCCCTGACATGTCATGACTTGAATGGCATTCTCTGAATATATCATCTGGTTTAAAGTTTCACAACCCAGGGAAATGACTGTTACTACCTTCCTTTTAACACATGCAAAATCCAGGCTTGGAAAACCACCAAACCAAGAGGATAGTTAGGAAATGCATCTCATATTTGAATTAGGGCTTTCTAAAGCCACTACCTGTCTCTATCAACTCCTTCTTTAGACCATGGACAACTTGAGGCAGAGACTGAGCCTAATTCATCTGTGGTTCCCAAGTGCAGCATTGTCACTTAGCAGATATTTGATCTATTAAAGTTTATGCTGTCATCCGTCTCTAGGGTACGGAGGAAATAACCACATGGGGGCCCTGCCTTTAAGGAGCTTATCATCCAGATGAGAAGGCAAGGAAGGAGTATCTAAATGCCTGTCACCAAACATGAGATTCCTACTCTGAATGGGAGATGAAATTATATTCTCTGTGCTGATCTTCCCTTAAAAAACACCAGGACAAAGCACCCGAGACATAGTATGTGGTCGGGACCACTACAGGGGCTAGCCAGGCTGACTCTTCTCTCCCCAGATCTGACATCCCTGGTTCCATAACTATCTTCTCCATCTACCCTCTCCTCTGTTAACCTTCCAACTTTGGACTCAAAGTTAGGGTTCTCAGCTCTCTTATCTCCTTTTGGTGTTTCTGGCTATCTTGATGAAAATGCTCCAGCTTATAACACCCCACCAAGCTAAACCAGACCCCAATCCTTGGTTTTCCTTATTCCTTCCATTTGCTTCCTACAGTATCAGGAAGATATGTCTAAGCCCCTTCCAGAATCTGTGTTTCTCTAAAACAGAATCTGGGGTAGGGGATCTTAACCTCTGGGTGGCATGGATCACCTTGTCAGACTGGTGAAACCCAGGACCCCTCCTCAAGGTAAACCAGTTATCTTGAGATGCACTTACCAATCAGGAGATAGATAGATAGATAGATAGATAGATAACTATTCATCATCTGTTGCTGAGCAATGAAGTTAGCATATTAGAGAGACAGATATCTATTACCTCACAGATTCTGTGGGCCGGGAATCTGAGCATGGCTTAGCTTGGGGCTTCTGGTTAAGGGTCTCTCCTGAAGCTGCAATGTGGGGAGTGGCCAGGGTTGTAGTCTCTTAAGATCGGTTGGGGATAAAATTGCTTTCTAAGCTCACTCACTGACTCTAAGGATTTGGTTTTTCATGGGAGGTTGAACTGAGGGCCTTGGTTCCTCCCAGGCTGTTGGCCAGAGGCCACCCTTAGTCCCTCTCCATAGAGCAGCTCACACATGGCAGCTGGCTTCATCAGAGTAAGCAGGAGGAAATGAAAGCAAGACAAAAGTCACTGTCTTTGTAGGTTCATTGTGTACACGACCTTTAAGTCTTGCCCTACTCTATGTATTAAAAGCAGATCACTAGGTTCAGTTCATATTCACAGGAGAGGACCGTCCAGGGTGTGAATACTAAGAGATGGGATCATTAAGGATCATCTCAGGGGCATGATTATGTGGGTATGGCACATGCTTATTTATGAAGGCATTAAATAAGATCTAAGAGGTCCTATAACTAATGTCATTTTGAAGTAGACACAAATCCCCGCAAAGCTGACACATGACATGGAATTATCGGTGATTCCTACTGATGATAAAACCACAGGTTTTATTAATATTGGGGTTGTCACTTACATCCACTTGTGATAAAAATGCTGAATTTCAGTTGGACGTGGGTGAAAATAAAGGTATATTTTTATCACACGCAAATTCACAGACCCCTGGATATCTGTTCTCTGATCCTTGCAAAGTCCATAGATCCAGGTTAAAATCCCCTGCTCAAGAGATGGAAGGCAGGCATAGATGACTTATTGATGGATCACAGATGATACGGGCCACCTACTCTAAGTAATTCAACCTCCTTGGAGCTAAACTGTATTCCAAGAAGGTTTACAAGGTGACCAGAAGTTAGTGGGGGCATTATGGTCCAGGTTCTGGGTCTCACCCTTACATATTTATAAAGTCATTTTTTTAGTATACTAAGGTGATTAGGATTTAGATTAAGGATTTAGATTAGGATTAAGATTTCTAAGAGGCTGTTGTATAATACATATTTTACTCACTCATACACTAGTGCATTCAGTCATTCATACAGTCTTCCATTCCTCCAGCACATACTTATTGACCACTACTGTTGGCCAGGCAGAGAGATATATGTTACGGCCAATAGTATCCAAGATGTAATTTATGATCTCCAGGAGCTCATGATTGTTCACAGTGGTCTGTGACTTCCCTTTCTCACAGATGTGTGTGTGACCTTGACTCTATAGAGAACCATTCTCCTTTGCAACTATTCCTGAACTAACTTGCCTCCACATAGAAACTTCCACAGTCTCAGAAGAACTGGAGGGGAAGCATCTAGCCTGGCTTCCACCTTCCCAAGAAAGAATGGCCTTTCTGACTGGTTAGGCTGCAACGAGGGCCCCTGGCTAGCACTGACATGCTATTTCTTTTTTTCTCTTCAGAGTCACACGTGTTCTCTCGGCTCTTACCTTTTCCATAAGTCAATCTGCTGGAGCAGACCTCACCCTGAGGTAGGGTGAAGGAGGGGTAGAAGGAGTGAGGGAGAGGGAGAGAGAGGAGAGGACGGAGGCCTGAAATTTTAGGGTTGCGATGGGGTGAGTGGGCTCCTCAGAAGAGGAAGGAACAGGAAACCTATTCTGGACTCAGTTCTTTTTTTTTTTTTTTTTTTAAAGATTTTATTTATTTATTTGACAGAGAGAAATTACAAGTACACTGAGAGGCAGGCAGAGAGAGAGAGAAGGAAGCAGGCTCCCTGCCGAGCAGAGAGCCCGATGCGGGACTCGATCCCAGGACCCTGAGATCATGACCTGAGCCGAAGGCAGCGGCTTAACCCACTGAGCCACCCAGGCGTCCCTCTGGACTCAGTTCTAAGCCATGTTCTTTAATCCATATTTACCACCCTAAGGCAAATAGTCCATCCCTACTTCACTCCCAGGTCTGTGGCCCACCTATAGGTCAGCTAGAGAGGAGAGGGGTAGAATTATCACCAAGCATTTTATCTCTTCCTGTGGCTGTATCCAGGGCACCACACATTTTACCATGCCCTGACCACAGCACATACTTATTTCTCCCATGCCAGAACGTCACTACTAAGGTCATAATTCGTTTCCTTCACTTGACAAATAAGTATTAGACAACTGCTATGTGCCAAACTATGGGCAAGATGAAGAACAGAGACATGGAACAAATAAATAAATAAATAAACCTAGAGCCTGGAAGTACTTCATAAGAAAAAGGCAGCAGGCTGGAGAGAGAATGACCAGAGACACTCATGCTTGACATCGTGGCTAGGGAAGGCCACCCTCTGTGAAGGTGGCATTGGACTGAGGTCTGTAGGGAGGAGCAGGGCAGGAGAGGGTTTGCCAGAGAACACTTCAGGTAGAGAGAACTTCATGGGCTCTGAGGGTTGGCATGTCTGAAGAAAGAAAGAGGTGCGTATATGTTTACCCAATTGTGTTCAAAGGAAAATACATAGAATATGATGGGTTGGATGTGCCAGTAGTAGCAGTAGATTCATACCTACTAAAATAAGTGTTCTTTCTGTAGCTATGGCATGCTCATTTTGCCTATCACACTTTGGGAAAACTAACCACTTATTTTTGACCCACATCTGAGAACTCAGAGTGATTCTAGAGACTCAATACCTACCAGCCTCAGTGCCTGTGTTTGTAGGACAGAGCTAGGTAACTCTTGTCTCAGACTCCTCGTTATTCTAAAACTCTACAGACCCCTGCTTTATGTTGATTGACTATTTTCAGATGAACATACCTATGACTTTATTAAGCAATCTGTTTATGTATCTCTTCCTTCATGTAACTTCATACAAAGAGACTGGGTTTCTGCAAAGCTTTATGCCTTTTCTTTTTGTCTGAGGGACGTCCTCCACCCTTGAGGTTCTCTGAAATATTCTGAATATACCATTTTGCACTAAAATTCTCTTCTATAGCCGTTCATAAGGTTCCACCCAGGGAACCAGGCCTGCCAGCATTTCTTCCTCTTGTCCTTGTCTCTCATTGCCACTAGGTCAAGCCACATTCCATCCATTTGGCAGATCTTCCTGCCTCCCTCTCCCTCTAGGTTCCCTTTGGCCCCAAATGCTAATCAAAGAGCCCAGAAAGAGGATCTAAAAAGGGGGCTTCCTGGTGGGCATCCGTGAATCACAGGCAGAATCACCGCACAGACAGCCCAACAGGGGCCCTTCTCCCCATGTGATGAGTCATGAGTGGATGGTCACCCAGACAGAGGCTGTGTCGGTCTGTCTCTTCCCTCTGCCCGGCCCCACATTCTAGACTCGAGCCTTCATCTCCTTGCATCTGGACCCATGAGAGACATTGGACCCAACTCTCTCAGAAATGTCAACTACTGAGGAAGGTAGGAAAGCTCTGCTTTCTAGAAGGTTGAGCTGCTGTTGAAATATTGTAACATATAATGCCAGATGGGTTTGCCATCCTGGCCAGCAGTCACCTAGCCATGTCCTGGTGATTGAGGGCCATCTTCTCCACAAATATATATGCTCTACTTTTCATCTATGTTCTCATCCTTAACATGTCATTTCATAACAATGTGAACAAATGAAGGCTGCTTCCTACAAGGTGAAGAATAGTTATGGCTTCTGTGAATTAGGCGCCTACTCTCCGAGGCACTTGGCAGCCGTGATCTTTTACTTCTTTCCCTTTCTAACATGGGTACTGCTCACACCGTGGTGTAGACTGGGAAACTGAGGCTTGAGGAGCTTCAACAGACTCCAGGTTCTCAGGGTAAGAAAAGGTAAAGTGGAGTTTGGAACAAAGTGGCCATGTCATTTGTCATCCCAATCAGGACACTTTGGAGAATAAAAGGAGGGACTATTAGGAGTTTTGCCAGACAAAACATGTAAAAGTCGAATGTTCCAGAAAGTCAGACTATATGGATGCCTGTATTTTGAGACAGTCTTTTTGACTCCCAAACCCAGCTTTTTCCCACTCATCCTATTGATTCCTAAGAAGGTCACAGAAGAAACTGGAGGTTAGCTCTCTGTTCCTTTTGTGATAATTTTGCCTGTTGATTCTTTCCCTCTCTTCCCAGCCTGGGATGTTGGGATGAAGTCCAAACGTCTGTGCTTTTACGAAGCCCCCTGAATGATTCGGATGTGCTGCCAGGTGTGAGAACTCTTGAATACAATGCTATAAGCTTTGGGACTATGAAGTCACTTTTGTTCAGTATTGTATCTTAGTCACTGACAAAAGCATGCAGCAGGCGCTTGATAAATGTTCCATGAATGAATGAAATCATGTACAGAGGCAAGCAGGGATGAGAGTCACCGTGTGTTGGGGGACGGGATATAAATTAGTTTTGAATGTCCAGCGTAGAAAGAGAAATGAAGGCGAGGTAAACAGCAGGAGCATCTGCCAGGCTAAGCGCTAATCGCATCCTTCATGCAGAGCCACCAAAGATTCTGAAATTGACACTCTGGTTTGCATTTTGGGAAAGAATACTCCCATGGTGGTGTTCTAGGTTCAGGCTGCAAGAAACTAGACACAGAAGGTATTTGAAACATGTTTTCAAAGGGCTACTGAGTGCCCAGCATAATATAACCTTTTACATATTTGAAAAGTCTCCAGGCTGGGGTAGCACCGCCCCTGCTCAGCGTCAGCCTCCAGACACGCCCTCGGCAGTAACCAGTGACCCCCCCAGTGGGGCACCTGAGAGTCACGCTGTCAGGGGACTTGGTGCCCATGGTGTGTTCACTAGCTTCTCCCCCAATACCAGTAACTCCTCCCTGTGGGGGTCTAGCTGTGGAGGTGGGAAGGCCCCCTCAGATTCAGGAAAATGAGGAGCCATCAGCCAAATCGGCCAAATTGGTCCTTTCGCAGGAAGTTCTCCTCCTGCCACTTGCTGTCCGTGGCGTCCATCGGCGGGTGGGGGCACAGCACTGCAACTCTCCAGCTGGGGACAGGGTACCTGAGGCGGTGTCAGACCCGGCTGTTCTTTTGCTCCAGAGCAGTGTTGTGGTTATTAGCGCTCTTCCAGAGCAGCCCAGGGGACCTTGCCGTTTGCAGCTCTGTGCCCTGGGGCTTCCCGCAGAGCTTTGCCCAGTCTGGCCGGCAGGCCACCAGGCAGCGCGAGATGAAAGACACCGTTCACACTCACAGGGACTGGAATGCTCTCTCTATAAAACCCGTGGATGTGGAGACCAATTCATAAGCTCTTCCCAGTCCAGCGATGAATGGGGGATCCCTGTGACTGACGCTTTAATGGGCTTCCCTCCTGAGACAGGCTTCTCCTGAGCCCGTTCTGAAGCCTGGGCTAGGGATGTCCAGGCTCAGCGCTCAAGGGAGTCTGAACGTGCGCTCCTTTCTGTGGCCCCAACCTGTGTCCTCTCTACACCCGCATCCCCCCCTACTCAGACTCCATCCTCTCCTCTAGCACCACCCACTACCCCAAATCTTCTGCCATCCCGGACCTCACCTCCTGCCTCCAGCTGAATCCTGACTCAGGAAGTGTCTACCTTTCCGTGGTCCTTCCATAGGCATTTCTGTGTGATTTGCCAGGCTTTCTCCTATGCTTTTCACACGGATATTATCATTTAATCTTCAAGCTTGGTCAGCACTTCCTGGCAAGCTTCCACTTGGATCTCTTGGGTCAGAGTGAGTTACCCTCAGCCCTAGCAGGAGGAGGGCTGGGGACTCTGAGATGGGCTTCCGGCCTTCTGCAGGGGAGGGGCCAGTGGGGAGGCGGGGGAAGAGGCTTTCAAGCCAGCGGCCAGCAGTGTTCGCTCCACAGCTACCACTGTCATTCCCATTTCACAGATTGGGAAACTGAGTCACATGGCTACAGAGTAACTTGGTCAAGATCACTCAGCTAGAAGGGATGGAGACATGGTTAAAATCCCAGGCTGACAACGCCCAAGTCTATGCTTGGAATGACCAGTTCTCCTGGGGAGACCTGCACAGGGAGAGGGAGAAGGAGGGGGTCCTGTGGTATGTGAAGAGATAGAATGTCAAGATGATGGTCTCTTATCTCAGGAAGAGAATGGCACTGAGGGTGAGTCTGGGTCTCAGGGCCTGAAATAGACATAGTGGAGCATCCCGCAGAAATAGAAATAATATTATCAAATTCTTAAGGGACTTTGCATATCGGCTCTAATTCTGATAACAGATTTGTATTATCATCTTCCTTTACATGAGATAATTGAGGCTCACAGAGGCCGTGCAGTTTGCCCAGAGTTCCAGCTGGACACGAATGGGGTCTGTGTGGCCTCCGAGTCCAGCGGATGACTTGCCGTCTCTCCACACTAGCTACTTACAAGGAAAAACCAGAACAGGAGGCACGGGCCGGCTTCTGTGACTCGCGTGTGGTTGCAGTTCCTGTCCTTCCTCGACCCACATTTGTAAACACAGGCTTTGGAAGCCAAAGTACACAGGGGCAGATGTGAAGAAGCGGTCCAGGCAGGGGAGCCACATGTGTCCTGGCAGTGTGAGTCCTGAAGCATGTGTCCCTAGGGGCTCCTGCAGACTCCCTGGCGGAGCTGTCCTGGGCCCCACGGTCTGCAGAGGCCGCAGAGTCACTGCGGGGGTCCAGCTACAGCCCAGGCGGTCTGGCGGGTGGCGGAGGGTGAGGGCGCCAAGGGGGCAGGGCACCCGCTGACAGACCTTCCTTTGCTTCTTCTAGGCTTCTTGCGGAGTCCTCTTGAAGGGAAGTGGGGGCAGGGAATAAGAGAGGATACTTGTTATGGGAACTAGAAGGTCCCACTTTAAATAAGGGCTGGCTGTTCATTTACTCAATCATTCAAAACTACTGATGGACCCCTGCCGTGGGTCTGTCTTATGTGCTGGAGACAGGGCCCCGGGCTGAAGTCAAATACTTACCCTCAGGGAGTTTCCCATTCAGTGCCCAGAGACAGATAATTGGACAGAGATGCATAAGCAGATAGCAGATGCTATAGAAAGGAGGGGTGCTGGGTCAAGGGATAAAGATTGAAAAGGCTGGGGAAACTGGCTTTTAGTTCAAGGATGGACAGGGAAGGCTCCCCTGACGCAGGGACACATGAGCAGGGGTCTGAAGAAAGCAAAGGAATAGGCCCGGGAAATATCTGGGACCCAGACAGTCTTGGCAAAGGAACAGACATCTGGGATGTCTGGGGTGAGTGGGGAGGGTCGGGAGACCAAGGCAAAATCTTGAACTCCATTGTGGACCTATACAGTCAGAATTCTGAAGCTGGGACCCAGTATTCTGTGTTTTACTAAACCTGCCAGGAGATCGTGATGCTGGTTAACGTCTGAGAAACCCTGTTCGAGGGCAGGAGTCAGCCAACATTCTCTGTAAAGCCAGGTGGTAAATAGTTTAGGTTTTGCAGATCAGATGGTCCTTATTTCGACCATCTGCCTGGTACCATGCCCGTTGCCACAGATGATGATACAGAAATGGGTGGGTGTTGTTGAGTTCCAATAAAACTTATTTTATGTGTTTGCCAATGTCTGTACTAGAGGACGGGTTTGGTCAGCTGTTGCTGCATAACAAATCATCTTCCATACTTCGTGACTTCAAATCACAGCCACGTTTTCCTGTTCAGATACCTGAGGGTTCACTGATTTCGCCTAGGTTTGTCTGAGGGAAAAAGGGTAGAGATACACACTCTACTCCTAGGGAGAATTACGGTCTCATGGCAGTGGGCAAGGATACGGCCAAAAAGAGGGATGAAGAATTGAGATCAATAGCTCCATTTGTGATGGGGATTAAGTGAAATAACATCTGCAAAGTGCCCAGGGTGTATCTGGGCATACGATCAACGCCTTGAAAAGGTTGGCTAGTGTCATCGCTCCTGTTAGCTTATTAATAATTATTCCTTACTTGGTACAGATCAGGGCTGGCAATTAGATATAGAGGTCTATTATTTATTTTTTTTGAATTTATACTTTTTTTCTTTTTTTCTCTCTCTTTTTTTTTTTGAGGGAGAAAGAGAATCTTAAGCAGACTCCACGCCCAGTGTGGAGGCTGACACGGGGCTCAATCTCCCAACCTCGAAATCATAACCTGCACCAAAATCATGAATTGAAGGCTTAACCGACTGAGCCCCCCACAAAGCCCTATTCTTTGGAAAGACTGCTACGGGCACCCTCAGTGATACCCATCACTTAACATTAGCACTTACGACAATGAGTGTAGAGAGTTCTCAGGGCGAGCAGCCTACTGGTTGACAGGACAGCTCGTCCTTGGTGCTGGGAGGTTGTTTGCGCAAAGGAGGTGTTGGGACTGGCGTGTCACTTCATAATCAGGTGCTGCTCAGAAACAGGTAACTCATTCTCATTATCTCAGCTTCATTAGGAATGGAGAACTCAGACCCTGGTTTGAAAGAAGAAATGAGTTGCTTGATTAGAGCTCAAATAACTGGCTGCTCTTAATGAATGAGAGTATGTTTGGGGCATATGTCAGGGGGAAAAGGCAAATGACGAAGACACAAAATGGTCTTGGAGATTTATCCAAACAAGGGAGGGTTAATCTACAGTGTGTCCTAGTCTTAGCACCACTTCGGTCTGACTCCTTCACTAGTAGTTCCCACCTGTACCCAAATCACCTGTGGCATTAGCAGCAACATCCACATTTCTGGGGCCTAACTCTTAGTGACGTCCATTCAGGAGGGGAAGCGGGGGGACATTTCCTTTGTAGAAGCCTTCTGGTGCTCACGATGAGCAGTCTGATGACGGTGGCTCTGGTCTCTCCAATTGTGTATTTGTAGGTATTCATACCATTGCACAGAAGCTGAAATTCCGACTCACATCTGATTAGAACTGGAGAGTTTGGGATTCTGGGCTCTTAGGGAACAAAAGCTATGTTTTTGCTTATTTGTATCCTGGGCAAGGTGCTCGAGAGGGGCGTGATGTTGAGCCCAGCATTTACAAGCCTTCACTTTACAGGACAGGAGACAAGAGGCCCGGGAAGGCCAAGTGACTCACTCAGGGGATGTGCCTGTTACATCCCCCATTCTGTGCCTCCTGCCCCTCGGGGTCTGGCTCTTCCAAGTTTCCTCTTGGGAAGGGAAATCCCAGGAATGAAACATCTCTGACATGTTAGGCCTTGTGCTAGGTGTTTTAAACATGTTATTTCACTTTCTTCTTTAAGAAATAAAACTCATTAAATTAGCATTACTAGCTCCACTTTATAAACGAGAAAATGTGCTGAAAGTCACATAGCGAATGAGCGAAGGAAGTAGAAGGCCCATCAAGGTTTGTTTGGTGGACATACTGACTGGAAGGAAGCAAGAGGACATTTCTGGGGTTCTGACAATGTTCTGATTCCTGATCTGGATACAGGTCACTTGGGAGAGGGGCTTTGGCGTGTGAAAATGCATCATTGTGCATTTCTGCTTTGTGCATTTTTCAATGACAAGGTGGGAAAACCAATCCAGGTGTGTCTGGATTGCAAACTCTTGCCATTTTATTATGCCCTACTGCCTCCTACAATGAGAACTTAGTTCCTGCCCAGTCAACACAAGGAGCATTTCCATGTGGAGACCTGAGTTAGAAATCAGGTCTGGGGTGTCTGGGTGGCTCAGTCAGTTAAATAATCTGACTCTTGATCTCAGCTCAGGTCATGATCTCTGGGTCCTGAGATTGAGCCCCTGTGGTAGGCTCCTTACTCAGCAAGGAGTCTGCTTGAGATTCTATCTCTCTCCTTCCGGACCTGCCCTTGCTCACACACACTCTTTCTAAGGTAAATAAATAAAATATTTTTGTTTTAAAAAAATAATTTCCTTTCCTCCCACCCCCCCTTCCTTTCTTCCTTCCTCCTCTCCGTCTTTCTCTCTTAACCAGTCTTTTTTTTTTTCTTCTACATCAACTACCTCTGGGGAGGTCCCAGCAGATGCCCAAATATGACTTTTTCTAGGATTACTGTTACCGGGCAAATGTGCCGTCTTAGAGCCCACTTTACACAAGACAGAGAAGCTTCCTATGTTGTTGACACGTGCATCTCTATACTCGAAATTCAGGGTTTTCTTTAAAACAAAAACAAAAACAAAAACCAACAACCAAATAAACCAACTTTATCTATGTGCAACTGTCATAGAATGAAGATCATATATTTAAAGTATACAGTTTGATGAGTTTAGACTTACAAGACACTTGGTACAGTGCTTGGCACAAAATAGGAATTTATTTCATGACAGCTACTAGCACAGTGGAAATAATAATTCCCATCACACAGAGGTGTTATGAGGATCAGTGGGAAGAGTCACAGAGCCAGGCCATGGAGAAGGCTTTGAGTAAGTGGTCACGGTCACCATGGCAGTTTCACCAACCACATACTCCAGCAAGAATGGGAGGTCTAAGACGCCACAGGGAACACTTGGAAGGCAGGACCCGGAAATGGTGTTCAGATATGGCAGATAGGTAGCTGAATCGTGATAAGGAACAGAGAAGGAAGAGGTGAATTCGTGTCTTCTTGTGCGAGTGGGCACTTGTTTGGGTACGGCTGGGCAGAGGAGTTCAGTGCTTTGATGGCGATGAAGGAGGAAAATACTCTGAGATCTAGAGAAGACGAGTATATGTGTGTGTGTATAAAATAAAGCTCAGTTCAGCATGTTTTATGAAGCTGTTATGGGTGCTGATCCTTGTGCTAGATCCCCAGAAGAAGGCAGAGGGAAGTATGATCCCATGGAGACCTGACTTACAGCCACACCTCCCTTCTCAGAGCTCTGCATATCCAATTTCAAAAGCACTTTCCTATACATTCTCCTGTTGAATCTTTCAGGGTCCCAAAGTTTGGTTATTAGCGTCTCCAGTTTACGTATGAGGAAGTAAAGACCTGGAGATACAGGATGCCGGATGAGCAATAATTAAGGGTCAATGAATATGAGGAACAGAACTCAGGCACAAGAGATGTTGGCCCCTGTGCCAGGCTACCCCCTCATGAAGTCCAAAGAGGGGAGATGCCTCCTTTGAGGTCAGCACAGAGGCAGAGTGAGGCCTGGAACCGAGGTCTCTTGATTCCGAGTACACAGCTTTCCGTTCATCTCACCCATCATTCAAAACACGTCCAGAAGCTGCCTCATCCGGACGTCTCCCCAACGGCTCCGGAGCCCAGAAGAGTTAAGCATTTCTGTAACATTGAAGCATCCTCCAAGCTCTTATTGTTACTCCTATTATACTCTATCACCATGTTCTCCCCTTTCCAATTAGGCAGTGAGGGCAGTGCATCCCAGTATCTTCCACGGTGCTTAGGAATTGTGGTGCTTAATAAATGTTGTTTAATGAGGATTCAACGACTTCATGAGTGAACAGACTAGGCCAGACAGATCCCATGGAAGAAGAGGAAGCTGGGTTCAACCAGTCAGAGTCAGCGGGGCAGAGAAGGGAGCAAGAAGACAGCATTTCTCATGGAGACCACTTCAGGAGGAAAGATCTGAGGCCAGATGGGCATCCTTGTATCCGCGACCTGGCAGAGGGCAAGGCTCCAGTAGTTTGCATCTTAGGGAGCAGTTTGAAATAAGGCTGAAGATGGAAGCAGAAAGCAAGACATTGTTCCTTTGGGTCTCAGATTTGTCAGCTAACACTAAACTGTTCCTTTTGCATTTGGGGCTGCTACTCATTAAGCCTTCCTCTTTGACCTGGAAGTTGCCATTGCTGATTCATGCCTCAGTCACTGCCAGTCTGGATTTTTCTTTAAAGTACCATTCTAGAAACCCCCCACTCCCCCCAAGGCAGACACTTCAGCTGTCATTAGATGCTTATTAAGGGAGTGAGTCAGGGTGGTGGCTTAAACACAATTTCCATCCCACTCCATGCCCCCTTCCTCTCATATCCCTTCCATGCTATTTCAAGCACTCAAACTCACAAGGCTTTGTGGCGGAGTGGAAAGAACTTGAATGCTGAGCTTCCAGACCTCCAAGCAAATCTGTTCTGCAGTTCACTTGCGATGTGACCTTGAACGGAGCGCTTATCCACCCTGGGCTTCAGATTCCTCAACATAATGCAGGGTTGTTGTGAGGATTGAATGGGGTCAGGCATAAAGCTCTTTGCATAGGATTTGGGGTACCGTGGGTATGCAGGAAGTGCCAAAAGTGCCTGTGGTTTGAGGTTCAGATGCCCTGATTTTCCTCACTTCAGGATGGAGATGACAGAGCCGTTTTGATGTGGGTCTCTAGCAGGATCCTGGGAAACTGCTCCCTCTTTCCTTCCTGGTTGGCAGTTATAGATCATCCTTGCAAAATTCCTTTCTGTGGTTCTCTGGGGTGGGAGGGACCCAGCTCAACTGCTCTGGAAACAGGAACCATTCACAGCTTCCTGGTCAGCTGCCAGACCCCATACCACAAGGCCACAAGAACTGGTTTCTGCTTTATGGATTTCACTGGGTTGTCTGTCCCAACACAGAGTTCAGGTCTTTCTTCATACTGACTCTGTGGTGACTTGAACAGGCACCAGATCAAGGACCCTGTAACTGAACGCCCCTACTCAGAGTTGGTGGGGGTGTTTGTGGAATTTTCTCATTTCCTGACATCTAGATGGGGTTCCGGACTCTGCTGAAGGACTCAGCCGTCCCAGCAGCCCTGGACTCTTGTGTGGAGTTCCTACTCTTCTGTTCTTTCCCCCGGTTCTCATTCCAACAGTTCCCTGGGGCACAGACATGCACCAGCATTTTCCTGCCTCCGGCACATCCAGCTCGCTCCCAGCCTGGGCATGTACTCAGAGTACGTTTTCCTTTTACCAATATCCCCTGCCCACAGCATTCAGCACTGTCCTGTTTGGGGCGCCATCAATACCCAGCGATCCTCTTTTAGCCATGACGTCCCTGTTGGTAGGAGTTAAGGGTACACATATGCCATCCTTCTAAGGCAGAAAGAACCACTCTCACTCCCAAAAAATTAGCTCTAAGGGAGGGAGCTGAGGCACTGAAGTGAGAGTCATAAAACCACTCAAGGATTTTGTAATCTTGGGCAAATCACTTAACTTCTCTGAGCCACAAGCATTCCTATTTGAAAGGGTGGGGGCTGATGCTAATTGCCTCGTGTCCGCCTCCCTCCACTCCCCATTCACTGTGAGAATCAAATGAGATAATGTCTGTGAAAGTGTCCTGTAAACCAGAAGCTGTTATTATGCGGAGCCGACCCGTCATTATTAAGAACTGGTTCCCTCTTCCTCCTTGCTCTCCCTCTCTATCCGTCCCCTGAACTGGCTTGAGGCTGAAGCTCTGTGGAGGGATAACTTTGGAGCCAGAAACTCGAAAAATCCTGCTCTGCTTACCCAGAGTCTTCTGAATTGCTATGATTTGAACATGTGGAACCAAAGAAGAAGGAGAAAGGATCTTGACTCCAGAATCCTTCTTGGCTTGACTTTTTAATATCCCCGTGGGAGCTACCACGTCAAGTTCCATACAGAATCCAGAAAGAAAAATCCTGTTCATGCAGGTGCCCTGGGGTTGCTTTTAGTGTGGGTGCACTTGGCAGGTGTGGCTCCCGAGGACGGCAGCTCTCCTGCTGCGCTGATGTTCTCTTGCCTCCCAGAAGCCGCTGCCTCCAGGCTTGCCCCCCTTAATCCATTCATGTGCCCAATGAGCTCTCTGAATTCCAGGCTCTTCCTTGGCTTAAACCCTGCACCATTGCCCTCAGCATTAAGTACAAATGTTCCTTCTTATAGGATTGCTCTTATAGGGGCTCCTGCTGAGCTTCTTAGCCTCACCATGACCTCTCACGCCCTCGGCTTAACCTTCAAGTAGTTCTGCCCATCACGTTTTGGCTTTTCTCCTCTAGAGTGGACTTTCCATCCGGAATTATCATGTGTTCGTCTGTCTGCTCCCAGAAGCTGGAAGCTCCGCTAGGCTGGGCATCACCAGTCTTGCTCAATCCTGCTAGCCATGGCAGCTGGTCGAGGGCCCAGCGATGGATGAATGGACGAACCTAGTGTGTGAGTCTGTGATCCAGACTTCGTCTCTGGGTGCTGGAGGGCTCAAAGGTCTTCGTGGATGATTCCAGGTGGGCTTGTTTTAGAGAAAAACTAATGCATCACCAAAGGAAGTCTGAAAACCTTGATGTTTTTCTTCCAGACCTTCTTCCAGCAGATGCTCCACATTGACTGAGTTTCATGTGTGCTGAGCGTTTTACATGCGTCAGGCCCTTCAGTATTCACGAGCGTTCTCAGAAGCCAATGCAGTTATTATCCTGCCGCAATGGATGAGAGGCCTGTGGTTCAGAGAAGTTGAGTCATTAGCCCAAGGTCACCCAGCCAACAAGTGAGCCCAAGTCTGGTTTCCTTTAAAACTCATGCTTTTCATCACGGTACCTGGATGTAAGGGATTTGGTATCAGAAAGATCTGGGTCTGAATTCCCAGAACTTATCAGCTGTGCCCCATCCCTTATGATAATGTTCTGTGAATTAAACAAGGTGATGTTTATAAAGCACCTGGTTTTTAGTAGGTCCCCATGTTGAGCTTCCCACATGGTGGGGAACACACCATTTCTTGAGGAAGGGCAATTAATAGGTCCTTTGACAGCTGGTCTATCCTTCAGCGGAGTGGGTATTTGCTCAGGACCATTGGAGAAGATCCAGTCCCTGTGCCACAGGCTCCTACCCAGCCATTAGGGCAACTGTCCTGCCCCTATTCCTGCCTCTGGAGCCTCACTTCTCTAGGATAAGCCCAGTGCTTCTGCACCTCCTTAAGTAATAGCTAAGATGAAGACACAGCAAGCGAGGATACTTACTGCAGTGTTGCTCACAGTTGTGAGACATTTGCGGAAAAGGATTAAGAGGTTCAAACTTCAGTTATCCAGTAAGTAAGTACGGCATAGGAAATAAGTCAATAATATTGTAAGGACGTTGGATGGTGACAGGTGGTGACTACGCTTGTGGTGAGCACTACGGAATGTATGGAATTGTCCAATCACCTGCTGCACAACTTCACCTAATATAACACTGCGTGTCAACTACACCTCAATAATAAAACAAATTAGGGGGGCACAGTGGCTCCATCAGTGAAGCATCTGACTCTTCTTTTTTGGCTCAGGTTATGATCTCAGGGTCCCAGGATCAAGCCCTGCATCCGCACTTCTCCGGGAGTCTGCTTGAGATTCTCTTTCCTTCTTCTTCTGCTCCTCTCCCTGCTTGTACTCTCTTTCTCTTTCTAAAAATAAACACGTCTTGGGGCACCTGGGTGGCTCAGTGGGTTAGAGCCTCTGCCTTCGGCTCAGGTCATTGTCCTGGGGTCCTGGGATCCGGCCCCGCGTCGGGCTCTCTGCTCGGCAGGAAGCCTGCTTCCCTTCCTCTCTCTCTCTGCCTGTGTCTCTGCCTGCGTCTCTGACTGCTTGTGTCTCTGTCTGTCAAATAAATAAATAAAGTCTTAAAAATAAATAAAAATAAATAAATTAAATAAACGAGTCTTTAAAAAAAATTAAAAACATTTTAATGTAACCACTTAAATATTCAGAGATAGGGGATTAAGTGACAAGGATACAACATGTTCATAGTCCAAATGAATAAATACTAAGTAGCCATCGAGAATGGATAGACGAACAAACGCTCATTGACCTGGGAAGATGGTTATGGTGCCTTGACAAATATGCAAAAGGCAAATGTAGAATGTAAAGCATGAACCCCAATTTTGAACAATAGTATTCATCTCTGTATGAAAGAAAATCTGAAAGTATTTAAGAGGGTAAAAGTGCTTATCTCTGGGTCATGAGGTTATGGGGGATTTTCTTCTTGTTCTAAATTTTCTATAGAGGGAGGAAGTATAGCTTAGTGGTTATGAAAATGGCCTTCAGAATCAGGCAGACCTGGTGTTAGTCTATTTTCTGCCACTCGAGAGCTTTGTCACCTTAGTTTCATAATTTGTAAAATAACAAATAGCACCTCCTCTTATATTGTTGAGGAAATGATGAGACTGGTTTTGTTTTTGGAATGTTGACTGTCTGTTAGGTACTCAGCTAACCGATTGTCGTGCATGTTCTCTATCATGATCTAGGCTCTACAGATGAGGAAGCTGAACCCCAGGAAGACCAAGAAACTGGCCCTGTTCCTACATGAAAGATGGCAATGACTTTCCCCATTCTCAGCACCTCAACCCTTTCAAGGGTGCTGAAGTTTGAGTCTGTCCTCCTGCCATCCACATCTCCCTGCTGACTCATTCTGGACCCACTTTGACTAAAATCCCCAGACATTTTCATACTGGTCATGTCTCTTCTCTCCTTTTCTTGTGCTTTGTTGCTCTCTCTCTTTTTTTGTTTTTGGAGTTGAGTGAACTTATTATGGAGCCAACAGGTGGATGAGAAGCCTGAGCATTCAAATCATACCATTAACTATGAGGAAGTCTAAGAATAAGCCTTATAATTTGGTAGAGAGAAGTTGCTGATCACACCTACTACACACTGGTGAGCCTAGGGGGAGCAAAATGCATGAGGTTTGCATTTTCCTTTCCAACTCATCTGGAAAGAGCAACTTCTCCTGATGCAAGAGTGGGTAAGCAGAGAGGCTGGGACTGGTCTGGTGAGGCTGTCATTGGCAGAGCTCCTAGAAGACAGCGGTCATTGGAATGGAGTGTGGGACACACCTTTAAAAGCAGGAGCTTGGGTCCCTGGCAGATTTGGGTTCTGATTCCTGCTTTGTCACTTACTGGCTGTGCGGCCCTGAGCATGACTAACCTCTCTGTTCTTCATTTTCTCATCCTCAGAATGTACCCAGTGGTTATTTTTTTGGTGGAATTTTAAAGAGTATCAAAATGAGATCATGTGAATGAAAGGCTCAGTCAGTTCTGGGACAAGTTTTAGTTAGCGTCTTCTCTTCCCTGGGAGCCCTCCATGCCCTCCTGACTCATTGTCTAAGTGTTGGAGGATGGAAGAGTCTGAGTACCGAGAGGTTCCGTGATCGGAGTGAGGAGATCACACAGCACCGATATTCCGTGCTGCCGGGGAGCAAGAGAACTCTTGAGGCCAACCTGGCCCCAACTCATCCTTTATCCTCATTTTGACAAATTCCTTTTCTTTTCTTTTCTTTTTTTAAAATTTTATAATCAATATGTGTTTTTGGTGAAAAAAAAAAAAAACAAATTATTCAGAAGCTTATGGAGAAAATAGTAAAAATTCCTTTTAATTGCCCCGCCAGCCCATTCACATATCCAGAGATAACTGCAGTGAAAAGTGTCCTCTGTGTGCACCTTCCTAGACGTTTTATTAGGGATTTATAACACTCAGACATAGGCTTCCTTGCCAATGCTACGAATGTTTGTGACTTGAACGGTCAGTAAACTTTCAGGAGAAAAATAAAATGTGGGCAAAAGAGAGCAGAAGGATGGGTGTATTTGTTATTTCTCCATAGCTTTTCTGCCCAGGGTGAACACTGGGGAACCTAGATGCTTTACTCAGGTTGAAAATGGCTGGGAAGCCTCTTGACATTCTAGAGTCTCACATGGCCAAAGTGTCCCTGTAGTCCTTGGGCTGCTGCTTTGGAGGACAACCTATCTCCTGACAAACTTGGCCCCTTTGGCTCAAACGATCCTTCCTCTTCCAAGAGGAAACGGGACAGACCCAGGCGGAAATAAGTGTCTTGATGACAAAGGGCATGAGTCAAAGGACTTGTGAAAATGATCAACATTATTTTAAAACATATGCCAACCCCAGAGGAGGAAGGCAGTTGCTTCTGCTTTCTTTTCTCTTTTGAGAGTGGGTGGAAGTCCTGCAGAGACGGTGTTGGATCCCACACTTTGAGATGGTTCCTATTTAAGGGGTAATGTTCGCCTCCATGCTCCTTTTGGCTTCTCAGTTTTATAGAATGTTCTCAGTTGGAGTCAATCCAAACACTCTTGGGAATGTTGCGGTACCATACAACATACGTGGGTTTTCACTTTATAGTTTCTTCCCCACTCCCCTGCCACAACCCATGTGTTGTGCAGTGTGATTCTAACTAAAGCCAGGAGTACCATGCCTTCTACTTAGTAGGCATCTCACTGCTATACACTGATTTACTCCCAGCGTTTATATTCTACTGACCATCCACTTGTTCATTTGCTCATCAGTCAAATTGTTTTCAAGTGATGATATTTGCTAGGCTGGACATAAAGGAGGACGTGACCAGCTATCTGTAGAGCTGCAGAAGGGACAGAGTTTCAGCAGAGTAGATGTTTGGGAAGAGTTTCAAACAAGGATAGTGCCAGGCAAATGTGGTGGAAAGGTATTTCATGGAGGGGAAACAGTGTTGAACAACAAAGGCGATACAGGACAAGGGAGGCAAGTTTGTGGGGGTTGAAAGTCATGCTCCAGACTGGCACATGTTGCCCTCCATGGACGAAATCCCAAATACCACTAGAGAAGGATCTACTCTCACTCTATCCGAGTTGAATTCCCTTGAGCCCCTGATTTACTCAACAAAGATTTATTCAACAGCTACTACTTTGCACTGCGTTGCATGCCAGGAATGAACTGCTGACAATTTTCTTTTTGGCGATTTTCCTTAAGGCCCAGTAAACAATGTTAAAGTTAAAGTTTAACTTGGAAGTGGTTGTTACTTTCTTCAACCCATGACAAAGCATCTTTCTATTTAAGGGGCATCTACTGTGAGGATGGCATTATTCTTCACGTTCTGCGAGAGAGATTTCGACCCACTCTTTCACCACCTTCTCCAAGTACAAATCCAGACATGAATGGGATTCATCGTTTTACCTACAGATGATATCTTGATACGATCAAACCCTGTTTTTTGATGAATCATGTTTGAAGTCATAACCATGGCTCCAAATGCTATCACTTGCCTCAGCCCTTTTGTGCCATGAGGGAGACAGTGAGTTTTATCAGACAGTTGGAGAGGAACAAGGTGGCTGATGTCCAGACTAATGCATTCTGATGCCTCCATAAATAAAATGTCTGTGACACACAGACAGTCCACAATCAAAACAATAATGGAATTTACCCTTATAGCAGTGTTCTTGCCCTCAACTTCTACTTCCACTACCTCCTGCTGAGCTCCAGAGATTAAAGGGCAATAAGCTCAATTCTGGGCACCCTGCCTTTGGTCTCATTCACGTTGGCTGAGTGGTCCCTTACCTACCTGTCAGTCTTCCAAAAAGGCACACTTAAACTCATTCTAGAATCTTCTTTGAATAGTCCTTTCCCTTGCCACTTTAAGTGTCTGTTTGGTAGACAAAACTGCAAACCCAGATGGGCAATCAGGAATTAAGGGCAACAGTGGTTTGGGATTATTTCAGCTAATTGCTGTCCTGTGTGAAAGATTGCATCATCTGTGACAGCTGGCCTGAGTAATCATCGCTTTTAGCAGCAAGTTTTCCCCTTCGACACTGTTGGGACTTTCAAGGCTAGTATATCCTACAGAACAGTAAATCTGAAAAGGGACTGCAGACACTTCATTGGTTTTTATGAAAACTAAATGGGATGAAGACATCAAGTTTTTTTGTTTACAATAAACATTTGATTTAGCTTAAGTGTTTTTATTTTCTAGAACCTGTGTAACCCTGATCTCACACACAGCATCCTGCACTCAACTCCATTATTCTCCACAGCAGAAAGGCCCATCACCGGTGATGTCTTCCTTTCTTTCATCCTAAATTTGGAGGTGGAGAGGGGGTAATGTGATTTGTATATTGTTGCCCAGAATGCTCTGCCAGCCATTAGTTCTTTGCTGACCAGGACACTGAGTTCTGGAACATGATGCAAGGTCTACGTGGGCTTTCTGGTTTGCTGAGTTATAACCTCATTTATACTAGAGTGACAGTGATTCCTACCTTAACTAAATCAAGGTAGGAGGAGTCCCTGGGCAGAATAGGGAATCAGATGTCCATGTTTATCTCTCTTAGAGTTCTTTGGGAATATGTGATTAGAGCAGGTTTGGTGTTTTTTTTGTTTGTTTGTTTTTTGTTTTGTTTTGTTTGTTTTTGTTTTTGTTTTTCCTTTTCAGAAAAGGAGGAAGTTACTTCACATTCTTGCTTTCTTCTGCAGACAAAAAAAATCCACCAGCCTGTTCCCAAGGGCTCATTTTCCAGCTCTGCTTGGCGCATCCGAGTGTATTGTGAGCCAGCACAAAGACCTTGAGGGAGGAATGCTGCCCAGAGCGCACCCTTCGTATCCCTGCTTCCCGTTACGTGAAATTGTGCCGCCTTCCTGCCCACCCTGGCCTGGGCTCTGCTTCTTCTCTCATGACGAGTGTGTTTATAGTGGATGCAACATGCTGGGCCACACAGGGAAGCTGCAGGGGGTGTCCAAGTTCACATGTCCTGCATTCCAGGCAAATGTTTTTGACATTGAGCAATGGAATGACTCTGCCAGGTTTAGGTCTGTCCGATTGGAATGCAACCGAAAAGGAAAGTCCCGGAGTGATTCAAATACTCACCTCCCCACAACCCCTGCTTATATATATATTTTTTATTCCTTTTTAATTTTCCAATGACCAACTCAGCCCGGCACTCCTACCGACTCTCAGCACTTGTTGGTGCTGATAAGTGCAACTTCCCAACAGATAGGAATGTAAATCAGAACATTTTGTTGAGTCATGTGTACTCAGAGGCTCTTTCCCAAACATTGCCTCAGACCCATAATTGGCAGCTCCCAGGACTCTGCTGGTGACACTGAATGTCCAGGAAAAGCTCAGTTCATTTCTCGAAAAAATGTACTCTCACTCTCTCCATCTGCCTGGTTGTAATATCCTGTTCTTGAGAAAGCCGAACCCCTGGAGGGAGCAGAGGCACAACCGGTTTTGTAGATAAGTTTGAAAAATATGACTATTGGCCTTTCCCACCCACTCTGGTCTCTTAGCAACAGGACAGCTGATGGTATCCACCAGGGGAAGAAAAGCACCGAACATGTGGGGGAGCCTGTCTGAATTCTTGCCTGCAGTCTGATTTATTTAAACCTTCCTGCATTCTTGGGAATGAAGATCCAGGAGTCACGTCATGCTAGCATACCCCTGCCCTTCTTGTGACCTCCAAGAATGAACAGAGAAGGGGAAAATCTCAGGACGAGGTGGACATTCTTCTTCTGTAATAATCTGCCTTATCTGGGACAGCCATTTCCTTCGATTCGGGGAGTAACCATTTGAAAACTTGGTCACATTTGTTGAGAGAGGCGGACTGGGGTGTGGTGTTGGAAAGAGCCCAGGGCTGGGGTGTCTGATGCTCCTGGTTCTAAGGGTGACTGTCTCTCCTCCCCCGTGGGACCCCGGCCATGAAACCCCCAGTGCACTAACCTCTACCCCATGTTGGCTTTCTCATCTTCATAGTAATGACTGGAATGTCCTTTAAGGTACTTTTCAGCACTGAGTGTCTGTGTGTGTGTGTGTGTGTGTGTGTGCACATGCACGTGCATTTATAGAAAATTTATATTATATCTATCTGTATATCTGATGTATCTATCTAATTCTCTCTTTTGACCTTGAGGATTACTCAGTCAAGAACAAGAATTTTGAGGCCAGGCCTGTGTTATTAACCACTACCCTATACTTTGGGGTATGTACACAGAGGTGCCATCCAGTTGGTAATCTATGTTCTATCTGGCACTTTTTATACCTGCATCTATTAATCTAAGGGCTGATGCACAGTAGTAAGGCTTTAATACTTGGAGAGATTTGGGTTCATATTCTTTCTCTGCTTCTTACCAGTTTCATGGCCTTAGCATTTTCAAGTGTGAAATGGGAATAACAAAGCCCGTTGAATCAGGTTGTTCTGGGAATTAGGCAAAGTGATGTGTCTAAAACACCTGACACAGTCTAAAGCCCCTGATACACAGTCAGTGCTAAAAAAAAAAAAGGGGAGCAAGGTTGAGGTATTGATTGATTATAGGTTTTCTGTTCGGAGGGACATGCCTGAATTATCAATGAACCTCAAAACATTTCATGACACCCGGAAGACAATTGTGTTTGCTGACTCAAACAGATGCGAGACTTCCGCATGTGCACATGTGCGTGCACACGCACACACACACACACACACACACACACCCCAAATGGTGAATGTAATGATTTCATGTTGCTGGAACTTCTTAGTAGGACTCTGCATCTAAGAGCACTAAATCACAGCTAAGACAGCCAATGGGATTTGGCTGTGGTTGGCTGTTTCTTTCACAACTTGAATGCTCTTCAATTACTTTCAAAATATGAACAGTTGTTTTTCAAAGCATTTTTTTCTCTTTTTGGACAGATAGTGTGAAGTGAAGTTGTTCCTCTCCCCATCTCTGACTCTGGCTCCTTCTGTGTGTCCCTTTCCTTTTTGTGGAGGACTTAATACAGAGCAGGCCCTGGGCTGGGTGTCTCACTTTCAGTCTTTCAACGGTCCTCAGAGCAACTGTCTCAGAGAGGTTTCGTTTTTCCCATTTCGCAGTGCAGGATCTGAGCCTCAGAAAGCGTGAGTCATCCAAGACCATCGTTAAGACCCCAGCTGTTACGTGAGAGAACAGGAATTTGAACTCAGATCCCTTTGACTATTACAATGAGAGGGGGATGGGAGGAGAGACCAGTCCATTGTTTGTCTTGATTATTGAACCCACTTTTTTTGGGGGGGGGGAAGCCACCTACCCCATCTACTCCCTTATTAATATTAGGGAACTCTGGGCACGTACTATGTTTCTGGCTCTGCTAAGTGCACTAGACATGATCTTGTTTAGTGCTATTAACAACCCTACAGGGTAGATACTAATTATTAGACCTACAAATCAGAAGAAGTCCTTATTGAGGTGTAGATAGAATAAGTAATAAGCCCAGGTAACCCAGGCTACCACTGGCACAACTGGGAAATTAACTTAGCTAGTCTGGCTCCAGCGTAAACTCTTCTTATGAGCTAATATACTAATTTCATTTGTGTCCATGAGGGCACATGGTCTCCATTACTCTTGGGAGCATTATTAGGGCTTATCTGAAACTTTACTTCTACTCTTTTTCGTGGTGTCCACCACCAGTTTCTCCTTGGCCTTGAGAACAAACAGTGAGCACTGAGGGTACAGAATCTATTGAACAGTAGGTCAGTAGAGTTTCAACACTGAAAGACTTCTTCAGGCTTTATGGGTTATCTTGTCCCGTGGTTTCTAACTATGGGCCATGCCCTATTTAGTGGGTTGTAAAAACAACTTCCTAGCTCGTGATCAATATTCCTAGCTTGTGTTCTGTTCCATCTATGGGTAGAATACAAAACATAGAGTATATTGCATTCAGGGAGAAAATTGTTTCAGTTACCTCTGTGTGTGTGTGAGTGTGTGTGTGTGTATGTGTGTATGTGTGTGTCCTGGGTCACTATGTAAAACCAAGTTTGAAAAGCACAGGTTTCATTCAGTGATTTTCAAATTTTGTTCCATAGCATCCAGTGAGGCCTCAGACATCTTAAGGGAGATTGGGGTGGGAGAAGCTGGATACGAAGGGCTCCAGGAACATCCCTTCTTCTGGCCAAAGTAGTCCCATGTGTATCTGGCTCTTGTGTTGGGTTTTTACGTGGTATTTCATGTTTAAAAAAAAAAAAAAGGCTGTACTGAAAAAAAGAGTTGAAGAGTCATTGATTTACTTCATTGGATTTGTGTTATATTGAGTATTGATTCACTCTTGTGTGACTTCATATGTTAGGCAGAGGACAGCTGTGTGCCCCGTATTATGATCCTGCCATAGAATATCTTGCAGTGTTGGCCAATGTGATCATTGTTGTCCTTAAACGGTTGTTACAACTGACCTGATAACAACCACCTACTTACACCAGATATGGCAAGGAGATACATGAAGATCTTATTCAGAATTTGGCAACTTCTTTTACGAGATATACAAAGAATTGTTGCAAGGAGGGATATGGAAGGATCAAAGGTGGCTGAAGCAATGGAATTGAAATGGAATTGAAGTGGAATACGTGGGGTATTTTAGTTCAGATCAACAGCATAAATACAGACATAGTATGAATTTGCTAGATAATGGTTCATGACTCAGTATCTGAAATTGTTAACAGCCTTCTAACTCTGCAAGTCAACGGTGTGGCAGAGGCTAGGACCCAAGGCAAGCCTGACTTACATGCACTGCATTCATGGACAGAGGGTACAGAATACCTCTGTCAGCGTGATTGCAAACATGCCCAAAGCACTTTGAAGCTTTTTCCATGTGAGACTAGAGTCTGTTTCCCTGCTTCTTGATTTTGAGTTGACCCTGTGATTGGCTTTGGCCAAAAGAATGTGGCAGAAGTGATGTTGTGTCATTTTGAACCTACTCCTCAATCATGCAGGCCCCATTCTGGAACTCTTGACACAGACATGCAAATAGGTCCTGATTAGCCTGCTGGAGGAAGTAGACGATGTGCAGGGAGACCCCAGGTATCATAACCACGGCCATCCTAGACCAAACAACCTCTAGCTCATCTGCCAGCTGAGAGCAGACACTTGAGAAAGCCTAGAGGGGCGCCACCATGCCCAGCTAGTCTGGATCCAGCGTAAACTCTTCTCATGAGCTAATATACTAATTTTATTAATGTCCATGAGGGCACATGGTCTCCATTACTCTTAGGAGCATTATTAGGGCTTATCTGAAACTTCGCTTCTACTCTTTTTGGTGGTGTCCATCACCAGTTTGCATCACAGAATAACTGTCTCGCTGACTCAAAGAATTAGGAGCTAAATTTTAGAGTGTTTTATTAGACATCAAATCCTAACAGATGCATGCACCATCCTGCACTGGCAAATCCACACTGGAAGACGGTACCGAGATCGTGTCTGCCAAAAATATTAGCTAGAAATGTTAACAAACTAGAATGTGTTAGGGGTATGGTGAGGATAAGGGTTCTTAGGACCTATTGGTTAAGAAGTTAGGGAAGCTTAATCTGGAAAGTAAGGGTGTTTATAGGAACATAAGCTCTACATTTTGAGATTTAACATTAGTGGGAGAAGTGGGATAAATTCTTTATAACTTCTGTGGTCAGTTGAATAATTGGTTGTAATTATCCCATTGCATCTCTTCTTGCCACGTCCTTATGGTAAGAAGACTTTATACTCTTCTCTTGAGACTCTCTTTGACCTTGGGCTTGGGCATGTGACTTGCTTTGGCCAATGAAATGTAGGCAGAAGTTACTTAGTGCTGTGGCAGATTCCCTCTCCTATACTTCTGCCATCACCATAACAACAGTGTGTCCCAGCTGGCCCACTGGTCCCAGAGGAGAGTGAGACACTCATGGAGCAGCACCCTGACCCCCAAGCAAGCAACAGAGCTTTTCCAGCCAGCCCATATATTCATGAGTGAGAAGTTAATGCTTATTTTTATATGCTCCTGGGGTTTTAATATTGATTCATACCTAGTAACAATTGACCAAAATACTTCTGAAATTAAAATTAAGGTCAAATAATAGCTGCATCAAGGAAGCAGACTTGTTTAAGGAGGAGGTTCTTTGGGGTCTAGAATAGAACACATGGAGAAGTTAGGAGTTCCCTATCCATGGAAGAGTCAATCATCAGAAAACCGTAGATGGTGTTCTTAGAATGAGGATCAGACTTTCAGTTCAGAGTGACTGGGATGCTCAGCAATTTGGGGAATGGTTAGCAGATCGTTTCAGTTGTGTTTTGGCACAGGGGGAGGATAAGCATGGAGGATAGGCATGTGGGTGCAGGGAAGGTGTTGGTTAAGAGGGACAAACACTGTGGGAGATTTGAATGCTCATTCAAGTTTTGACCTTTGGTTCAAACCTGTATCTACTTGTTTTTCAATCTGGAACCTCCCCCTCTTTCCTCTACATTCCACTCATTCCTGAAGTGCCAAGTGGAGGCTGGTTTTCTTTATGGGAAGTTTACCTGACCTTTCCAGCCTCCAGTGACCAACCCAACTCTGGACTCTTCATCTTGGCTGTCTTATCTTCTCCTTGACTTTTTCCAGGCTGAGACTGAAGGTTTCCATGTGCTCACATAGTGTTTCCTCAAATGAAGGGATTTACTGCTCTGGTAATGTGGTCTTGTTTCTCTCTTTAACACTGAAAGCTGGCGGAAAGTAAGGAGTGTGGCTCATTCATCCTGGTACCGCCTCTATCTACCACAGTGCCTGGTACGGCTAGAGCCTCTGTAAATATTTCTTGAATGAATGGATGTGGATTTCTTTCATCCTTTTGGTACAACTGTAAATTCCTAAGAGGCATTTGGTACTTACATTCCCATAGTATTCCAAAGGCCTGTGCATTTATTCATTGAACAAATACTTGATGAATGAGTCCAATCTCAGCTTACAAAACCCTGTGTCACCTGGCTCCTGCCCTCTCTATGACATCATCTTGTGTAACTTCCCCTCACTGACCTGCTCAAACCATACTGGCTTTTCTCAGTTCTATGAACCCCTAAAACTTATTCCCATCTCAGGGTTTTTGCAGTTCCTCTAGCTGAAATCACTTTCCCTTGAACTTCTATGGCTTCCTCCTTTTTGTCATTCAGATCTCAGGTCACCTCCTTTGAGCATATTGAGGGGCCAACTCATGGGCACTGATTCTCTCCACCATATCTTCTAATTTCAGTTCTATGCATGACATTCATGACTCTCTGATAATTATCTTCTCTTTCCTTTCACCTTCTCTTTTTTGTCTTCCTTTCTTCTTTTATCAGCATGCTTATTTATTGATGGATTGTCTCTCTCGAGTGACATGTAAGCTTCATGACAACAGGTATCTTTTCGGTTTTCCTTACAGCTATATCCCTTATATCTGACAATTAGGAATGAGTGACTGCATTCATGAATGAATGAATGAATGAATATGGCTCCAACACTCAGCCCTGCACTGTGAATATAATGGGGAGAAAACAGACAAGGATCTTGCCTTCAAGTGTTTTATAATTTTTGTGGAATGAAGGATCAATATATACCTGGTTTGGCAGAAAAACCAAAACCAAACCAATAAACAACAAACACGAAATAGAACAGATTGGAGTGTCTATTGTTCAGTTCACGTACTGATCCACTTCAGAGAACCAAACTCTAGTTCCAAATATGGCTCCTGGCTTTAACTCCAGTGATGAAAATATTCCTGTCACAGGTTCTTCCAGAGTGTTATCGGTGGAGGTGAAGTGATCATGGCTCATTTGCGCACCATGAGCTTTGATTCTTTTGAAGCCACTGTGTGACCCGGGAGTTCTGGTGAGCTGTTTTTGCACTGTGTGGTGGTGGATCTATGTGATAATTGGCTGAACCACAGCAAAAGCACAGAGTCAAGGAATGCTATAGACAGGGTGGGTCTTTGGTGGATGGACAGTTGGTAACCTCTGGTGTTGCTCGAATGTCATCAATGGAGGGTCAGACTTTCATTTCAATCTTTGCTGGATTAGAAAATGAAATAAAAATAAAAATAAAAACAGCCAAGGACCAAGCAGTCACTTGTATGCTAGCTGCTAGCAGCCAGTTCCTGCATAGCACCGTTCTGTTCTAGGCCCTTCAACAGGTCCCTGTCAGTACTAGCATCCGAAACAATCGTGGTAGTGAATGACCGGAGGTATGCTCAGGTCTCACAGTGGTGCTTTTTGGGACCTGGGTAGCTGAGTGTCTAGGGAGCCAGATTCCACAGGAGCCGTGGAGAAGGGGGCAAGTTTGGCCAGCAAAGGGGTGAGGGCAAGGACAATTACACAACACAGCTCCCAGAGTTAACTCATATCTGTGTCTAATCTGTTTGCCCCTCCCCGCTCCACCTACACAGATGTGCCCTTTAAATATTTATTTGCCCACCTTTGCCATGTGGGGCAGACTTTGTCTCAAAAGTCAACTTGATCCCTTTGAAGGTGTTTACTAATTAGATCAGGCTGGAAAGTTAGGCAACTGCAGATGAACTGATCATGTGTAAGGAAGTTCCTGGGCAGGAGACCCCTAGACAGCCCCAGGGAGGTCGGCTGTAGCTCCCGGCTTCCTTTGTTTATTGGAGGAAGTCCTAATGATTGCCCAATTAAGCTGAATGGCACTGTCTCTGTTTCTGCCATTAGCCCCTGACACAAGTCTAAGGCAGACATCAGAGGGGCAGGAGCCTAAAGGCTAAATGCTCTTAGCAAGCACGATTATGGATCAGTTGCGTGCTGGGCTCACTCTGACATAATCCAAGTGGACTTCTCACTCAGGGACAGAGAATCTGGGCTGGAGGTATTGACTCGAATCTGAGCTTGGCTTGAAAGGGATATTGTTGCAGCAGTAATTCCAGTTCAATAGACCCGTGGGTCACTGCCCTCAAATATTTAAAAATAATATTTGCTTCAGGAGGATCTAGGCACGTGCATGAGTATGTGCATGTGGGGCATGTGTGTGTATGTTTGGGTGTAGAGATCCAGCTGAAAGAGCTTCTAGAAGACGGGAAGCATAAAGCGAGGGGGAGGACTTTATTATATTGGGTCTGGAGGCAACCTCTGAGTTCAGGCTCTTTGGATCCCCTTCAGGCACCTTGGCCATCATCACTGTTTTGATAGGCAGAGATGAGAGAGAGAAGAGAGAGATAGCGGATGAGGACCACAAGGAATGTCGGCCTTAGGTCTCAGGGGATTCCTCTTAGAGACTTTTGCTCCCAGGGTCTTTGCCTATTCCAAGGGTAAGGCCAAGAGCTTCCCACTTCATGGAGCCCCCTGGAGAGCCTGAGAGCATGAGAGCTAAGAGTGATGCCTGCCAGCCTGTGACCAAGTTTGCCTGGCATAGCCCTCCTCTCTCCAACAGATAGATCCCAGAGCGTGTCTCTCTGTTTCTGTGAAGCCTGGTTCACAGAGGCCGGAAGTACCTTAGCCTTGTAACCTAGTACCACAGTCTAGGCCTCTGTCCGCAACGTATATCAAATGACCGAAAAACACATCTTACAGGGAGATCTGAGTTTCTTCTTGATGCCACTCAAGAATGCAGCCTCTCTCAATAAAATGGAGAACAAGTAGCCCAAAGTTTGCTTTGGACAAAGAGCCTGGGGGTGGCAGGCTCTTGAGAGACAGACCAGCCACACCAGCCTCCCTCTGTCTGTGGGAGATTTGACTTTCCCTTGGGGTGGGGGTGGGGTTCTTTTTAATCCTTCTGCCACTGTCGCTCTGGCCTCCAGTGTTATTTGCTTCCCGATTTAACCCTTTGGCCCTACCATGGATAAGCCCCCTTCCCGTGTTTCCACCATTTGGGAGTAGGTGTTAGTAGCTAGAATTTCTAGGGACAAACCACCTGAATCTGAGGGCCATCAGCCCACGAACAATCTGTGTGACCTCGGGAGGGCTACGCATCTCTCCATACCTTCCTGTCGGCTTCCTCAACAGTAAAGTGGGAGCCTATCAATACTTTCGGAAGTTGCCCTAAGGAATTAACAAGAGTTGAGGCAGAGGCCTGAAGGGACTGTCTGATTAGCCTAAATGCTCAGAATGGTTGGCTCTTTCTTCCTGCAACATGAAAATGCTCTCTTCCTTCTCAGGCAATGGCGGGGGTGGGAGGGTGGGGGGTGGGTTAGAGTTAGAAACAATGGATACAAAGTGCCTGGCCCCCAGTGATATGGCTATCATTATTATTGGCTCCCTGGAACAGATCAGAATGTAAAAAAGATTTTAAAATTTCTTAAGGGATTGCACAAAGAAAATGACCCAGAATTCAGCTTTGACCTTGACATCTTCTCCCTTGACTAGTTCACTCTAAAGGATTACAGGTCTCATAGACTTTCAGGGAGATTACCAGGAAACAAAAGATCCAGGAAGGAAATCTCTTTTTTTAATGCTTAATTGCTAAGACACACACCCTTATTCTTGAGGGACTGACCACAGCAGGGATTTTCCACTTTGGAAAAGACCTTTTCCCTTATCCTCCAGGGCTTCACCTTTGCCTAACTTCACTTATTTTTAAATTTATTTTTTATTATTTTTTTTTAATTTAAAGATTCTATTTATTTATTTGGCACAGAGAGAGAGAGAGAGAGAGAGAGAGAGAGCAAGAGCATGGGCACAAACAGAGGGAGTGTGGCAGGCAGAGGGAGAAGCAGGGTCCCGGCTGAGCAGGGAGCCCGATGTGGCACTCTATCCCAGGACCCTGAGATCATGACCTACGCCCAAGGCAGATGCTTAACTGACTGAGCCCCCCAGGAGCCCCTGCCTAACTTTAGAAAAGCCCAATTTTAAGGCAATACCACCAACATAGTAGCAATTATGTATCAAGCCATCACCGTACCACCATGCCCCAGGCTTTTATTATATATGTTTGTAATATGTATATTTGCGAATATATGGCCCTATTAACATATTCTATTTTTTAATGCTCTATTTTTGAACAAAAATATAATATTGCTTCCACCTACTATTTTTTTGATCTTCCTTTCTCTGCTTAATAATCTATCATAAATTTCCTGCCAGATCAATTAAATGATTTTTATACCATTTTGCATGATCTACCATAATGACCTTAACAAAAAAGAAGCCTATTTGTAGACACATAAATTGTTTCTACTGTTTCCTCATTATAAACAACACGTGATGACCATCCTCATACTTCTATAGTTTTACACCTAATTGCGGGCATAGAATAAATCACCTGTAGTGGCATCTCTGGTTTAAAATGGATGCACTTTTTGAGGCATTTGATAAGTTTTGTCCAGTTGTCCCTTAAAAGGCTTTACCCAGTTGTTCCCCAAATAATTGATGACAATGCTTTCCAAATTCTTTTTTAAACTTTTTGGCATGTGTAAGAAAGGATAATTTAGGCACACATGAACAAGGGCAGAGGGCAAAGAGAAGAATATGCTGGAAGCCAACCTCCCTGGGGGCTGGAGCTTCCCACAGGGCTGAGGGGAAGAATGTCCCTGCATGACCTTCTCCCACGTATGCTTGTGAGCTGCTCCGTAATATGGAATAGCTCCTGTCTATAGGGGTTTTCTTAGATCCCAGTAACCCTGGATTCTGGTTTCCCAAAGAAGCCATTTCTCTTAGTGAGCAAGGCTAGGTGGTAGTGTTGGCAGGGGACCAGAGAAAAGGCAGAACGTGGCCCAGACGAAGCGGTATCACCTTGTGAAACTTTAGTGTCGTGTCATTAGCTGTTGTGGCTTAAAACTCAAACACAGTTTTCAGGTGACCATCTCTAAGAAGTCCCTAGTTACGTTGGAGGCTAACTCTGGATGTTCCTTCTTCGTCAGCGGAACACAGTGAGTCTGAATGAATCATCATGAAGAGGCATAACTTGTTGGGGCTTCCTAAGACACAGAAAGGAATCTGGCCAACCTTTCTGTTGAAGCATTATGAGAGAGGTGAGCACAACTGCTGATCTTTACGAAGGCAACTGTGGCTTGGAGCCTTTGTGTCCCACTGTGCCTTGTAAAGCTTTTATGAAATCTCTGTCATCCCTTTGGTAGGACCCATGTCATGAAGAAAGATGCTGAGCACGATGAATATGCCATCTATGACTTCTTCCAGGTTTCTGATCCTTCCAGGGACAGGATCTCAGCCTTTTGGGCTCTTGTCAAGAAACCAAATTGCTAAAACCAAGCGACTTGTTCCCAGCGGTAAGATCTTGTTTGGTTAGAAGGGTGTAACTATATGTAATTCTGGGGCTTATTGGCTCGGGGGAGAGGTCCCTGGCATCTGCTGGAATTTGTAAATGATGATGCAGGGAGCGAAATGGGGAAGGCAGGCATTTACTGACCTAACACAGACTTGTTAAAAAAACGCCAAGTACATGTATGCGGTCTCTCTGCATTAAAAAGAAAATCGATACTGTCAGGAGCGAAATGGATTATGATTCACTGCTCATCCTTTTAGGTAAACATGTGATTGTCCATACTTATGGCAAAGAGCAAAGTTGAGCATAAGTTCATGAAGCCCCACCACATATTTCCCTAGTCATCTACCAGTGGGACTTCTTATGTCTGTGTTTTTCTCTTTATTTCTCTTTCTGTTTTCTCCTTTCTCCTTCTGCCATAGGGGGTCATAGAAAACAACAACAAACAAAAAAAGAACAGGGTTTACATTTAGATGACTTGGAGTCAAGCTGCTGTGAGATACTGGGCTGAGCCTCACTTTTTCCCTCTGCAAAATGGACATAACAAGACCGGCTCTTCTGTGTTTGTTCATTCACCACAGGTAAGTTGACTATCAATTAACCATTTAGCAGAAAAATGAAACGTTGGCTCCAAAGCTTAACATGTGTGAGCTTTTACATTTTTTTACTTTCTGTTTTAAACATTCCTCTCCTTTCCCTCTCCTGACTCAATCTTTGGACTTCCAGAGACATTAACAAACTTCTTTAGCTCCACTGGTAGATTTATGGAGTCCTGAATTTGGAGATTAGTAGAAGATTGTTTCCCTCTGTTATGGGTGCAAACTACCAATCAGAAAATAGTGCTGGAATTAGAATAATCTTCTTTTCCTTTTATGATGTCCTTTTCATTGTCTCTAAGCTTTTTGTGGCTTTTCTATTTCTATCTGTATCATCCAGACTGCTAGTGGGATAGGCTCCTAATCAGTGTCCTTGATTTGTTCTCTTCCCTTGCCAGCCCATTCTATACATAGTATTCATTCATTCGCTCATTTAGCAAACATGTATTAAGTATCTGTTAGCTTCCAAGAACTATAGTGGGTGCTGGACAGGTGCCTAACTAGTTCAAATTCCTCCCTCAGATTCCCATTGCTTTCAACGTAAATATCAAGCCCCTTAAGCTGGAAATTCAAAATACCTGCATATATCTGTTTCAACTTGCTTTTAAATTCTCTCTCACTACATATTATCTACTCTCCACTCTAGGCTGGGCTAATCTCACTGTCTCTCTGCCTTTGCAGATGTCATTCCAGCTTCTAGGTATAATGTGTCGTGTCTATATTTGTGCAAACCTAATAATGGTCCGTGGTGAGCTAACAAAAGTTAATTCTTTTGTGAAATCCTTCCATCTCCCTAGGACCTAACATCACAGTGCCCTACTCAACAAACACTTGCCTGTTTGTTGTTTGGGTCATAGGATAAAATGTAAAAACTGGAAATAATGTACTGTTAGAGTTATCCCAGTAGCTAATTGCTTCCCTCTCATTTTGGGGGATGATTTCTGATGACAACTTGGTCCAAACCCTTATCAACAATGTCCCCTCCAAGGTGGTTACCATGTGTTCTTCATCTTTCTTCTATCAAAGTCCTCTTGTTATGGAAATGCAGGATTACCTGGTCTTGCCAGGAGACCATAGTATCGGGTGGTAGAAAGAACGGCTGCATTGCAGAGATATCTAGATCTGAGTTCTAATTCTAACCGCAAGCTGAGCAACACTGGAAAAGTTATCTTGCCTCTCTGAGCCTCAGATCCCTTTTCTGTGAAATAGGATACATAAAACCCCTTGCAGGGGCAGTTGTGGAAATTAAATGTGATGACATAACCATAAGAGACTCTTAAATCTCACAAAACAAACTGAGAGTTGCTGGGGGGCAGGGGGGTAGGGAGAGGGTGGTGGGGTTATGGACATTGGGGAGGGTATGTGCTATGGTGAGTGCTGTGAAGTATGTAAACCTGATCTGTACCCCTGGGGCTAATAATACATTATATGTTAATAAAAAATTAAAAAAAATAAAAAATGTGATGACATATGTATATAGCACTCATTACCTTGCTCAATTCATACTAAGTGCTTATTAAGTTATAGATGTGATTGATATTTACCATAGATGCTAGAGTGGTCCACATCTTCTTTGCAAAAACCACTGGATTTATAAGGCTGCTTCCCAGTCCCATGTGTGGTGGGTTCTCATAGACTTTCATTTTGGGGCCTGGCTATATCCGACCTCCTGCATTGCTGGTACAGACTCTCTTTTTTTGTAGTTTTGTTGGAGAGTAGTGGCCTCCACCTACCACAAATGTCAGAGAATTTAGCCTCACCCCACATCCCAAGGCTGCCAGATCTGAGTAAATGTCCAAGGCCTGGCCCATTGGACCCTTCTGCCATCTTGTGTTTCAGATTTGGGATCCAGGCTGTACGATGTTTGCTTCTGGTTACTTAGAATTCATTCACAACGAAGGCAGCTTTGATAGTGGCATTCAGCTGCATTCTTCCTTCTTCCTACAAGATCATGGTTGAATTTCCTCCTCTTAATCATCTAGACCACTATGGTTCTCATTCTCTAAGTGCCATGTTGCTGTGAGCCTCACAAGCTTGCTGTAAATCACTACCTAACCCTCCCCACCCCCAGTTTTTCTCCATATGTAACTCGAAACCAAGAACCGAGAATGACATTCTGTGCACCTCAGGAACTTCTTTCAGTGACCAAGACTCCATGCAGCACTGATGTGATCTTTGGCCTCATCCCACCATGGCTGGGTAGGCACTTCTGCTGCCTTCAACTTGGTAGCTTCACTTGTATTATCTACTTTAAGAATCCCGAAAACAGGAAGAATGTCGAGCTGCCCTCCAGCTCAGCCACTGGCTTCCAAATCCAGCCCGGCCTTCTGTCTTCATGGCATGACATCGCTCACCTGGAATTGTTACCATGTTTCAATCTTTTACTCCTGCCTAAGAAGGGCAGTTCAGCCAGTGAAACTCTACCTTTTCTTTCAACATGGGAACTTGTTTGCAGAAGACATGGGTTCTCATCCCACCTTCACTGTTGATAATCTTTTTTTTTTTTTTAAAGATTTTATCCATTTCCTTGACAGAGAGAGAGAGAGATCACAAGTAGGCAGAGAAAGAAGGGGAAGCAGGCTCCCCGCTGAGCAGAGAGCCCAATGTGGGGCTCGGTCCCACAACCCTGAGATCATGACCTGAGCCAAAGGCAGAGGCCCAACCCACTGAGCCACCTGGGTGCGCCTGCTGTTGATAATCTTTATGTAAGTCAGTTCACCTCTTTGTCCTTCAGTTTCCTCACCCATAAACTGAGCTAAGTAACAGGTGCCAGGGCAGTGTGAGGCAGAAATAAAATGATTGTCATGCCGGGATCTTTGTAAAGCGAGACTGAGGTGGTGATAATCACCACATGGTGCTGTGAATATTTTTCACGATAGCAGTGATAATAGAATCAATGGTGAGAATATTAGGAAGGACTGGGTGGGTTTGCGGGGTTTGGTTATTAGCGGCTGATAACTGTGCATCGATTGGCGTTGGGGGGCTAAGGGGTTATCATTTTTCTTAATCGAGTAGTGACCTCTTCTGGAGAATGAAAGAGGCAAGCACACATCTGCACCAAGACAAGCAACGACAGAATGGATGGTCCCCAGGGGGAGAAGATCTCCGGGTAGATGTTTGCCCTGAGCAGCCAAATGGAAAACAAAAACAAATGAACTGAAACTGAAAATGATTTGCTCAGAGCTCTCCCTGAGAGAGCCATCATAGGCAGAACTGTTGAAACTTTGGAGACCCAGTCCATGCCTTGTGGTGAGGTCCCTGGTCAGGAAAGCTACCCAGATCCAGAGATCCAAGACCAGGTTTTAGGAAGAATGGCTTTAAAAAAAAAGAAGTCCATACAGCAAATGTATTTTTGTGTATTCCTAACTGGAGGAGAAAAGGAAGATTATTTCAGATGCACAAAGCAAGGTTAAAAGTGACGTCAAATAGAACAAGTGACTTTTGCTCAATGATCCCTCCTCGGGGGCAGGAAAGGGGCAAGCTCTTCTTATAGTCTTGTCAACTGTACTGGGAGTAAGTAAAGCCAGAAGAATGTTTTTTAGTGTTGTTGTTTTTTCTCCACCAAATGTCACCATATTCATCTGTTCCTTCAGACTCTTGGAAGGAGAGAGAAGAACCTCCAGTCAGCCTTCTTGGTGACTCTAGCCACCACTGCATTCCTCTTTTTTGTGCACCTCTGGGACTTAAGCTGGGCTAGATCGTGGTGCATTTGATCAGACCCAGTCTCTGTTGGGCTGTCCTGTGTCATACATTCAGAGGATACAGGCACGGTTTCCATTTAGATTCATGGGCAGCAAGGTGCAGGTTGATGGAAATCTTATTATCCTACCCCTTGTTCAATGGGATCAGAAGAACTGGACCCAGAGAGTGGAAGGGAGTTACTCAAGTCGAGAGATAGATATGCAAGTTGAGAGACAGAGAGTTACCAAGTCTAAACTGGTTCAGATTAAAACTGGGTTCTTCAACCAGTTAGCAGTCATGGGTCTTCCACCTCCCTCCAACCACCCCTCTGCATACTAATCAACTAGTTGCATTCATCAAGCCTGTGCACTAGGTTGCTTAATAGTATAGGAGCTACAGTTTGTTAAGCAACTGCTGCATGCTAGTCTCTGTTCATTCATTTAGCAAAGATTTATTGACTACAATGTGCCAGACACTGGAGATACAGTAGTAAGGAAAAAAAAATTTATAAGCTCAGCCGTTGGCAGTGATCTCATCAATAGATAAAATGAAAACTGGAATCTCTGGATCCTCGGGATCGGATGCTGTAGGAAGCCGCAATGATGGGGGAAGCTCTTAATCCAGGAGAAATTCTTTAAGGAACAGTCATATTCTACTCCTCTAGAAGCTCAGGACTAACATCCCAGAGCCATCCTGGCCTCCTCTTATTTGCTTACGCCCTATATCCTCTCCAGCAGCAAATCTGGTTAGCTCTGCATCTGAAATATGTCCAGAATATACCCATGTCTCACCACCATGGTGCTGTCTGTCTTTGTCCAAATGCCCCCAAGCTCCTGCCTGCATTGCTGGGACATGATCTCCCTGCTTCCACTCTGGCCCCCAAAGGATCAAATACGTTCAGACAATTCTGGGTCATAAATTTGTCCAAGTCTTTTAGAGCAGAACTTCTCAGGGACTTCCATGTTCTAATCAATATACTGGATCTCCAAGAACAGACTACAGTATATATATATATATATATATATATATATATATATATATATATATATATATGTTAGTAATTATATATAATTACTAACATATACTATATTAGAATATAGAAATTAACATATTGCAGACATGCTTAACCACACAGAATTTTTTTCTTATAGTGTTTCATGCAACTGCTGCACCCTAGAACGCACTGTGGATAACCCAGAAAATGTCTGTGAAACAATATCATATAAAGTATTATTATTACCCTACAGGATAAGCCAATGGTGGACAGAGCCACCCGCAACAGCTTTGCTGAACTGGGAGTCAGGTCAAGATTTAGCCCCAGTGAGATGCTTATGAGCTGTGTGGCTTTGGGCAACCTATTTCATCTTTCTGAGCCTGGTTTCCTCATCTGCAACATGCAGATAATAATCCCTGTCCTGTCCACTTTGCCAGGATTCTTTGAGAGAATCCAGTGGGATAATGGATCTCAAAGAAGGGGCATCCCCTCCCCCAATGAACCAAACCAAGCCAAACCAAACCCAGTGCCATCACTGTGATCCCCGGGGACACCTAGACAAACATTAGTATTTCTGGTTATACCATCTCTACACTTAATCATAATTGAAGAGCAGCAAATTAACATTTGGCTTATTTATTTCAGAGATGGGGAGTAAAACCCAAGAAGCTGCTGGCCATTGGCTAGAAATCAAACAAAACAAAGAACTAATTGGAACTAAGGCTGTACAGAGTGCTAATCTATACCAGGCATGGGAACAGGCAAGAAAAGCCAGGGGCCCAGGCAGCATAGACGGAGAACAAGAGCAAGGACTGCGTGAAAAGGCCTGGGAGGTAAGAGAGCCCATAGAGGGAAGGCTAGGAAACTGTAGCTGAAGGATTTATTATCCTCTTAACTCATGGTGTGGAGATGGTGCCCCACACAGAGTCACTGAATGTCACCGGGCTGTGGTAATACAGTGAGGGTCAGTGGGGCAGTGTGAAAACTGTAAACTGGCAAAATTCTAGGTCTTTGTAAGGTGTAACCTGGTTCAGAGTACCTGGCTCAGACCAGGTCAGCAAGCTCTTCGGCGGCCCCCTTTCATACCCAAACACTGCCAGGTTCTCTTTTCCTCTAGGGTTTTGCCTATGACTGACCCGGTGAACTTGGGCTCAGACCTCTGACCCCTGGACTAACTCACAGTCTACAAATACAACTCGCGTTTGTGGCCCAAGCCTCTGATGATGGTGATGACAAAAATGATGGTATTAATAATGGTAATAAAAAATAGAGCTTTCGTATGGAAACCTAGAAAGCCACTCCTATCCAACTCCCTCAAGGGGGTCATATGAATAAATAAATGGCCAGTGGGTGTTCTTTCATTTTTGTTATGTGCCCACTTATCAGGAAGTTTAAATCCAAAGTGCTTTGTCCACCTAGCCCCAAACTTTAAGATTGAGGCAACAGTGCCCCAAGCCAGAACTCGATAGAATGAAAAAGGTTTCTGTTTGCACAGAGTTGTTTACCAGGATTACTAAGCAAACAGGAGGAATGGAACAAATGATAAAAACAATCTTTGGTGCTTTCCTGTGGGATTTTCTGAGGTCTTTCAAAGCATGTCCAGTGACTGCTGAAATTGACTTCTTGGAGAAAAGAGAAGAGGAAGGAAAATGAGCACATTATCATGAATCTTGTCTCTTGAGGGTTTTAGGGACGTAGCTGACTATGACTGTTCCTAGCCTTTGCTGAACATTACTTTTTTGGGATGACTTGTAGTTGGGTACATAGGCCAGGGGTGTTCCCTGGAAACATGGGTAGGCTGAGGCCAGGGAAAGCCGGTTGAGAGGAATGTCCTGGCCTTTCTCAGAAATGAGGGTCTACCAAGGAAGCGTCCAGATGGTGGTACAACCAGGCAGGCAGGGAGTGCTGGCTGGGCTCTGGTTATCAATGGTGGCACTGGAATTGCTGGGAGCAGTAAGGGACACAAATATTTAGGTAGCTGCTGGGTTTCTCACAACTAGGAGACTCAGCCTACAAAACAAACTGACAGCTCTCTCAGTTTGTGGCAAACATTATTGTCCCCACTGAGCAGATTAGGAAACTGAGTCTCAGAGATTGCATTGAACTTATCTAAGATTACCCAGACAGAACCTAGTAGGGCCTGCATCCAAATTCTGAGCTTATTTATTTATTTGAGAGAGAGAGAGAGAGAGAGAGAGAGCGAGCGAGAGCATGTGGACAGGCAGGGGGAGGGGCAGGCAGAGAGAGAGAGGGAGAAGCTCCCAGGACTCCTGGATCATGACCTGAGCCAAAGGCAGATGCTAAACTGACTGAGCCACCCAGGTGCCCCACCAGTTCTGAGCTTTTTCCCTAGAGCATGAATCTGAGAAGTCTGATCTTTTCTCAGCCACCAGCCTGAGGATTCAATGTGTTTGGCTCATGGTCATTATCTAATTACTGGTTTTCTCTGAAGCTTGCCTTCATTTCTGGGCAGCTCCCAGAACAGAGACACATTCAGTAGACAGTAGATACTGTTTCTGAGGGCTGAGGGATGCAGCAGAGTGAGAAGATACAGGTTAAATTAAATGACACTAAGAGCTTAAGAACCCTTGTGAGTTTTAAGAACTCACAAACAGAGCACTCATTAAGTGCAAGGCAGAATGCCGAAGGCTCTCAGCAGGAGCTCACCCTTCCTTGCAATAACTTTATGAGGTACATCATTGTCATGTCCATTACAGATGAAGAGACTGAGGCTCACAGAGATTGACTTGTCCAAGTTTGCACAGCCAGAAAGCAGAAGAGTTGGGAATTGACAAGATGTAGTCTGAGCACTTAAGCCTGCCTTTGTAAATACTTGTCAAATATTAAGATGATACCCGTGGTTCTCAAAGTGGTCCTAAGACCAGTGTTGATATCAACCAAGAACATGTTAGGGATATTGAATCAGAAACTCTGGAGGTGGGGCCCAGTCCTCCAGGTGGTAGCAGTCTTCCTGTATCCTGATACACACTCATGTCTGAGGACATATATGCTGTATTGCTGTGCTATAAGGCAGAAGGGACATACACAGAGCACTGTGGCCACCAGATGAGCCTCGTCTAGGGAAGATGGCTTTCCAGAACGTGCTGTTGTATTGGTTTGTGGACCACACCTGGTGTAGTAGAGCAGAAACAGAATCTCTCCAGAGAGAGGATTTGATAAGAAAAAAAGGTGGGAAGGAGTGACATCACAGCCACCTTCTAAGAATACAGTGTGTTTGTAGGACATGTATCATTTATCCACGAAGGCTCCCTGATGTTAGGTGACTTGGCCAAGGCCATGTAACTAGTGACAGATAATGAACTCAGAGCCCAGTCCCTGACTCCTTCTGGAGTATGCAGCAACTGCATCTCCCCCAGAGCATGCTGAGTCATAGATGTTTTAGAGATTCTCTCTGAATCATGGGAAACTCTTCTTGGTAATAGCTACAACCTTCTGATAAAGATAGGGAGGATAAAAAGGACAGTAGGCTATTGGTCCCAGGAGGGAGAAAATAAGGGGCAGAAAGGGACAGAGAGGAGATAGGGAGACATTACGTTCTGGAAACCCACAACTGTCTCCACATCTTGGTCTTCATTGTCACCATTTACTGGACTGCAAATACTCTAGAGTGGTACCAGATGTACAGAGCAGCACAGCTGAACTTAAGTTCGATTCCTGGTTTTTCCAGTGACCCTATGCAGTTTACTTAACCTCCCAGAGATTGGACTCTCACCTACAAAATGAGGATCTTTATAATTCTGGCCTCATCGGATTTGAGGGAAGTTTTAAGGGAGTTAATGCATGTAAAACCATTAACAGATTACCTGGCTTGTGTAGGAGGTGCTCAATAAATGTGCACCAGAATTGAAAGTGTATAAATAATCCCCCATTAAGTTATTTTCTAGGGATAATGGTTAATGTAAGAACAAATGCAAGTCTGGGCCAGAGTGGAATTGTTTGAGAGGACATAGGGGAGGCTGAGGCTGTTACCCATGGGCCATCTTCATTTTTCCTGTACAGAATTCATGATGAAATAAATAATTTCTCTTTGAAATGTCCTCAGTGATTCCCCTGTCCAGAGTACTCCCACCCCACAGTGCAACCCTGACCCCACTCAGAATGGCATTCAGGTCCTCAGGCCCTCAGGCTCTCTCTTCCTCCCCAGCACTCCTTCCTCTGGTTCCCTGGACATTGCAATACAGGGTCTCATTCCAGTCCTCAGCTGTAGCTCATTTTCTGCCAGTAAGAACACCCACCGCCTAGACCAGAACAATGTAGTGAGGACAAAAACAGTGGTGCATCATAAGAGGTGTGGCTGATGGCTGGGACCCAGACCATCCCTAGCATTTAGAAGAGGTTGGAATTCATAATCTCTCATTCTTCCTCTGCCCATGTGACCAAGATACTTGAGCACATTCATAAAAATAGAGAAAAGCTAACATTTGTTTGAGCATTTTGCTATATACCAGGCACTCATCTCAGTGCCATATGTGTATTTACTCAAATAATGCTCAGAATAACCCTACAATAGAACTACTTTTATAACCCCCATTTACACATGAGAAAATGTAGGCACAGAGAGGTTGGGTGACTGGTCCAGGGTCATTCAGCTAGTAAGCAGATTTAAATGCAAGCATTTTGATGACAGAGCTTTCCCTTTTAACCACTATATGAGGGGACAGCAGGTATTGGCAAGAGTAAAAAAAATAAAAGTCTCATTTCTAATATATATTTTGTCAAAATTGTATAAATATGAATGTTGCTATTAACATAGTTCTTAGGGAAGAGCATGGAGCAAAGGTGATCTATGTGGATTTTCAAGGGACTGGAGTTGTTTTGGGATCACCTATGGCATTAGGACCAATTGAGGTCTGGAGAAAAACACCCTGAGAATTAGGATTTTATTAACACTCCCCACCCCCACACCTCTGCTCTCAGTGGAAAATGAAAATGCACATCTTGAGATGCCTGGAAGGGAACAGAAATCATCCAGATGGAAAATGCAGAAGGAGGGTGTGTGTGTTAAGGCCAAGGAGCGGTTGCCCTTCTTACACAGAGCATGGAGAGATTTGAATGAGTTCCTTCATATTAGCTTTGGGTATTTCTTAACATCAGCTAGTAGAACCAATTCTCTGACTCTGCCAGGAATCTGTCCCTGAACAAAGCTCCCTTAAGAGCCTACCTAGAGCAGGGCCTCAGTGTTTTATATTTCTGTAATTTTATTGTAAAAGAATCAGTAGGCAGTGTATCTATCAGTTTTGCTACATAACAAAGAACTCCTACCCCAGATCTCAGTGGCTTATAACAACAAAAATTTATTTTCCATTTATGTCACAGGATGGATGCCTACAGCCCAGGAATTGCTGTGCTCCAGGCTGTGGGTTGATTAGGGGTCAGGTCCATAGGTCTTCTTTGTTTGTGATTGCATAAGAAGGAGCAGGCCCTATGGGCAGAGTGCTATTCTGACAGAAAAAAGGAGTGCAAGAAACCAAGTTCAGGTATGCCATCACCTTAGACCTTTGTAGGGATGTGGTTCACAATCCAATGGCCAAAGCAATTTCAGTCAGCCAAATCTGACAGTAGAGTAGGAAAATTTACTGGCTTGGTAGAGAGTGTGGCAAGGGTGTGGAAGTATAATCTTTCTATAGAAGACTGATCTGCAATGCAAGTTGTGACAGGGATTTTTTTAAAACCACGCAATTAAAGGGCCCTTCTCCAGCTTTGTTAATTCAGTGGGTCAGAATAAGTAATAACAACAGTGATAGTAATAATAATAAAGATAATGACCAATATTATTCTTTGCCTTTTATGAGCCAAAAATGATGTTAAGTGCTTACGTGTATGATGCTGTTTAATCCTACAACTACTCTGTGAGATGGGGACAATTATCATCTTCCTTTTATAGGTGAAGAAATAGAAACTCAGAGACATTCAGAAACCTCCCTAGGTTATACAGTTAATAAATAGAGGAGCAGGGTTATGGACCCATGAAATGTAACTCCTGTGTCCCAAGACATCTTTAGTTTCTCGAATATGCCAATATCTCCCCTGTCTCAGGGCCCTTGCACTTCCTTTCTCCTTAACCTGAATTAAAATTTCTCACATTTATTCACTTCATTTTTCAAGTTTCAGTAGAAACATCACTTCCTCAAAGAGGATCCGTGATGGACTCTTTTGAGTCTCTTAGATTTTTTTCAGCTTTATCTGACCTTCTTTGCTGTGGCAACTAGCTTGATGGAGAACCCAATCTCCTACATACATCTTGACCTCCTAACACCTCAGGCTGTCTCAGCCACCCTCAGGGAAAACAGGAGATGGGAAGGAGCCAGGAGATAAATCTCTCTCTGTTCCTTCTCCTGGATGGGCTCTCCAAGTTGCAGTTGTCCCAGATGGCTCCTCTATCTGAGCCATTAGCTATATTTTCTTGCAAGGCTGGTGCCAGCTTGGTAAAGCACCACTTTGCATGTGCTTTCCCTCATTCCTTCACTCCCCCTTGTAATGCTATCCTAGATTCCCCCACCCAATAAAGCATTAGTAAGTGAGATTTACTGTAGGCTTTGCTGTCTTGGGAACTCAGCCTAAGGGACCCTCTCTTCCCACTTAAACTTGACCACACGTTTTTTTCACTTGAGTGCTCTGTTCTTTTGTCTCACAGCTTTTTCTAGCACAAATGGTCATCATATTTAATATATGCATTTGTATGATTATCTGTTTAACAACAATTTCTTTCCATCCAACATAAGTTCCACGAGACAAAGATTATACAGTGTTGTTTACCACTGTGTCACCTGTACTTTGTGCATGGCCTGCACATAGTAGCCAATCAACAAATACTCATAAATTAATGTGCATGTCCGAATCCTTGTTCTGTCTGCTTTGAGCAAGTTACTAAACCTTCCTAAGCTTGGGTGCCTGGGTGGCTCAGTCATTAAGTGTCTACCTTCAGCTCAGTTCATGATCCTAGTGTCCTGGGATCGAGCCCCATATTGAGCCCCATATCCCATATTAGGCTCTGTGCTCAGTGGGGAGCCTGCTTCTGTCTCTCCAGCTCCCCTGTGCTTGTATTTCCTCTCTCGTTCTCTCTTTAAATTTTTTTAAAAAATCTTCAAAACTTCATTTTCATGAAGCTTCACTTTCCTTCCTTTTTGGAAAAATAGGACTGGGTACCTACTCCACAGGTCCTGAGAACCAAAAGTAGTGATAAATATAGATGTTCAATAACTAATAATAATCGCTAATATTATTATGTCAGACCAGCACCCTGTGATCTTTTCCTATAAAGGGCCAGACAGTAAATATTTTAGGCTTTGTGGAAGAAATGCTCCCTGTCACAGACTCAACTCTGTCATTGTGGTGCGAAAACAACTGTAGGTAATATGCAAACAAATAGGTGTGGCTGTGTTCCAATAAAACTTTATTTACAAAAACAGGTGACAGGCCATCTTTCGCCCTCAGGTTGTAGTTTGCTGAGGCCTGTACCATATGGCCCGAGCAGTGTGAATCTAAAGGGTTGTGCTAGGTCACATCAACAGGCAAATATTCCTGAACTTTCTAGACAGGGCCTTTCCTTTCCTTTCTTTTCAGTGTTAAAGATAAGTAATATTTTCCTGGCAATGACAGGGTACGTTCAAGGAAATCTTATTCTCAGAATTTGTGTTTGTTTATAATACCTCTCTAACAAGTGTGAGTGGTGAGAGCTCTCCTGCATATTTTCCCTTTTTGTTATCCAGGACTAGTGCACCTTCTTTACATACATGAAGCTAGTCTGTGGTGAGAAAAAGGGAAATTTGGAACACTGGAACTTTGCAGGTCTCCTAAGAAGAACCTTACTTATATGGTAAATCTTTTAAGAATAAGTGGTTTCCTGCAAAAGATATTAAAGATAAACTCTTCTTTCTAAAATTTGGTCAAGTCTTGGGAGAAGAGCATATTTCATATGCATATACACACATATGTATACATATACATGTGTGCGTCCATATGTGTGTTGTGTGTGTGTGTGTGTGTGTGTGTGTGTGTGTGTGTATGGATCAAGAGAACAAGACAAGTGTGCTATAGAGAAAATATTAGTAGTTTCTTAGGTCTTGCTATTTATCAGATATGTGAAAGAAGGCCAAGACAGCATGGCTGATACTTTATCAAGAACCACCCATTGCAAAATAGAGGTGCTTTTAACAGAAGAAGAAGGAATAGAGTCTAGAGATTTAAAAATTGCAACAGGTTTGGCTAGATGGGAAGTGGCTGCTTCATCTTACCCTTGCAGTTATCCGCTTGCCTTTCTTATGCTGATGAGAAAAGATGTTGTGAAAAGTACCTTGCCCATTGCTTCATACAAAATAGAGCTGGGATAAATGGATGCCGTACGTTTCCATCTTTCTTTATTGTAATTATTAATAAAACATGACACTCCACCAATCCTACCAACGGTTAAGCCTATCTGAACTGATCACATGTTGGCTGGATTCTGATGCATGTCACCTTTTGATGTGGTATTGAAGACCCAAGCTCTGCATGTCTTTCCATGCATCCTTAGAGTTTCAGCAGTGACTATCCTCATGGTTGCAAAAAAACTGCCTCTGCTTTAAGCATCATGTCCTCTCGGCATTGTTCCAGACAAAATGAAAGAAAGTAGGCAGCAGAAAGTGTCTCCTCCTTATATATACTTCCTTTGTGCTGGGGAAGGAAATCTTCCCAAGAAGGCCCCTTGCAAACTTCTTTTGATGTACCATTGATCAGAAATGTCTCACATATCTAACCCTAAACCAATTGCTTCTAAAGGGAGTGTGGTAACTGTGATTGCCTGAGAAGAGTCATGATTCATCCACTGGGGCTGGAACAAGGAAAGAGGAGGCAAGACACATGGGCAGGCTGGGTCTGTGGTACCTTTATTTATTTATTTATTTATTTATTTATTTATTTATTTATTTTTGGTTATTTCCTTCTTATGGCTGGTTGGTTTACCAGTTGTGTAATCCAGTGTCTGACCTAAAATAAGCATTCAGTATATATTTAGTGGGGACTGAGTAAAGTAATGTGTGGATAAATAATGACTAGAATATCCTTCTCCTTGCCTCTCTCCCTATTTATTCTTTTGGTTTCCTCATTTCTCTGATTCTCATGTGGGCAGTCCTAGAACTATTCTTTCTATCCGCAGATGATGCTTCCCAAATTTGATAACACAATAAGAGGTGAATATGGCCTATCACACAGTCCATTTTTAGCTTTTGGTGTAGGTTGATCAGTGCAGCCAAGGAGAAGACAGGTAGGTGAGGCTGGTAGTGCATTCAAGGACTTGTATGCATCGTCAAGACAGGAAACCAAGGTAGTCCATTCCCTTCAGTCCTCTTCCCGGACAGTTTCCTGTGAGTTTTTAAACTCCTTTATTAGAATGTCAACAAAGTAACAGGGATCTGTGGAAAATATTAAAGATATATGGTTTGGTATGCACTAAGTATCTTGGAAGCTTTTGTTATCAAGGATTTAATGAGATAATTATAAACTCCTTCGACTTAGCTCCTAGCTCAAAAGGTCTAAGCACCCTTTCTAGGTATCACCTTGTTAATCTAGTTTGAATGAAGTACTTGGAAATAGTTCTTTAAACTAGTGTCTATCCTGGGTTATTCATGATTTCAGTCTTATTTACCCCATACTGTTGGACCAAAGTGGGGACTTTATGCTCAATCTTGGAGTATGCCTGGGAAAGAGATAGAATGATGAGTAATTGTCTAATCTGAATGGAATCTGATGTCTATCACTTATTAGTTATGACATACTGGGCAAGTTGGTTAATACATCCAAGCCTAAATTTTCTCTTCTACAAAATGGGACAATAATTGAGGGTGGTTCTGGCACAGTGACCACAACAAAGAAAGGGTGAAACAAATGCTATCTGTAGTTGCCATTGCCACAAGCTGTAGTCATCAGTTTGCCACTGAACTGAGCACTTTTTAACAAAGACATCTGCAGTTGTCATCTTTGAAAAAGGATAATGCCTTTTGGGAAAACCCAAAGTCAGCCCACACAACAATAGCCAGCCAATACTTGTAAGGCACTGTTTGTATTCTTGCTTGGTGCTGGGCTGCCAAGAATGACTCTGACTGGTCACTTAAGAGTGGTTAAAAAATATCTGTAAGACTTGATATTTATTTTGCAGAGACGAAGTTCTTTGGGTAGAACTGACTGATCATGTCACCCAAAGTGACCCCTTCATATTGAATCGATTCTGAATTGATTCTTTCTTGCAGTTGGGTGTGAAACCAGGAGTATGTCATGTGGCAACATGGAGAAGAGGGTAGTTAAGCAGCTGTGCAAAGTCAATCTTCACCATGTCTTTCCATCCACTGAGACATTGTCACTTTAGACAAGCCTGCCCATTATTCTGGGCCTCTTGATCTCTAACATGAGCATTAAATACCAACCCATAGCATTTACCTGGCTATTGCAGAGTAAAAGATGAAATGATTTCATTGTAATTATTATTATGGTTACTTATGATGGTCTGAGAGGAGAGTTCTCTCGGATGCTAGAAAGCTCTTCGGTCAAGGAGCATGAGAACAATTGTTCTTCTATGACCAGTTCTTTCCAATTCTCCAGTCAATTCAAACTAGCTAAAGGGCTATGTTTAAAAATATTTCTGACTTGACCACCTGGAACACTGAATGGACTAGTGTAGAAGTTTGGGTCTTCTGAGAAACACACACTAAGACAGGGTTAGGTGCCCAAGACAGTCACTGGAGGAAGCACCTGTGAAGAGAAAGAGAGAGGAAGTAGGAGGAAACAGGGAGAGCCTTTAGACCCTGATGCTGGTCTCACACCTGTGAAAGGAGAGGAGGAAGGAAAGGACCAGCAGAAAAAGTCTGAGATGGGGCACCTGGGTTGCTCAGTGGGTTAAAGCCTCTGCCTTCAGTTCAGGTCATGATCCCAGGGTCCTGGGATCGAGCCCCACATCAGGCTCTCTGCTCAACAAGGAGCCTGCTTCCCCCGCCGCCCGCCTGCCTCTCTGTCTACTTGTGATCTCTGTCTGTCAAATAAATCAATAAAATATTTTAAAAAATAAATAAATAAAGGACTTTGCCTTGATCAGAGCCTCAAGCAGAGGACAGAATAAAGGAAAGAAAGAAAGAAAGAAAGAAAGAAAGAAAGAAAGAAAGAAAAAGAAAAAGTCTGAGATGGAAGCACTTCTCTAAGATTCAGTATTTGGACAGAGCCCAAACTGCCCATGCGAGCAGTTCCATGTCCCAAAGAAATGGGTCTGGACTTGATACCTTGTCATGCTCAGTCACTGGCAGCCTGTGGGAGGTGTATCCTTGGCATGGACACAGTAGCAGGTCCAGCAGCTGGGACTTTCAGTCAACAGTGCTTCCACTACAGGAGACCTGTGCAATACAATTTCATGGCTACCCAGTAAACTGTCGGATATTTCCTTTTTGAACACATATCTTAAGGAGTTTGAGAAACAAAACAGGACATTTGTGATAGTATAGGTTTAGTACCCCAAATCAATGTTCCATTGCCTTCTCTGACTTTCACTTCCCCCTCTATTTCAGCTAGACCAATCATGTTGAAAACCCCACCCAGGTTTGTAGAGTTCCTCATTTGACAATTTGAAAAAAAAAAGAATGTGAATAAGTCACATGTGCTTCTTTTGTTTTATTTATTTATTTATTTATTTATTGAAGGGATTGTTTGGTTTCTTGGGTTTTCTTGGATTTCATGTTTCTCCTTCTTTCCCCATCGATCGCTTCCTGCCCCTCATAGCTGTGTTCCTGATGCCTGATGTGATGTTTGCGGAATAAATGGATGAATATTTTAGTGAACAGACTATAAAACACAAATCCCCTTCAAGTCTGTGAGCTCCTTTGTGTCAGAGTCTTTGTCTTAGGGCAATGACATATAATGGAAAGACCATAGGTTTTATTCTATGATTTATTCATGATCTTTGGCAAATTGCACCACCTCTTTGACCCCAGGTTTCCCTTTTTGGACTAATAAAGCTAGTAATGGTATCTATCTTACTGAAATGTAAATGACAGAGTGATCATACATGTGAAGCTCTCAGCACAGTTCCTGGCACATTGTAGGTGCTTACTAAATGATGGATAATGAATGAATAAGCCTAAAGAATGCATAGCACCTAAACCTTTGTTCCTTTCCCTGCCTCTCTGCAATGGCCCAACCTCTACCTAGTCACAAAGGATCCAGGCAAGAACAAGTGGATGGATTGGATTGGAACATAACAGCAAACAAGCCAATATCGAGGACCTATTGTGTGCAGCTACTGGGCGAATCACTGTAAGACAAGTGGAGATGACTGAGATATATTCCCTCTCTCAAAGAAGTGACATCTCAACGTAGCATTAGGCGTTTGAAGATCTTGATGGATGGACACACGGGGTGAAAGACAGCATCATCACAGGATGAAGATAGTGGTTTGGAGACTGTCGAGGAGACCAGGATGTGGAGAAACAGGGAAAGATATAGCTGGAAAGTTGCTTGGGATCAAACCCATGAGGATTCTGAATGTCCGGCAGAGGAAATTAGACTTGATTCTGTAGATAATGATATGTCAATCAAGGTGCTTGACAAGGTAAGTGGACAGTAATTTCTGCTCCGTGGATCATCATCAAGTGTTCTGCCCAGTGAAGAAAGAAGAACTGCAGTAATTCAAGGTACTGATTTTGAGTTCCTTGTTCACCTCGAATTTCTCTTCACTGATCAGGTCTCTTTACATATTATTTTTAGAACTTTTAAAATGGCAGCCACAGGAAAACAATATCCAAAGCAGAAGAAAAAGGGAACCAAAATGAAGGGGAATACCTTCTTCAGCAAATACTAGCTATTTACTTTGGGTTTTGTCACTGATCCCAGGAGAGAAATGAATGAAAATTTACCCAAAAGAAACATGAGTGTGAAGAGTTAAACCGAAAAAAAAAAGTGCTTTGGACTTTTACTTTAAAATACACTTTTGAGGGGCACCTGTGTGGCTTAGTGGGTTAGGCCTCTGCCTTCGGCTTAGGTCATGATCTTGGGGTCCTGGGATCAAGCTCTGCATCGGGCTCTCTGCTTGGCGAGGAGCCAGTTTTTCCCTCTCTCTCTGCCTGCCTCTCTGCCTACTTGTGATCTCTCTCTCTCTGTCAAATAAAATAAAATAAAATATTTTAAAATACTCTTTTGAATTTAACAATCTGTAACTTTTCTCCACTCTCTCCACTCAGCAAGCTTCTCGAGCACACTTTTCCTCCTCATGTTCTGGAGAACAATGGATGTTTCACATAAAAAATAGGTGTAAGTCACTGTGTGAATAAAATGAATAAATATGATGTGTCTTGAAACAGTACTTCTTTGGAAGCTGTATTCTTCCCTTAGCCTGAGGGGATGAGTAGCTTACATTTGCGTGTTGCCTTGGTGTTTGAAGGCTTCGGTGAACACATAGCTCATTTGATTTTTGCAGATTTTTTTTTTTAATTGTGAAAAAGGTGTTTGTACACTGTACAAATTTGCCATTTCTCCTTCTTTTACCCCAGGGTAAATCAAAAAGAATCGTATAATCAATGAATCACAATGAACATCTCTTAGCTGGTCACCCTGCCCTTTCTAGTCTTTTATTTATGCTACATCCAGGGTCAACTTTCAGGAACTCACATGCATATTGTCCTTTGGTAACTTTCCTCATGTGGTTGCATGATAAAGTTCCAGTCCCCTCACAGGATGGGCGAGTGTCTCTACCATGAAGATTTCTCTACATTTCTAGTTATATATCTTCTCTCATTGTAGGCTCTAAATTGAAGTCACTCTACAGTTTACAGAACAGTCAATGCTTGGTCACCTCTCTAGGCCTTTGTTTACACTGTTTCCTTGGAATTGAGTATTTTCCACCCAAGAATCAGCCTATCTTGGGGCAGACCGTAGAGAGCCAAGGATGTAATCTGGGGCAGTTCTATGGCAACCAAGCCTGTCTGTTCCCCTTCATTCCTTGCAAATGTCAGATTCATCTATTATTGTGAAGAATGAGAAATCCAAGGGGAGGGCTACCCATCTATGCCAGTCTCCAGTCTGCTGAGCATCTTCTATGTACTGGGTGCTGGGAATATAGCAATGAATCATCCTTTGGGGAACTTGCAGCTAGCAGGGAAGATAAGGCCAGTCCGTGAACTCCCAGAACACCAGGCGGGAAGTTATAAGAAGAATATGTATAAATAGAGGGTTCCATATAAAGCTCAGAGGAGGGAGAAACTAAATTAAGCTGAAGCATTCAGAAAAGACATTTTGGAGCATTTTCTATGTGACTTGGACCTTGAAAATGGGAAAGATTTAAATACGTGCAGATGGCTTGGGAAGTGGGGGAGTATTGGTGCCAGAGTTCATTTTGTGCAAAGGCAAGGCGGTGGAAGAAAGCCGGGTTTTCAGAGAGAACAAAGAGACCAGCTTAGCAAGAACAAGGAAGAACTGAAGAAGTAAAAGGAGGAAAGATAGAACAGGGCCAGGTGATGGAAGAAGCAGAGGTGTGAGATGGAAACAGACCTGAAGATCCCCAGACATGAAGCTAGCTGGAAACGCAGAATGCATCAGGTTGGAAGAAGATTGCCTGGTGGCAAAACCGCAGAACTTGGTCGGAACACTGCTTGTTTGCTTTGGACACCAGCAAAGAGATCCCAATACCTTGGAGTTGTGTCAGAGTACGTTTGTTCATCTTGTCCTTCTTCAGAGTTTGTTAGAAACATGTATCTTGAAATGAGTGGGGCCACTTGTTGATCAGATGTTGACAAGATCTCAATATTGAAAAGAAAAAGCTGAAGGAATGCCAGGTTATTCTGTGTGTATATGTGTTCACATTCTTGCGGAGATCAAGGGGCTTGGCCAACATCATCTCTTTAAGCTTTCATGCTCCAATGGGGACTTTTTAAGGGAGAAAATTAAAATACATGGGCCATAGAAGACAACACTACATGAGAATGTATGTAACCAAAGAATTGCCTGTATTTGGATATTCTCTAAGTAGGACAGTACTTGGTTGGCTGGAGGTGGACATTGAATCTTGGGCTGATTGAACTCTGATTATACCCTGAGTTCACCATCTGTCACTGTTCTTCTGAAATTATAAAAAGATTAGGTCTTATGTCTATTCAACAAACATTTTCTGTGCCACAGCCAGATATCAAGATATGCATTGTGTGCTAAGGTAGGGGTTGTAGATGGAGGCACAAAATGAAATTGAAATGGCCTTTCTTCTTGAGGTTGGTGCAGTCTGATAGGACAGACACATATGTGCATATATTTTCAACACAATGTTGTAATGGATAAGATCGCAGGAAGCATAGGGTGCCATGGGAGCCCCAAGGAGGAACACACACCCTTAGCCTGAACTAAGGGTATTGGGAATGGCCAGGGAGGGTTGTCTAAGGGAACTGATACATCAGTATCTCCTCTACTATAGGTCCAGCTTTAAAATTACAGCCTCTCAAAGCTGACAAGCCCTGAAGCTACAGTACCCATCAAACTTAATTATCATCCCTTGCGTCATTATCTGATCTACTATAAACCTCAAAGGACAGAGACTGTTTATATTTTGCTCCTAATATGTCTTCACCATGTAACAGTACCCACACTGGGTAGGTACCTTATAAATATGGGTTGGTGTTAAGGAAGAAAATGTTAGCACATGCATTTCAACCTCTCTAAGTGTTAAGGGGAATTCTGTTGTAATATTTAATGACTGCTTTCTGCATTCCTAACTCTGAGCCAAGTCTAAAAAGAAACAACAAAAAAGGAAAAGTGCGTTGGAATGTTTGGACCAAACCGAACTTTGGACATCAGCTGATTCTATCCCTCATTTCTACAGATAGAAAGTTGAAGTGCAGAGAAGTTACATTGTAACTATTAATGCAAGGTCATCCAGGTGATTAGTGGGAGGACTCTAAAATCCAGCTATCCTGATTTCCAGTCCTCAGTTCCTTGCTGTGAGTCATTCCTATTCTTAATCAGTTACAGATATGTAGGGGGAAAATGCAAAGAATTCGGGGAAGGACTCATTTTTCTGCTACCACACAGAATGCTTCCAAATTCTAAAGGAGTCTTATTCTACAGGCAAGGCTTTAACAGATTATTTCATGTGATAAGATTATGTTCTACAAAAACCAAAAAAAAAAAAAAAAAAAAAAATTAAGGGATGCTTTCTTAGGTGATAAGTAATTGCTTCTGACGGGAGCACCTTCCACTTTGTAAAAAAGACCTGTTTCCTGTGCTTTCATCTGATATCTCTGTGAGGCTCTAGAGGGAAAAGTTGGGAACAAATGCTTGCTCCAGCTGTAATATTTCCTTGAAAAGGGAAGCTTGAAGTCCTTGAGGGATCCCACTGTTCTTTCAAAATTGATTTTGACACTGTAGAACTAGATTCTAACTGACTTTCATGCCAAAATATATTGTGACTAGTGGTTGGGTAGTTTATAGAATATTTACAAGTAAGCTTTCATATCAAAAGCAGAAAAAAAAAAAAAGAAAGAAAAAGTTCATATCCCATGACCTGAGTTTTATCCTTAAATAGTGTTTTCTAAAGGGGCAATAGGAAGAAACTGTGAGAGCAAAAGATGAACTGGGGGATGGATTAATTAAAGGATAATTAATTAAGTAAGATACTGTCATAGCAGAACACATTTAAATAACAACAATACAGGGAAAACAAAATAAGAAAATGTTTATTGTGTTATCAACAATAAAAATTGCATGTTATACACAAACGATGAATCTTGGGTCACTACATCAAAAACTAATGAGGTACTGTATGGTGACTAACATAACATAATAAAAAAATAAAAATTAAAAAATTAAAAAAATCCAAAACAACAAAAAATTCGTGGTTTCTAACATGTATTAACAAGCACTCACTATGGGCTGGGCTCTGTTGTAAGCCTTTACAGGAGTCAATGCATCCAATCTTCAGAGCAGCCCATGAGGAAAGTACAGTTAATGTCCTCATTTTAAAAAGAGTGGAATTACTGAGTATTTACCCCAGAGGTACAGATGTAGTGAAAAGAAGGGCCATCTATACCCCAGCATTCATAGCAACAATGGCCACAGTTGCCAAATTGAGGAAAGAACCAAAATGCACTTCAACAGATGAATGGATAAAGAAGATATGGTCCATATATACAATGGAATATTATGCCTCCATCAGAAAGGATGAATACCCAATTTTATATCAACATGGATGTGACTGGAAGGGATTATGTTGAGTGAAATAAGTCAAGCAGAGAGAGTCAAATATCATATGGTTTCACTTACTTGTGGAGCATAAGGAATAAAACGGAGGACATTGGGAGAAGGTAGTTGGGGAAAGTCAGGGGGGGATGAACCATGAGAGACTGTGGAGTCTGAGAAACAAACTGAGGGTTTTGAAGGGGTGCAGGTTGGGGGGTCGGGTGAGCCTTGTGGTGGTTATTAAGGAGGGCACGTATTGCATGGAGTACTGGGTGTGGTGCATAAACAATGAATCTTGGACACTGAAAAAATAAAATAAAGTTTAAATATTAAAAAAAAAACCCAAACCAAATATCTCAACTGTATTATAAGTATTAGTTTTGAATGCATAAAGATTTTCAGTCATATTTTATCATAGGATACACAACATATACTTTATGGTTGCCCAGCAACACAGATATACTTAATGCCACTAATTTTACACTTCAAAATGCTCAAAATGGTAAATTTTATGTTATGTATATTTTACCACAATAAAAACATACACTTTAATATATTTAAAAAATAAAAATAAATAAAATGAGTGGAGCAAGACATACAAAATTAACGTAACTTGCTTTCGATCATATTCTAGAGAGTGGTGGAGTTTAAAACATATGTAGACTGACTCTGGAGCCTATGCTTTCTTTATTTTTAAGTTAAAAATTTAAATACTAAAGTAATATATATCCTGTGAGCATACCACTTGGTCCCCAAATTCCACTTACATGACTGAGACTCATACAAATATTTATGTACAAGGATGTTCATTAAACCATTACTTAAACTAATGGAAATTGGAAATAATCCAAATGCTGAATTATTAGGGATATATTAAGTGCTCAATTTAAACATGAAAAAAAAAGAAAGCAAAGCTCAAAGCAGAAAATAATATCATTCATAATCCCTATACTCTGAAATAACCACAAAGAAATCTGAGCAAAAATTTCCAGCTTATTTATTTATTTATTTTATTTTTTTTACATTTTGTTTCTGACACAAAATTGGGATCATACTGGATGTATTGCTTTATAACCTTACCTTTCTATGTGGACAACATTATAAATCACTTTCAAGCCATTAGTTCTTCTTCAACCACTTATTATAATGGCTTCACAGTACTCCATTATTTGTACATACGATGATTTATTTAACAAACTTTTTATTGTTGGATCTGCTCTCTTCTAACTGTTATCCCATGATGCCTCAATGGATGGTAACCCATCAATCCTAGAAAGTAGTTCAGGGTTTCTGACTCCGAGTTCATGACCTTACATGATCTGCCCTAACTATTACAACTTAATCTCCCTGGGTGTTACATCAACTAATCCTAAATTAGAATCCCAAATAGAATCCCTTGCTCTAGAAGAGTAACTTAGCATCTCTTATAGCACCCATGGAATTCCTCTTTTTAAAAAAGAACAAGATGGAATTGGGAGGGAGATAAACCATAAGTGACTCTTAATCTCACAAAACAAACTGAGGGTTGCTGGGGGGAGGGGGGTTGGGAGAAGGGGGTGGGATTATGGACATTGGGGAGGGTACGTGCTTTGGTGAGTGCTGTGAAGTGTGTAAACCTGGTGATTCACAGACCTGTACCCCTGGGGATAAAAATATATGTTTATAAAAAATAAAAAATTAAAAAAAAAGAGATTTATTTATTTATTTATTTATTTGACAGACAGATCACAAGTAGGTAGAGAGGCAGGCAGAGAGAGAGAGAGGAAGGGAAGCAGGCTGACTGCTGAGCAGAGCAGAGAGTCTGAGGCAGGGCTTGATCCCAGGACCTGGAGACCAGGACCCGCACCGAAGGCAAAGGCTTTAACCCACTGAGCCACCCAGACACCCCTGGAATTCCTCTTATTGCATGTATTTATCTCTCTGCTGACCTAGCTGGACCCTACTGGACTGAACACTTCTTGCAAGTGGAACTTCTGCCAGAATAAACTTCCTAAAGCCACATGACAGTATACTATTTTGTACTTAGTTGTTGCTCAGTACATGTTTATGGAATAAATAAAAACAATACATTATTATTTTTCACAGTGTAAGATTGTAAATAATTTAAATAGCTAACAATAGAGATCAAATTGAATAAACTGTGATATGTCAGTATTAAAGAATTTTGAGCAATAATTAAAAGGGAAAACATAACAAAAGAGAAAATGTCTGTAATTAATGTTAACCAAAGAGGCACATAACATATACTTAGACGTATGGTATAGTTTCAGGCATTTAAAATTGCAGGCAAAAAACCAAAACAAAATACCAAAAAATGAAATAAAATAAAATAAAATAGCAGGTATACAGGCTAAAAATTTGAAGGGAGTTTTGAAGAGGTATGAAGAGTAGGTGGTTTGTTTGAATGGACATAATAGGTAACATTTTCTTTTCTTAACTTCCTATAGTATTTTAAAAAAAGAGGTAGTAAGTGAATGAATCACATTTATCAACATATTTACATTTTTTAGATGATTTTGTGGAATAATGGGATATAAAACACAAGCTTGTTCTTAAATAACTTCTTTCAAGTATTTTCAGTATTACCAGAAGTGCATTAAGCTCTTTATATACTTTTTATGGTATAATTCTCAAAACCAGCCAAGAAAATAGGTAGTTTTAGAACACTGAAGCACAGGGTTATAAAATAGTTTGCTCAAGATGACACACCTAGGAAATGTCAGAATTACAACTTATGGGCAGGTATGTTGGAATTCAAAGCTCACACATGAAAGTGCACAAACATGAAAGTATAATACTAGATATGTTAAGATTGGTTCACTGGGTGTTACATCCAACTAGTGACTCATTGAACATTATATAAAAAAAAAAAGTATGATGTACTACTATACGTTGGCTAATTGAATTTAAATAAAAAAAAAGTTTGGTTGGGATTCAGAGAGAGAAATATCAACTCATTAATTTAAAAAAAAAAAAGAGCATACTTTCATGAGGCCTAGGTTTTGTTTTAGATCAGTACCTAGATGTATGAGATACCATTGAGAAGAAATGTGTTATAACTCCATCACTGTGTACGCTTCCACCTTAGTTGTCCAATCAATTTCTGCTTCTCCTGTAAGACTCCAATGCCTCTTCTTTGGAAAACACTTCTCCATATCACTTTGCTCATGCAAATACCCCTACTTTGATTCTTAAGGCTTCTTCTCCAAAATTTGGCTGTAACACTTAGCATTATACTGTCACATTCTCTGGAATGTGCGCTTCTCCTTGTGGGAAATGTCTTGTTAATTTCTGTGACTCTGTGTCCACCTGGAACAATGGCTAGCGCATATGCATTTCTCTGTTTCTTTAATGAGCCTTGTTTCACTCTTTACAATTTACTCCTGCTAAATGACGATGTAAACATAATGGCTGTGGTTACCCAGCTGTTCCTGTGGAAAGCTTGCTTTCTTTAAAAGCAGGCAAATACTTTGATTTGCCACATTTCTAAAGCACTTAGGTGCCACAATTTCTTTGTTTCATATTTGGTCTCATGGTAGCAGTGTCCCAGTGCTCCCTAAGGTCTTTTTTTTTTTTTTTTTTTAAACAGATTCTTCTTCTGTCTCCTGGAACCACTCTAAAGTGAAATATAACATTCTGCTCAACACCATTTTTGTATGGGATAAGTAAGTCATGTTTCTGAGGAAGGATGATTTTGTTTCTTACGATTTAGACACTATGATGCACTATCCAGGTCTCTGTCTATGCCCCCCCCCTTTTTTTCTCCCGTCCTTCTTTTCCCTCCTCCATCTCTAGGATAACATAGTCCTTCATTGCTACCCCCCCCCCCTGCCACCATAAGTCCTTTGTATTCTTCACCCAAGATACTACATTTGACTACTTGTTCACAACCCAACATGGCCTTTAGCCCTTGAATCTCTGTGGTACCAACCTTAATCTCCAAGACTTTCCAGTGAATAGATAATCAAGCTTCATTAACTTACTATAAAGTTTCTAAGAAAGAAAATTTGGCTCATTTGGAGTTGGGTATCTACTGTGTCCAATAAGTTGACATCAACTTAGAGAGGGTCTCAGGGGAGAAGGCACATGGTAAGCTTAAAAAGGAGGTTGGGAATAACTGCTAAATTGATTGATGGGACATTGACAGCAATTTCTAACTCCTCCTTCCTGCTTCTCTAGACTATTTCTCATATTGATTCTCTTTTGTTTCTCTCTTCCTGCTGTTTTTGCCCACATACATTCTTGCTTAGATTACTGTGACAGACTCTGATTTGGTCTCCTTGCTCTGATCTTTTCCTCCATGCTAATACAAATTCCAGATTGCTGCTTCTAAAAACCATGAAGTGACCATGTCATTTTCCTCATTTGGAGCCCTCCTTGGCCTCTTACTTCTTACATATAAAGTTCAAACCCCTTAAGATGCTATGTATATTCTTTTAAAACAAGATACCTCACTTACCTCCTCCAAACCTCTGTTCATTATGCTTGGTCCAACAGCTTTGAATGGTTTGCTTCTCACAAGCCCACATGTCCCAGCTCTCTTCTTCTCTGGGAGCTTCTGCAGCTCACAGGATAAGAGTGGCCATAGCAGAGCTTGTCTCAAAGTATATATAAGAGTAGCCATAACAGAGCTTGTCTCAAAGAATGGTTGTTGAATGAATAATGTATGAAGAGATATGAGTAGACTACAAGACCAAGAGCTCTGGTCTTGACATTGGCATTCTTATTCTCCCATCTTATCAAGTTTTCCCAAACCATACTTCTTGAATCCCCAGGAACACACACACACACACACACACACACACACACACACACACAGAAACACATATTGTGGGGGCTACAATGGGAAAATTAAAAACTATGTTTAGTCTTCTTATTAATCATAGGTTCAACAAAATGTCAAGGTTTTCTAATTCTGCTGAAACGAAATCAATTTAGTGTAGTAACACAACCTCATGCTAATTAGAAGCTCTAATTGGCATCTTCAATTAACAAAACTGTGAAACATTAAAATTGCTTAATGTTGTATTTTTAAAAAATAGATACACAATCTTTAAGAAACTTAAAACCTGTTGGGATAAAAATAATTGGTATAGAAACTGGAAACTGACTTTAAAAATCTGGGACCTAGTTTATATATCTGTAAAGTGGAAATTAATCAATCTCTTCGGTAACTTCTAGCTAAGATTTATAACCCAGGGACAGACTAAAACAACCTCACATCTTATCAGGGATTGGCCTATATTAGGGACTAAATGAACACTTGTTGATTGGATAACTGACCAAGCTCTGAGCAGTATCTGCAAAGTAAGATAAAGGATTATACCCAAGGATATAGGTGAACTATTTAGGGAATGGTTAGATCATACTGACTTCTATGAAGGAGAACTGAGAGGCCACTTGGAAACACATAGTTGGGAAGCTGAATAACTGTATTGCTGGTGGGAAGGGAATTAAATAGGAACTCAAGGAACCAAGAACTCCATTGGCAATAGGCACAGAGCAGATATTGAGAACAAATAGGTAATAATTTTTAGAAAGAAGAAAAAGAAATGCAATTACTGCCCACTGAATTGAACTACCCAGTCTTGCTGCCCATAAGTCTATTTCTTCAGTGCATGAATGAAGAAATAAATAGAACATGACCCATGCTAACTGAAGCAAAGACTCAAAATAAAATTTGTAAGGACATGATGGTGATGATGATGCTTATCAACATTTTATGATCATCTGCTATGTACAAGACACCTTATTTAATGGAGGAGAACATAATAAAAGGAGGGAAAATGATAGATTAAGCAGATTTAAATGAGATTATTAATGTAAGGACCTTAATCTGGTAGAAATCAATCAACATTAAGTCCTCCTTTTTCCCATTTAAGTAAAATAGATCTATATTTGAATACAAGCACTTGATTACTAGCTACATGACCCTCAACAAGTTGCTTAACTTCTCTAAAGTCAGATTTATTGTGCATAAAATGGGGAAAGGAATACATAGTTTACAACATTATTATAAGAATAAGTGAAATGTTATATGTAGACATAATTTATTAGTTGTTATGCAAATATGGGATTTCAAATATTAGCTACTTGTGTTTCTCAACAGTGAGATAAAATGTATACACACAACGATGAATAATAAGCAGTGGATAATTGTGTCAAAACAGTAGTAAGGAAAGTCATGTGGCAAAAATTGAATGAGAGGAGGCAGGAGAAATAATGGAGACCAAATCACATTGGGTCTAGTAGATCACTGTGTACAAAAAACTTTGAGTTTTTATTTGATTGAAATTGGGAGCCAGGGCAATATTTTTAGTAGGAGGGTGGCATAAAATAATGTATGTTTTAAGTGGATACTTGGCTTCTGTGCTTAGAATCAACTAAAGGGGTTAAAAAAGAAGGGGTGAAGCCTAGGAGATTATTGCAGTAATGCAGGCAAAAGATGATGGTTTGGACTAGAGTTGCAGTGGTGGGGTTGGTGAGGAATTATTGGATTCTGGTATTTTTTGAAGCTAGAACCAGGAGTATTTCTGGACCGAGAAAGAGCGACAGCACAGATGACTCCTATTTTTAGATTCTAGCCTTAGCAGCCAGAAGGATGAGAATGCCATCCACTGAGATGGGGAAGCTGCAGATAGCCTAGGCTTGGGGAGGAAGGGTCAGGAACTCGGTTTAGGACATGTTGAGCTGGACAGGCTGGTTAGGTATCCAAGTGGACATATCAAGTACAACGTTGAATACACTAATCTGGAATTTGAGAGATGGGGCCAGCCTGGAGATATACATTTGAACATTGTTGGCATATGGATAGAAGGTAATTAAAGAGCAGCGGTGAAGCTGACAACTGTTATTTCCCCAAGACTGATTTCACTTTGTTTTAGCCTAGGTCCAAGAAGTGAAGTTTCTTCCTTCCTCTCTCCTCCCTCTGTTCTTTCCATCCCTCTGCCCTCCCCTCATGACTCCTTGCTTCTGCACAGAATAGGAACATCCATCCACATCTTTTGTCCCTCGTGCTTTGATAGTTTATCTTTCCACCTCTGTTCAGCTTCTCCGGTACTGTGACTGCCATAATTTGTTGGGAGTTTGGTTTGAGCCTCAGAAGGCGACAATGAAGCTAAGTGATGCAGGAAGTGAACTCATGACCTTAGATTTGGAAGACGGAGAAACCAGAGACAGCAGATTTTTGCACTCGTTCCCACAGAGTTAGGTGTTAATCACACCCCTACCTTCAGCAAAACCCCCATCATAAGTGCAAGTTTATTTACTCTATATTCTGGGGGACAAATCCTTGTTATTTTTAGAGAGGATACAGTAGAAATAGAAGAATTACCTTTTGCCTTCAAGTAGTGGATGCCTTAGTGGGGGAAGTCATATTTACTCATGAGAAATCATATGATGCATTCAAGAGAAAAAAATAGGACAATTGGTGGATGGAAGTGTTGCTAAGAAATAAGCTATTCCTATTTGACCAACACATTTCAGATTAAATGTCATACCATCTGCAAAGTCTTCTTTAGCTCCCCATAAGAATGGCCAATGATCTGTAATCATGCACCAGAAAATAACTCTTACTATTTTATGATTTATTTTATTATTCCAGAAATACTGCACCTTCCTTGTTAAAAAAAAATCAAAACAAACAAACAAACAAACAAAAAACAAAGAAAATTTCATGATCAGAGATGACCATGAGACTGTCCTTTGGATATTTTTTCTATAGATTTATTTTACAAAAATAGAGATCATGCTGTACTTCTCTGTAGACCCTTTTCTCACTTGACAGTAGAACTGAAGAATTTTCCATGTCACTCACTCCCTGCCTACAACATCATTTGATTACCGGCCCCTTATGATTACCATGGCTATACTATGTTGATGGGGGTTGTGGCTTGTTTTATTTTATCACTCTTCAGCATCCAGGGCAGTGAGGAGTAAAGGGATGTTCTCACCATCACAGAATATTAGAGAGTTTAAAGCTCCCTCAGGCAACATCTCACTAGTTTCCTATTTTGCAGATGGGAAAGCCAAGGCTCAAATGTTAAATAGAAGGACAGGTCAGATGGTCAGAAAGCTGCAGAACCCAGAACTGAAACCAAGTGCCTGGACTCCAAGCCCAATGTTCTTTCAGTACAGCATCCGGAACCTGAGTCAACCCAATATCTGTCAAGTAGATGTGTAATACAAGAAGAGGGTAGATTTTGGCAAGAGAAGTTTGGGGAGGAGATGACAGCAGGGGTCTCTTGTGGTTCCTTTGGCACTTTCGGTTTAACTTCAGACTCAGAGACCCCAGAGGGGTGAAATTGCAGGGTGAGGTGTGGAAAAGATCTCATGAGCTCAGGTTTGCAGAACCCACAGTTGTACAATAGCTCAGCTCAAGCCAACACCCTGAGAGGTGCAAAAAAGCCCTAGGAGAGTATATGGCCACCCAGGTTCTCAATTCTGGTTTCACATCATATCTGAAGGGTTCCCACCCCTTAGCAGTGAGCCCTATGAAACTTATTAACATTTCAACTTTACTCATGGTCAGAGATGATTTGAGGTGTTGATTTTGGCAGCACCAGAATGTTCCTGACTTCCTGGAATCACTCTCTTAAGCCTCCCAGCTATAGAGGGAAGCCCCACTACACTTAACAGTGAATGAGGAGCAAAGAATGCTGGGAGTTCCAGGCTGCTGTGGGAAAAAGACACCATCCCTCAAGCTCCTCCACATTTTCATTGGTGGGATCTAACTAAAGTGCACAGCTGGTCAGGCCATTCTTTGCCTAAACCCTCCCATGACCTCAGGGTAGAGTCCTACCCCGCTGTGTGGCACATAAGACCCTCTACAACCTGGCTTTTGCCCACCTCTTTCTCCTCTCTGTTATTTTGTCTTCAGCAACAGAACTTCCCATAGGTCCTGGCACTGAGTCATCCTATTTTTCATCTTGTTCCTACTTTCTGGAATGCATTTCCTCTTTTTAAATTTATGGCTAATCCTACTTATCTGGGTTTGGTCCCCTTCTCTCTATTTAAATAACTCTAAAATTCTATAATCTGTGATAGTTTCTGAAATGTTCTTGCCAATTTTCAGGCAAATGGTTGACCATTCTCTTAAATCTATACTCCTGTCTACGATCAATGTTAATTCCCACAGTGGTATGGTTCAAGTCCCTGGATACCTGCTAAACATGCAGCATCAATGTAGCGAGAGCAACGATTTACCAGATTTAGAATCTAGAAAGGACCTGCTGCTTATTTTTCCCAGCTGCAAATTATTTGTATGGCATAGAGGTTTTCTCTAGCACTGCACTTAGGATATTTACTTAAATATTGGCAGTGATAAAATGGTGGGTAAGAAATTGCACATTCATCAAAAGTAGGAGGCCTGATAGAGTGCATAAACATGGTACTCATCTCAAAATTAAATTACCATATGTACATGGTTTGGCTTGTCATTTATGTACTTGTATATTTATATACCCATCATCCTTAATCACCTACAAGAATGAATGAGTGCATTTAAGAACAAATGTTTGCAACATAAGCTAATGGTTAATTGAAAATTTCTTCTTGGAGGAGAAATCCAAAAGGCAACACCAGAGAAAACAAAAGCATTTTAAAGGAACAACAAGACTTGCTAATATCATACAGTTTGATTTTAGCTGAACCTAAAGATAATTCCTGGTTAGATGTCTCAGAATTATTCTTTTTAAAGCACAGCATCCCCAGCACAGACAGACAGCTCAGCTTATCAGGACGAATACTGAATTTAGCATCAGGACATTTGAGGCCAACTCCTTTTGCAGACTTTCCTGGGTGTGTAATCCTGAGAAATTCATGTAACTTCTCCAAGTTTCTGTTTTATCATATTTAATATGAGAATAATGCCGCAAACTTGCTATTACATTTGAAAAACATCAAATACATGAAGCAACCTTGAGGTGCTAACTAAATGTAATTTACATGCATATGATACTCTTCTACCCCCACTAGCATTTTCTAAAAATCAAGGTCATAGTGCAGAAATGTTACTGCTGCTACTATTTCAACAATAACAACAAAACAACTACTAGTACCAATAATAGTAATACCAGATAATTATTGGGAATTGATTCCATGCCTGCATTGTTTCAGCATTTTATTTATTTAAAAATCTTATTATTTATTTATTTATTTTATTTTTTAGATTATTTATTTATTTATTTGTCAGAGAGAGATGACAAGCAGGCAGAGAGGCAGGCAGAGAGAGAGGAGGAAGCAGGCTCCCTGCTGAGCAGAGAGCCCGAAGCGGGGCTCGATCCCAGGACCCTGGGATCATGACCTGAGCTGAAGTCAGCGGCTTAACCCACTGAGCCACCCAGGCGCCCCTGTTTCAGCATTTTAAATGAATTAATCATTTATACCTCATAAATCCCTTATGAAGTAGCTACTATTATTTTCTCATTTTACAGGCAAGACACTGGGGACCCAGAGAAGTTAAGTAACTGGCCAAAAATCACAGAGCTAGTAATTCTAAGACTGATATTTGAACCGAAGCTCGGACTCTGGAATCCAGGCACTAATAATTACAGTCTGTTCTAATAATTATAGTCCAGGAAACTTACAGTTAGATAGTGCCTTGTTCTTTCATAAAGATAGTTTCACTTGATCTCTGTAGCGGTCCTGTGAAATAGAGGTCGGTGATTACCCTTACTTTACAGGTATACTATTTGGGTCAAAAAGTTGAAGGGATTACACCAAAGTGACCCTACTCTGGAATAGTGAAATTGGATGGTCATCCCACTGTAGTGGGGACTTCTCCCATGCTGTTTTTGGCTCTCTTCTGCTTTTATTGGCCCCTCCTTCTTGCACACCTTCTTTGAGGACCCCAGTTGAGTCCTGGTATGTTTTTAATTGCTTTAACAGTTCTCTCTTCTGTCTCATTCTCTCCAACTCTTGCTCTATGATGCACGAGACTAGTTGTTTCATTGTCTACAGAAGCATCACCTGGTTCTGTAGAGCTTAGAATGAACTCCAGTGGACTTCTAGCCCAGATGTCCTTGGTACTTATGGAAGTCACCATTGGGAGGATGGCACCTCTGATGTCAAGGTCACCTCCTGCCTGGGTGCTGAGCTCACCCTTTTTTCCCCGCTTCCTCTGGAGGAAACACAAGGCTTATCCTTAAACAGAGCATCCGCTAAGTCATTGCTCTCTGCAAATTTTTAGACATGCACCCTGTTTCCTGCTGTCTGTGGTTTTGAACTTTCCCTCACCTGGCCTTGATTAACATGTCTAAACTTTCCAGACTGCTGTCTCTCACTTAGACCATTTTTCTCTGGGCTCTCATAGCACCCTAAATTTTCTTTATTTATTTGAGAGAGAGAGAAGGAGCATGGGGAGTGTCAGAGGGAGAGAGAGAGAGAGAGAAGCAGACTCCCTGCTGAGCAGGAAGCCCAATGTGAGGCTTGATCTCAGGACCCTTGATCTCATGACCTGAGCCCAAGGCAGATACTTAATGGACTGAACCACCAATCTCTTTAAAAAAAGACTCTTTGCTCATCTTAGCATTTGTTACACTATCTTAAAATGACTCGTTTCATTATTCCTCTCCTGTAGTGTGCACTGACCTCTTTTGAGGGCAGTGGTTTCTGGCATCTCCTATAATGTCTGGCACAGAGTAGGTGCTTAATAAATGGCTGTTGATTAAATGCTTATATCTGTCTCTGAAAACACCAAGAATCTTGAAGGGATCTCTTCACTGACATCCCTGCCTTCAAGACTGTGAGTTTTCTGAAGGCAGACATTTGGCCCTGCTCAATATCGCATCCTCAGTGGCCGACTTGCAGGAGGCACTCAGGCAAGGAGGAATGACCAGAATTTCAGATCCTCTAATACTGCTCTTCAGCCTGTCCTCAGCTTGCCCTCCCTCCCCTGAAATGCATCTTTCTCAATGATTGCTCCGTCTCCCATTTTCTCTTTATTTCTAACGTCTTCATTTATGGTCTGATCTACATAATTTAGCATTTGCATATATCACGGTCTCATTTTTCCTGTGTGTTATGTGTTCCTAGTCCTCTCCTGCCAGTGAAAATATAAGTGTAAACTTAAATGGGATAACTCTTTTTTGTATTAGCAAAACTTCGACCCGTCTTCTTTTTTGTATTTCAAAAATAAGGCATTCATTAACGATAAACACCCATATTGAATAAGCTCATAAAATGTGCTACTGTGTATGTGCTTTATATATAGATAGATCATCTTTTTTTTTTAAGATTTTATGTATTTAGTTAACACAGAGAGAGAGGTCCTAAGTAGGCAGAGAGGCAGGCAGAGAGAGAGGAGGAAGCAGTCTCCCTGCTGAGCAGAGAGCCGGATGTGGGCCTCAATCCCAGGACCCTGAGATCATGACCTGAGCTGAAGGCAGAGGCTTAACCCACTGAGCCACCCAGGCGCCCTACATATAGATCATCTTGATCTTCATAAAAACCATAATAAATAGGCATTGGGGAAACTGAGGCTTAGCAAGGCTATGTCTTACCCAGGTGGTAAATAACAAAAGCAGAATTGAAATACAGAGCCTGTGTGTCCAACTGTTTTTACTTCTTGGCCTTGGACACTTTAGAGAAGCAGAGAAGCAATGAAAATAATATTTTAAAAACCCCATAATTCCGACCTGCTACGTGAGGCAGCCAGTGCTAGCTAACATATTGATATACGGCTTTCCAGTCTGTTCTAAGCAGCCCCGAGTGACCCCACATCCAGCTGCTCACACCCTTGAGGAGTCCCCTCCCCACATTGAGTGAGGGCTGGAGTTAGTGACTGACTTCTAATGACTGTAATAAAGCAGAAGTATTTGAATGTAGCCTCCAAAATTAGGTTATTAAAAAAGACAGTGGTTTCCATCTCGGATCTCTCTTCCTCTCTCTGAAATCCCTCTTTCTGGGAGAGGGAATCTACCTTGTTGTGAACAGACCTATTGGAAAGTCCATGTGATGAAGTAATCCATGATTCTGATCCACAGCCAGCAAAGATCTGAGACTGGTCAGCTGCCACATGGATGAATGTACAGGCAGTCCTGCCCCATTTGAGCACGGTGATGGCTCTCTCAGTCAACACACTGATTCTGATTTTGTGAGAGAGAGGGAGCCAGAAACACTCAGCTAAGTTATGCCCGGATTCCTGACCCCGCATGCTTTTGTTCTTTGAAGGTGCTAACTTTGGGGCTGATTTGATACATAGCAATAGGTACATAATGCACAATTCTATACACATTAATATAAATATGGTTAAGCATCTTTGTTTTACAATTTACCACAGATCAGAATTTAATTTATTGATTGAAACAAACTGCAAGGTCATGCTTGTGTTTAGAAGCTTTCTTTAAAAACAAAACAAAAAACAAAAAACAAAAACAAAACAAAACAAAACAAAAAAAACTTTTTTAGAGATTGTGCAATACAGCCACATCCAGAAAATACACAAGGGAGAAATACGCAGCTGAAAGAATCATAAACAAACACCCTTGTTCCAATTTCAGTATATTTTATTTTTTAAATAAAATAAATCTGCAGGGTATATGCAAAATCAGTAACTATTTCATCTTCAAAGAAAAGAAAGGAAAGCCAGAGAGAAGCACTATTTTAGGATTGTTTATGAGTTAGAGTCTCTGAATCAGTTTGAAATGTTGCCATATACTTTTCTTTAACCATCTAAAGAGGAAATTTTTCATCAAAATTGTCTTCAGGAGGAAGTCTAAGAATTGTGATGTAATGGAGAATAAATACCATGTGGCACAGAGTGGGGTTTTGGTCCAAACTGCTGAATGAGCATTGGGTTGGAGCTCTCAGTTGCTTAGAAGTGTATGATGTCATCACTCATCATGGATGCACTTTGATTTCCTCATCTTTAAAATGGGAGCATGCTCAGGGCACCTGGGTGGCTCAGTTGGTTGAGACTGCTTAAGATTTTCTCTCTCTATCTCCCTCTGTCCTGCTCTTGCTTTCTCTCTTTTCTCTCTCTTAAAAAAGGAAAATGGGGGGGAGGTGTTAAGGGGATAGGAGAAGAATAAATGAAACAAGATTGGATTGGGAGAGGGTCACCTGGGTGGCTCAGTGGGTTAAGCCGCTGCCTTCGGCTCAGGTCATGATCTTAGGGTCCTGGGATCGAGTCCCGCATCGGGCTCTCTGCTCAGCAGGGAGCCTGCTCGCCTCTCTCTCTCTCTGCCTGCCTCTCCGTCTACTTGTGATTTCTTTCTGTCAAATAAATAAATAAAATCTTAAAAAAAAATAAAAAAGATTGGATTGGGAGGGAGACAAGCCATAAGTGACTCTTAATCTCACAAAACAAGTTGAGGTTTGCTGGGGGTCGGGGGTCGGGCGAGGGAGGTCTGTCATGGACACTGGGGAGGGTGTGTGCTATGGTGAGTTCTGTGAAGTGTGTAAACCTGGCGATTCACAGATCTGTACCCCTGGGGACAAAAATACATTATATGTTTATTAAAAAAATAAAAAATTAAAAAAGGAAAATGGGAAGATGCTCATGAAGGGATGCATTTTAAAGAAAATGCCTTGTTTATAAAGGCCTTTTGCAGAGCACTTGGCACACAGCAAGCTCACAATAACCAGTTACAATCGAGTATTAATTTTGATTTCAGGACACCATCAAAAAGTGATTTACTACAATATAAACCTTAAGTAAACATAGAGCTTCAGAACCTAATAACTTCATTTCTTATTGAATGATCTATGCCCATAATAAAACGACTTTTTAAAAATACCTTTTAGAGGTAAACCATGGAATGGGAGAAGATATTTGCAAATGACACTACAGACAAAGGGCTGATATCCAAGTTCTATAAAGAACTTCTCAAACTCAACATACACAAGCCAGGTAATCATGTCAAAAAATGGGCAGAAGACATGGACAGACAATTCTCCAAAGAAGACATACAAATGGCTAACAGACACATGAAAAAATGTTCATCACCATTAACTATCAAGGAGATTCGAATCAAAACCACATTGAGATACCACCTTACACTAGTTAGAATGGCCAAAATCAGCAAGACAGGAAACAAGTGTTAGAGAGGAGTTGGAGAAAGGGGAATCCTCTTACACTGTTGGTGGGAATACAAGTTGGTGCAGCCACCTTGGAAAACAGTGTAGAGATTCTTTAAGAAATTGAAATTAGAGCTTCCCTATGACCCTGCAATTGCCCTACTGGGTATTTACCCCAAAGATACAAATGTAGTGAAAGGAAGGGCCATCTGTACCCCAATGTTCATAGCAGCAATGGCCACAGTTGCCAAACTGTGGAAAAAACCAAGATGCCTTTCAACAAATGAATGGATAAAGTAGATGTGGTCCATATATACTGTGGAGTATTATGCCTCCATCAGAAAGGATGAATACCCAACTTTTGTATCAACATGGAGGGGACTGGAAGAGATTATGTTGAGTGAAATAAGTCAAGCAGAGAGAATCAATTATCATATGGTGTCACTTACCTGTGGAGGATAAGGAGTAACATGGAGGACATTGGGAGATGGAGAGGAGAAGTGAGATGGGGGAAATCATGGGGGAGACGATCTGTGGGAGACTCTGGACTCTGAGAAACAATCTGAGGATTTTGGAGGGGAGGGTGTTGGGGGTTTGGGTGAGCCTGGTGTGGGTACTATGGAGGGCACATATTGCACTGGGTATGGTGCATAAACAATGAATTTTGGAACACTGAAAAAAAAATTAAATTAAATTTAGAATTACCTTTTAAGACACAAAGAAGAAAGAATGAATCACCATGAAATTCCACCAAGAAGAAATAACCAACATTAGCACTTGGTGTACATCATTCCAGATATCCCTGTGCAAAGACAGAGAGGTTGGAAGGATGGGAGACTATTTAGGTAGATAAACAGCTAGCTAACTAGAGATCCTACTTGACATGCTGATTCCAATAAAGCATTTACTTAATTTCACTTGAATGCAACCAAAGAATGATAAACCAAACTGAAACTGGAGGAATTGCTCAAACTTAGATATGTTTTTTCTCCTCTGCCAGCGACGGGATTTCCTCCAGCCTCTTTCCAGTAAGGCTCAGTAAAAACCTGCTGCCATCAATTAAGTTGGTGTCATTCCCCACCCCACCCCCCCTTTAATTTACATCTTTTCACTTTTCAGGCAGTACTAATTAACCTCCTATGATGAGAGATGAAGCGATTCATACTCTGATACTTTGTCTCGTTTCTTTTGCCTCCTGACTTTTGTTACTTTTATAATTTTAAACTTGAAATGATTGATAACACATTCTGTTCAACCACAGAAAATGTTGCTGTTGTGCTGTTGTTTACCCCTGTGAAAATGGATTTAGTTCTCATTGCCAGTTCTTTTACCTGTAACTTCACCCTAGAGATGTGTGTGTGTTCGATAAATTCATCTTGTAACTGAGTTAATCTTCCAGCGTATTTCCCAAAAGGGCTCATACAGTTCCCAAATTCTTTCATGTTTGAGAATGGCTTCAGTTTTAATATTCTTGAGTTACACTTTCCTTTACTTGGGATGTTTGGTCATTACTCTAGTTTCTTCTGGAAAAATATCAGTGTGGAGAAATCTGAGGCCGGTTGGATCCCACCTCTCCCTGCCTTCTTTGTGCCTGGACGATCTCACTCTCTACAGTTAATGTTGATCAGGGCATGTTCAGCGTTTCCATGTAAATTGTTTCTTTTTCTAGTGTATTAATTTCTTATGGTGTGCAGATTTAGTATTTTTCTAATAGAAAAAAAAAAAACCTTGTGAAATTACATCTGTGAAACACTTTTTCATTTTTGGGGGACCGCTCTTATGAAGGTAAGTGACCTTTAACTGGGTCATCTTTGAAGTCCTTACTTGTCATCATCACTCGTTGATTTATTCAGGTTCTCCTCTCCCTTTGCATTCACTGTGATGTTCTGAAGCCTTCTTTTTTGGTCACTGTTTGATTTTCTTACTTGTGCCTAGTCTGTTCTTTGCTGGTTCGCATTTATTTATTTGATCTATAAGGATGTTGCTTTGGTCCCCCGATTGTTTTCTTAACCCGGCAATCTCCCTTTTCATCCCAGCATATTGCTTCGTTGTCTTGTTTTTGAGTCTTGTATAAATGACACCCTACTGAGTTTTTTATTGTTCTTTTCAGACTGTGTTTCCTTTCCCTTTTGTGTTCTAGAATGCTTGCATAGTTAAAATGCCATTTCCCTGATTTTTCCTCATGCTTTGCATGGAAAGCTCAGTCCAGGCCTTCTCTTCGCTCCAAGCCAATGTGGAAAAGACAGTCTTTGATCAAGTGGTCTTGTCTTGCTATTTTAGTTGAAGTAATTGGAGTCGATGTTTCTTTCCTGAATACTCCTCTGGTCTCTGGATATATAGGGCTATAGCTGCTGGCTGGCCCAACATGGTTTGTCTTCTAGGGTCCCATCAAATATCCTGTATCAGGGCCACCATTTGTCATTTAAATATGTTTCCCATGCATTCTACCATCTTAGCCCAAAGCTGGTCCCAGCGGCCCCTGCTCTTTCTGCACAAATCGTCTGTCCTTCACCATGGTCCCATTTTTCACTGCAACTTCCACAACGCTCCTTTAACATTCTTTGTCAAAGCATGTCACTCCAAAAGCTCCCATCCCACCCACTGCTCCAGTGCAACCTTGGCTCTTAGTGTGATGGCCCCTGGAACTGCTCTATCCTTTAGCTCCGTTGGCTTGAGTCACACTGGTTTCCTACCTGAGCTTCAACTGGGCCAAGTCCACAACTTCCTCAAGATGTTCCAGGAGTGGCTCCCCTGCCTAGAACATTCTCCAAGTAGGCACACAGCTTCGGTCTCAGATCCAAGTCTTGGCTTATAGGTCAGGATTTTAATGAAGTCTTCCTTAATTGTGCTATTTTATACAGCAGGTGACAAGGCACAATCTACCCCCTTCTCTAATACTATTATTATTATTTTTCCATAACACTAATGCAGGGCAGGTACATTTGTCTGGTTGTTCCCTGCTGTTTTCAATTCCAAGAAGGATGCTTGGCACAGAGTAGACACTCAATTATTTGTTGCATGGATGGATGGATGGATGGATGGATGAATATTGTGTAGGGACTTCTCACCTCAAGTATTTGTTTCTGACCTTTCCCATGGTCCTTTCTATGTGTGCATGCTCACTCTTCCCACTGTTCTCCAAATCGGAAGACATCTTCGAGAAACTGAGGATTAGGTGCCTAGCTACGTTTCTGTGGATCAGAATCTTCTATTCCTTTCCTTAGTAGCTACTTTCCAAGTTTATTTTATAAGGTTGTAGCTCTTTTCTCTTATTAAGTAGTTCCTGGTGAATTGTTAGCTTTTTGTTATTTTCTAATTTGTGTTTATTTTGGTAGGTACTGGGGAAGGAGATTCTGTGATCTTTTTTCTTTCTCTCAGTTTGATCCAGAAACATACAAGTATATAAATTTGCATGGAATTATGTGCCTTCTTGTACTATATTCCATGGTAGTCACAGCAATAGTGCAATTGGTATAAAACTTGATCTACGACATGGACACAACTCCTACAACGACTTTTCTCTCTCTACTAAAACTTGGTATCTATTGTAAGCTGCCTTTCTGGTAGCAGCACCTTAATCTCAGCTTAATATTTAGTATCTCTTCCCTTTACCCAGATGATGCAACTAAGTGGTTTCTCTTTGTTTTTCAAATGAGGCATCACAGGGTGTTGAAATTTTGAGAGATGGAAGAGAAGGCATCTGTTCTGGGTCATTACTCTTTTTGGTGCCATCAACGGAGCCGTTCTGTTTTTCTCTGCTCTCCTATTGCAAGTCCCCACAAGTGCCCCTTGTTCTCACCAGGCCCTTCAGATCCATTGGCTCTTGGCTGCTCCTGGCGACATGGTAAATATTTCCTCTGCTCCCATTCTGTACTAAGTGTCTGGGGACTTGCACTTTCTCAGCTCCTATCTGGAAAAGAAGGTACTGTCTCCTTTGCTTGTGGGAACCCTAACTCTCTGGGGGACTGTCAGTGCCAAGCTCGCCTCCCCCTCCTCACCCCCTGCCCTCAGCCAGGCAGGAGGCTGCTTTTCAAGCACTTCTCTCTTCTCCATCCACCTCCCCCCAAAGTCTTTACTTAATTTCAGGAGACAGGGAGAAGCCTACTTCTGTGTCCGTGTCTGGACCCAATATCTAAACTTTGGGAGATTAAAACCTTTTTCTTCTTTTGTTGCCATTCATCTCCCCTGAATCAGCCGATGCCACTATGTCTAACCGCCAGAATGGAGGAAGGTCAGGGAAAGACCAGAAGTATCAGGAGTACTGGAAAGACCACATTTCTATATAAGACTATCATCTCTCAAGTGAATATCTAATTAACACCCAAGACTCGGTAGATGAGTTCTAATCCTCTCAACACTCTGCAAGATCAGTACTACTACTTCCATTTTACAGTTGGGAAACTCAAGGCTCAGTGAAATCTGAGAAGCCCTGTGGGAATTTTGCTGGCAGGTGTGTGAGCAAATTTTATTTACCACGAGTGTGAAGTCAGAGAGAAGTACACTTGTGTGAAAAGAATCTGAAGGAGCTGCTCTAATGGACACACCACACAGGCTCCCCCTTGCAGCTGAAATAAGATTCCCAGGCTCTCCCAGGTGTATTTTCTACACCTGGCTTAGTGACCTACTGCAGAGACCTAATGTGTTCTCACTTTTGCTCGCACATGTGGGACATGGTGGAGGCAGCGTGGACGTTGACTGAAGACAAGATTGTTCTCATCTCCGTTTCCTCAAGTGGGCTGCATGGGTAAGCATGCCTCGTTGGCAGAGCTATGCTGAAGCTTCTGTGGAAGATTGTTGGTACGGTGAAATCATGTTTGTTCCTCTCCACAGAGGAGAGGATATGAGGAAGGAAGGCAGACATTATTCATCAGAGTGTGGCCATTCAGGATGGACTCTATTTTCCATATGCAGCCTCCACATGCAGCCTCCATGCAGGCAGAACAGGCCACTCTCCACGAGGCTGCTCATGTCAGGTCTACTTTCCAGTTGGTGTCAGATGGGAGAGGTAGGTTGGGCATCTCTGTCTTGGTAAAGGGATGGGTGAGTGGGCTCAGAGACTGCCATGGAGAACTAGCCATTCTGGAATATGAATGGCTTCATGTCAGGCCTGAGCCTGAGCCACACCCACTACTGAATTGGGCTGAGAAATCCTGCTCTCGTTTGATAATGGTGTGCTTGTCCTTCTAGTAATAAGGCTCTGACTTTGCTTCCTGCTATGCCTTTTGTGTGTTGCAACCTGAGCAAGGATTCCTGGAAAGGAGAAGAACTAAATAGTAGGATGGAGTGCCTAACAATAACATGTCCCAAAGCACTTGCTTAATATTAATTAATTAATATTAAACTAACAGGCACAGAACGTTTATCTCTTAAAACACTTTGAATACATTAACTCATTTAATCCTCACAAGAACTCAAAGAGACAAGTACTCTTACTATCTCATTTTATAGATGAAGAAATAAAACACAAAGAAGTTAGTTTTCTTGCCCAAGTTTGTACAGATATCAAGCAGCAGAGCTGGGATTTAAACCTTGGCAGTCCAGAGCCTTTGAACGTAATCATCATGTTAGTCTTCATATCAATATACCCTAAGACTGTTAGTTTCTTTTTAAATTTGTTCTTCTCTTGGGATGCATTTTACATTTTCTTGAGCATAGGAGTCAGCCCCTGGAATGCGTGAAGGGTTTGGAGTTAGGAAACGGAATGAAGGGTGGAAGGGAGGAAAGTCATGAGGTGCCAAAAGTTTACAGCTGAAAGGGAGAGGGTGGGTGAGGTAACTTTCCTCCCCAGCCCTGAATGCCTAGATCAAACCACCTGGGCCTCCAAGTGAGAAAGATAAAGTCTGCTGTCCGTGGGTTCAAGGGCGGACTATTGAAATGGGGCCTCACAGACCAGCCTTGGGCACTCAGCAGAGTAATGGAGAGCCGCTGCTGAGGACAACCTACAGAAGCTGAAATGTTGAATGAAAACTAGACTTGAGCTTTGAAAGATTCTGTGAAAAGGATTTACTAAAATAACCTTAAAGAGTAAAATTAAATAAGATAATATGTTGATGCCTTTTTTTTTTTTTTTTTTTTAAATTTTATTCTGTGGCAAGTTTTCACTCAGACTATGTAGAGGACAAAAACAGAGTACCATGAGCTTTAGTTATTGAACTTTTTTTTTTTTTTTTTTTTGGCCTTTTGAGGTAACAGCTGCTTGGAAATTGAAAGAGTTAAAGGTAAGCTACCCACTGACTTCTGGTTCAAAATGGCAGCTGGCTGGTGGTTCCCAAAGCTGAACCATTCAGCTCTTCTCAGTAGCATGGAGGACATGGGGAGTTAGAGAGGAGAAGGGAGTTTGGGGAAATTGGAAGGGGAGGTGAACCATGAGAGACTATGGACTCTGAAAAACAATCTGAGGGTTTTGAAGGGGCGGGGGGTGGGAGGTTGGGGTACCAGGCGGTGGGTATTATAGAGGGCACGGATTGCATGGAGCACGGGGTGTGGTGCAAAAATAATGAATACTGTTATGCTGGAAATAAATAAAAAATAAATTAAAAAAAATGGTAGGTGAGACAGAATGCTAAGACTGGCAGTGCAATCTAATGACAATCTGGAACAATTCGCAGTGCTTATGGTGTGCATGGATCTGGATTGAGGATTGCCTCCCCTGGTTCCAGAATGTGACATACTCTTGCTCTCATTCATGAAGAAATTCCCTTAACTGGGTAGGAAGTTTCCTTACTCCCACCCTCTATGATCAGACTGAACCCTAAGCCTGATGTAAACTGGAAATGCAACAGTCACTTCTTTCCCATCTTCAGGAGTTGTTCTCTTGAATAACATAGGTTTTCCTTTCTCGGGCTTCCTCTTGTCCCACTTCCCCAATCTAGGCAGATTTTGGGAATCACAGCAAATTGCTTAACTGAAGTGACCGCCGGGAGGTAAACAACTGTAGCAAAGATCTGAAGAAGGTTGCTGAGACCTGTCCCTGAGAAGCATGAAGCTCTGTCAGGGAGGGGCTGGGCTATTCCCATTGTGTGCTGTCTCTGAGAACCAGAACCTGGGCTGAGGGCTGGGGAAGGGCAACCCTATTCAGTGCATGGTGTCCCAGGTGACAGCTGACTATTTAAGTGAGAGCAGACTGGGACCCGCGAATATAAATTGCAGATTGGAGAAGGGAATTAGATCACCAGGGCAGTGCACAGAGCAAATCTCTCTCTCCTGCTCTAAAAAATTACAATAAACTGATCTTGTCCTGGAACAATTCACAGTAAATGAATTGAGTCAAATGAAAAATATCATCATCATCAACAACAAAGGGCCCATAAAAAATGTTGCAAAGAAAAGGGAAAAAAAAAAAAAAGAAATAATATCAGTAAGGCAGAGAAACACTGAGACAAATTTACCTCAGAATCTAGATCATCTCAGAGAACTGAATGGCACTCCCACAAATTTCAGTGAAGGTCCCTTTGGGGGGGAAAAAAGAAAAGCAGAATGTCTGATGGCAGGATTCAGAGGGGGAAAGGTGGAAAGTTGGGTGGGGAACAGTGATGGGAAAAGCAAGGAGAATATGTGCTCAGTGGCTGGCATTCCAACCCCGTTAGAGACAGGAAGAGCAGTACTGGTACCCCGTGAAGCCCGGTCATTGGTGTTGAAGATGTACTTGACAGACTCTTCTAAAATTTAGAGAAAGGAGAGTAAAAGGAGGAGATAAAAGGAGGATAGTGACAATAAAGGAGGTTTCTGAAACATGGGACAGAAAATGTAGAGCCATGTGACACAGGTAAGCATTCCTGGGCTAAAAGAAGAGGAAGCTCATGGGAGATGGAAAGAACTGACCCCAATTTAGGAAAGCTCAAGGATCAGAGCCCCATATTTATATAGTCATTGAAAGTACCAGCCTGAAAGTATCATCCTACTAAGAAAAACACAAATAAATATTTGTATTTATTCCACATATTCCAAAAATACCATATCCAGACATGAAACAATGGGTTGTATCTGATGATGAAAATTAACCTAACCATCATTGTCTTCTTCCCAACACATTAAAAACCAGAAGTAGCATTTAGTAGCATCTATGGAGTTTGGAGAAGAAAAGGATCTGACCCAGAAATTTCTGAGTTCTGGTTAGTACTCACATATGCAGGGAATAGAACCGTATCAGAGCATATACAAAGGAGACAAAAAATATGTATTATCTTCAAAACCACCTTGAAACGCTTTTTTAAGACATGTACACAAACTAAATCATAAAATAATTAAAATCTCAGAACTAGATGGTCACCGTATAGAAGAATAAGCAGTGAGCAGTAATAAGCAATTAAAGAAGATGTAAGCAAATATCACCACTGTGGATTTTTAAAAATTTTAATTTATTTTTTCAGTGATCCAGAATTCATTGTTTATGCACCATACCCAGTGCTCCATGCAATACGTGCCCTCCACAATACCCACTACCAGGCTCACCCAACTCCCCAACCCCCTCCCCTCCAAAACCCTCAGATTGTTTCTCAGTGTCCACAGCCTCTCATGGTTTATCTCCCCCTCCGATTCCCCCCAACTCACTTCTCCTCTCCTTCTCCCCATGTCCTCTTTGTTACTCCTTATGCTCCATAAGTAAGTGAAACCATATGATATTTGACTCTCTCTGCTTGACATATTTCACTTAGCATAATCTCCTCCAGTCCCGTCCATGTTGATATAAAAGTTGGCTATTCATCCTTTCTGATGGAGGCATAATATTCCATGCATATATGGGCCATATCTTTTTCATCTTTTCATCTGTTGAAGGGCATCTTGGCTCTTTCCACAATTTGGCTACTGTGGCTATTGCTGCTATGAACATTGGGGTACAGGTGGCCTTTCTTTTCACTACATCTGTATCTTTGGGGTAAATACCCAGTAGCACAATTGCAGGGTCATGGGGTAGCTCTATTTTTAATTTTTTAAGGAATCTCCACACTGTTTTCCAAAGTGGCTGCACCAACTTGCATTCCCTCCAACAGTGTAAGAGGGTTCCCCTTTCTCCACCTCCTCTCCAACACTTGTTTCCTGTCTTGTTGATTTTGGCCATTCTAACTGGTGTAGGGTGGTATTTCAATGTGGTTTTGATTTGAATCTCCCTAATAGCTAATGATGATGAACATTTTTTTTTCATGTGCACCACTATGGATTTCAAACTGAATGAAAGCCTGAAGTTCATTAAGGAAACAACTTTTGTACTCTGTAAAATAATAGTCATAAAAATAATCTGGATCCCAAAATGTCAAGGAATTATTAAGAAAGACCCTGAAGTCCATGAGATGAAGTATGGAGAAGAAAAATAGAGTGTTAAACACATTGTCTTACATTTTATCTTTGTAATTTGTCTACAGATTTTCCTTTTACTTGATTGTTAAAGAAATGGTAAAAGTGTGAAAAGATAATAGCAAATAAGGAACCCCTAAATGAATTTGACCTGAAATTTAAAAAATCTACATGGGCTCTAGGCTCTAAGGCATCATCTTTTTTTTTTTTTTTATGTCTTTGGACAAGTGACACAGAGGAAGGCTAGAGTAGGAGTGGATCTCCACTGTGGCTACTGTCACTGGCAATTGCGAGCTCTGGCTGTACCCTATTTCTTGGAAAAAAGGAGGAAGGGAAGTCACCAGGGATGAGCTCAGGCTTCTGCATGGGTTTTGCAGAGACATGAGGATGTCATGACCTCTGTGAGACCCAAGAACATCATGGAATTCAAGATTCACTTATAGTTGGACAGTGGGGGGCCTGCCCTTTTCTTCTGGAGGACAGCAGTGCGTATGTGACCTTAGAAATATTGCTTTACCTTTCTTGACCTTTGCTTCCTCATCTGGAAAGCAGGGATAATAGGTTTATCTTAAAGGTCCTGTATGGGATTTAATAGGTGTACAAAGCTTCTAATGCACTATAAGAAGCAGGAGGTGCTTAGTTGATGCCGTGCTGTTACCTTTCCAGCACTGGAAGTTTTCTGTCAATCTAAACTCACATGAAAAGAAAAAAATATGAGCTGTCAGCAGGATAGTTATCTGGAGAGTTCCAGGTGTATCTCTGAAAAGGAGAGGAGGAGCTACAAAGGACGGGGGGATCAAATCAAGGTGGAGATGCTAGGGTTTCACTCTGTACATTGCCCTAACAATCACTGCAGTTGGCAAATCTTTCTTCCCTTGGCACAATAATTCCAAAACTGCCTATGAAATATGTTCAGAGAGAAAACATTCCCCATTTGTGTTTCCAAGGAGGAGAGGTATTGCTGTTTGATTTGGTGACTATAACTCTCTTTCTTCGGGAAGGAAGCGTTTCTTGCATTTATCCATTTGAAAACGGAATAGTGAGAAAGTCAGGCTATTTATAGCTATCTCTTCATTTGGTTGCATAAGATGAGTACTTCTTGGGAAGGTGGTACTTCCCTAACTTTGGCTCTTGCAATCTAGAAAGGGAAACTCCTTTGATGAATCAGTGACCAAGGCAGGGTTTGGCCAAATTTGATCTTTCAAAACCCAGTTTTTTTTTTTTTTTTTTTTTAAGATTTTATCTATTTATTTGACAGACAGAGATCACAAGTAGGCAGAGAGAGAGGGGGAAGCAGGCTCCCTGCTGAGCAGAGAGCCCGATGCGGGGCTCGATCCCAGGACCCTGGGATCATGACCCGAGCTGAAGGCAGAGGCTTAACCCACTGAGCCACCCAGGGGCCCCTAAAACCCAGTTTTTGGCATCACATTCTTTAGGAAGTCTTCCTGAAGCTTCCCCAAAGCTAAGTCATTTCATACCAACTAGACAGTATTCCCCTTTCCTTCTACATTCTCCCTGCATGGGGAAAGCCAGTCTGGGACCACACTCCCTAGACTTTTGCCCACAGAGTTCAGGATTGGATCCTGCCAAGGAAAGGTGCTCATATGGTGTTTTGAAGTCCAAGGAGAAGGAGAGGTCTTTATTCCCAGCAACAGGTGTTAGGGGGTAGGTGTTAGTTGATGTGGCATGTTCCAAGTGGCTCCCTCTCATCCATGCTCTTGAGGATTATCCACTTCAGCACTAATTCCTAGATTCTAGGGCTAGCAGCTTCCTGGATTTCAGTCCTTGCAGATTTCCCTACTCACACGTCTATAATACATGCCGTAATTGTTTAAACCTTTAATTCTACGTATTAAGATCCTTTCTGCTTGAAATATTCAGGAAGCTTGTCTTCCTTTCCAAACTTGAGACACCCAGGCTGAGTAAAGCTCTCTGTCCTTGATAGTCTTCTAGTACCGTGTTCCTGTTGTTGGCTAAATTGTTAGCTCAGAGGTGGAACCCAGAGACTGTGGAATTAAGCAGAAACTTTCACAGTTTCTTCAACTGCCAAGAGAAGCCAGAAGCTCTTAAACACACACACACACACACACACACACACACACACACACACAACTGAGACCAAATTAAGAGCCTCTGTAGCTAACTCTGACATGTATTAGGAGGTTCTCAGCAGCACCTATAGAATGAACACATTGAACCAAATGGGACTGAAACCATGAAATCAATAGTAGGAAAGCCATAGACTCTGATGAGTCATTTTGGTATCACAGGGTTAACCGCGCAGAATCCTGTGACTTTTAGTTATTGGCCTCTTAGAGTCATTAGTCTTTCTTCTTTGTTTAGGATCTAACAAATTAACTACTAGTGGAAAACCAATTAAGTCTCCCCACCGCCTGCCACTTGACAACCACATTCTGGTTTTGTAGAACTCTACATCAGTGTCTTGTCTAAAGAAGGGTGGAAGGAATTTGGTAAAAGGCCATCCTCAGATTGCTGAAGAACATTAGGTCTTCCTTCTTTCAGCATCCTTGCCAATGTCTGCTGCTTCATCGTGAAGATATGGGGAGGAAAATTACATGTGTCAATCATCTCCTGATAAAATACCACATATACCTAAAGTTTTTCTGTAAAAACATAGATCATAAATATTTTTGGCTTTGTGGGGCATACAAAATCTCTGTCCTAAGTCTTCCACTTTGCCACTGAAGAGAAAGCAGCCACAGATGATATGTAAATAAATGAATGTGGCTGTATTCCAATAAGACTTTATTTACAAAATCAGAGGACTAGACAGAGTTGGCCCAGGAGCTGCAGTTTACCAACCTCTGTTCTAAACTAGCTCAACATGGCTAAACTACTTCCTTCTTTTTGTCTGAGAATCTTCTGCCTCTCATTTACCTTGTTCTTATATGTCTAAGAGATCTTACAATGGCTACCTCAAGGCAGCCAGATTGTCTGTATGCCCCCTGCACAATAACTCACACAAAGACAACAAATCCTTGACTATAAAAACTAATTAAGCGATAGAGCTCACGTGGAAGATTGTGACATAGCCGTCATCTCTGAAATTTTCCTCAGGGAGGTGGTTGGGTTATTTATGGGGTGACTGTCGCAGAGTGGAGTAAAGGATGAGCAATAATGCAAACACAGCGATGAGGAAGAGACGTGACCCTGTGGCAAAGCATACACTTGCATCTGCTCATTCTATTCTATTGTGCAACCTTTGCAAATATCCTCTCCATGAAGCACTGCAGGGGACAAAAAGATGGGGGGGGGGAGTGTCTTCCTCCAAGACTGGTTTAGCCTCGAAGCTGAACAAATATGAGTGAAGAACAGAAGAATGGACAGTGCATGCAGGCGTGGGGAGACAGAGAGACTGACAAAGCAGGCGTGTTCAGGGAGCTGAGGGTAATCTGGTCTCTGCCACAAACCTGGCTGCATGCTATCCAAGTGCCATCGCCTGCATGGTGATGATCATTCTGTAGAATGAGACATTTGGGCTGAATGGTTTCTGAGTCCCTTTAAGCTCAGAGGTGCAGATTTTGTATCTGGATTGATAGTGAGCGAGAGATGAGATTTGTTCCTACCCACAAATCTCCTTCCCCCTGCTCGTCCCACTTCCAGAATTAGAGCTCAGACAGGTGTCATGCAAGATCCTCCCTACATTCACCCAGGCAATGCATACTTCCACACAGAATTACAGTTCTCACTTTACTCCTGCCAGCCATGTTCTTTAATGGAGGAGGATTCCCTGCTACTGGTCATTCAGGTTCCTTGTGAAGCCCCTTGCCCACAAGGCTGAGTATCTGAGCATAAGGACTGAACTGGAGTGGTGTGCAGAGCTGGCTTTGCTGGCACCTGCTCCCCTGCAGAAGCCGTGGGCATGCTATTCCTCTGTGCACAGCATTGGCTACTTGCCCTACATTCTAGATTTTACTCTTCCTTGCTGCTTTTCTCCTGTTTTGAAGATAATTTTTAAAGATCTTATTACAAGTACAATACACAGTCCTTATGGAAAGATGAGAAAATTTAAATAAGCACAAAATAGATACATTTACATATAAAACTTTGACCTAATGCAAATTACTATCAATTCACTAGTTATACAACCTTTTGAAATTTTCCCACAAATACTGTAACATGTTCTTTCTCCTCTCCTTCCCTTCCCTTTCCATCTTCTCCTTCCCCATCTTAACCACTTTTAACTGGACAGTTCAGTAGTGGTAAGTATATTCACAAAGTCGTGGAATTATTTTCTGGAACTCTTCATCTTGCAGAATGGAAATTCTGTTCTCATCCAGCAATAACTGCTTATTCCCCCTCCTCCAGCCCCTGGCAATACCCGTCTACTTCCATCTCCATGAATTGGATGACTCTAGGTACCTCATCTAAGTGGAATCATACAGTATTTGTCTCTCTGTGACTGACTTATTTCACTGAGCACAATATCCTTGGATTCAATCATGATATAGCACGTATCAAAATTCCCTCCTTTTTTAAGGCCAAATAATATTCCCTTGTGTGTATTCATCACTTTCACCCATTGATAGGCCCTTGGGTAATAGGCCCTGCTACCTTTTAGCTATTGGGAATAATGCTGCTGTAAACATAGGTGTATATCAATATCTCTTTGATATTATGCTTTCAGTTCTTTGGGATAGATACTCAGAAGTGGAATTGTTAGATCATATGGTATTCTTATTTTTATATATTTGAGGAACACCTCTCCTGTTTTCCATGGCAATTGTGTATTTTACATTCTCACCAGCAGTTCCAGTTTCTATCCTCATTATCACTTTTTATCTTCTCTGTTTAGTGTGTGTGTGTGTGTGTGTGTGTGTGTGTGTCTAACAGTGGCCACTGACAATAAGTGTGAGGTGGATCTCCATTTCTTTTCATCATAGGAATGAAAGGATTCACACCCGTTTGAATGCCATAAACATTTTTTAGCCATCAAGTATCCATCTGTAATTTAGTTTCTACTGGCTGCCTGGTTTTCTGCTCCTTCGCTCACTTACTGTGCAACTCTGGCCACATTGTTTGACCTTCCCTTGCCTCAGTTTCTACAGTTGTAAAATGGGGTGATACATACCTTGAGAGGCATTACGAGAATGTTATGAGGGTTAAATGAGGTAATTACATTTAAAAAAAAACAAAAAAACCTAGAGTGGTTACTGGCATATTGTCAGCAATTGATCAATGTTAGCTATCATTACCAATACTTTTATGATTATTTGACCACTACATGGACAGATCAATAAGCAATTCCTTACTGACCTTCAGATGTTCCTGATTTTTCACTTTATAAAAAGATGTGAACATTAGCTACATGGCCGGAGCCATTTCTTTTTTTAAGAGCCATCTAAACAAGTCCCTTTTCTCAGGTATTAGTTGACAGTAGGGGAGAACTCCATCCCCACTGAGACGAAGCTCTTTTCCTAGATTCTCCAGAACAGCTTTTGGTTATGTAGAGCAGGATCCCCCTGGAATACACTGCTCTGGCCTTGGTTTTTAAACACGCCATCTCATAATTCATTGCCAAGGTATCTCACCTGTAGATCTGTGGACTTGAAGGTTTTCTGGGGGCTCAGCACAATGATGCATGGCCTGGAGAAAGCTTAGTCAAATATTTACATGGAGGAATGTGGCATTTCCTACCCTAGTGCTCTGATTACCATCAGAGTCTTATCTTTCCCCATAAAAGGAAGTGTGGACATGTATTAAGTTGTCAACACAAGAAAAATATAAGGTCGAAAATAGAGGGTCTGGGAGACTTCCCGATGTTCTTCTATATAATCTCATCTGAGAGTAAGAGGGAGATTCTCCTGGAAGTGGGGCTGAGGGCTTTCTGGGGCTGGGAGGCCTATGAGGTCAGGTATACTCTCATGGGCAGTATATCTGCCTTCTCATTAAATCCAGGGTTGTTTCAGTGGTCAAGACCCTGTGTGCATTGTCCCCAGAAAGGGAAGGGAAGAGCTAATGGACAGGACAGACCTTCATCTCAAGGATCTCTGTGATAGAAACACACAGCAGAGGGTCCTCCTCTGAAATGAAGCCCAGTGCTACATAGGGAGAGAACGTGCTAACAGGTCAGGCAGAACTAGACTGAAATTCTGCCTGTAACACCATAAACCTCCATCACTAAGCAGGTTATGAAAAATCCCTAGTCGTCTTGTCTGTACACTAGAGGCCACATCACTCACATGCGTGCTTCATGTGAAGATGAAATGAGAAGTATGTGTAGAGTTCCAAGGTGATGGTTTGCTATATGAGATAAAGAGTGACAATGCCAAGTTGATAAATCCCCACTAAATGAAGAGAAGTTGGATGTTTTTGAAACCTGGGCACTCTGTAAATGAATAAATGCCTGATTTTAGTATTTTCTGAAAATATTGAAAATAGGACCTCTAGGAGTTGCAAGACTCTTCGCTGGAAAGTGCTAACCCAGACCAAGGTCTTCATACACAACCATTTCTACGGAAGGACTCATCCCAGCCCAAGCTTAAGTCATCATTGTGTTTCCCCTGTGGGGTTTCAGAGAAACTCTGACTAATTCATTCATCCAGCCATTCATTCCACCACCAGGTGCTGGGTGCTCCCTGTGGTCTGGAAGCTGCTGCAGGCACTGAGGATCCTGGGTTGAAGGGGACCTGGTCCCCACCTTTTGGTTGATTAGGATGGTCCTGGTCTAGTGGAAGAGAAAGACCTCTAAACTGACCATTTCATGTCCTAAATTGAAAATTACAACCTGAGCAATAGGCTGTGAGAAAAGTACACCCAGAGGCAGCAGACAATATGATTTTAGAATTGGAGGGAAACTTTGAAGCTGGCCAGTCCTAACCTGATTGACGCGTGGAGTGGGCAGCCATGGTCTCTTAGTTCTGCCCTCATCATCTGCAATCTCATGGAGTTCACAGCCCACCTCCACTCCCAGCCCTGGGCAGCCTTTGGACAGTTCTGACAGTTTGAAAGTTTTTCCTTGCATTGAGCCAGTATTTGTCTCCTGATAACTGCCAAGCAGCTCCTTGGAGTTAACCCCATTCTTCTCATGCATGACAGACAACCCTTCAGATACTGGAAATCAGCTTTCAGGCGATAGACAAGCAGGGGTAATCTTAGCCTCACATTACATGTGGGAATACTGGAGAGTTCTGGGATCCAACCGACTTTAAGGAGGGATGCTGACACTGAGTGCTGGTGAGGCTGTCCCTTTTTGGAGTCATTTGGATTTTAACTGCTAGCTTTACTAATTTCATTGGAATCTATAAAGCACTTTGGCATTCATTATATTGCAGTGTCTTCACATCGACCTGGTGAGACAGTCCAGAATGATTTATTATTTCTCTTTTGTTCATAAATAAAACAAGACTCCAAGAAGTGGCATGCCCAAGGTCACACTGATAACATCTGGCAAAGCTGGGACCTAAATCCCGAGACCCTGGATGTACAGCAAATTCCATGCTGCTATCTTCTGCCTTCCATTGCTGGTTGTCAGTCCTTCTCATAACTACTTTATGATCTCCCCCTTGGATTTTTCTTCTTAAAATATCAACTGCATGTGTCACTCCCTTTTTCAGGAGTTCTCAGCAATTTCTCTTACAGGATTGGATTAACCTTCAAGTCCTTGTAATGACATTCAGTGCTCTCAAAGTTGTGTACCTGCAGAGAGTTTCAAAGATAGTGGGGAGGATGGGTGACATGTAAATGAACACCCCACAGTGATTGTTCAGGGAGAAATGTATGTACAGGATATTTTGAGAGCACAGAGGAGTAGTGTGAGGGTCATCTGAGGCTTCCGGGGTCAGAGGTGCTTGAGATGGAATTTAAAGATGGAGCATGCCACTAAGTGAACAAGTTCATAAGAACCTAGAGGAGAGAAACAGCTTGGTGACTCAGTGTGCAGGAAACCACAAGGAGCTTGGTATTGCTGGCTGGCTAGGTACAAGATACCACTTAGAGAAGGATGAGGGAACATGGGAGGCAGGGTCAGGTTCTGTATACTGGCACATTAAGGGGTTTGGACTTCATCCTGAATCTCTGATGAGCCAAACAGGATTGGAAGCAGGCTCGTGGCAATTGCATTTGGGATTTACCATTGAGGGCTGGCCTCTGAGGCGAGGAAGGTGGACTGAAGTCAGAGGCTCTGGTGGGTGAGTGGGAGCCAGTCCGGTTAACGGGGAGGTAAAGAACCTGTTGCCACGATCCAGGGACAGAGGATAAAGGGCCATGGCAGCTGTCATGGTAAGAGGAAGGATTGTCACACATTTTTAAGAAAGAAGTAGAAAGTCTGATGGCTGGGTGGTGGTGGAGGTAAAGGAGTGGGAGGAGTCAGGCTGCTAATAAGTTCTCAGGAACTTCCCGATTAGGAGGAAGATACTAGTCTTTCTGATCATCATTGCGGCACCCATACCTAGACTGTAAGGGGGGTGCAGAAAGGATGTATGCAGCGCTTAGTGTGGCACATTGCTTTACTTAGGCTTCTGCTCCTTCTCATCTTGGTGTGGTGACTAGATTGCTGGTTGGTCACTGACACTTGGTCCCTCTTCTTCCTGAGTATCCTCTGAAGCCTATTGCCTATAGTCAGGTGTAATCATGAGATGGGGGGCTAGCAAGAGAAATGGTATGCCAGGCCTGACTTTTACACACACCTCTACATTTTGTCCTTCCTGTCTATCTGATGTAGAAGAGCACCGTGGAGACCTGATAGGGAGGGAAGACCCTTGCACTGCCATGTGGAAGCGAGTTGGCCACCACATTACATATGAGCAAGGAATTAAATCAATTTTTATCACATTTGAGCCATAATGCACAGGGGTTGTTTGTTATAGAAGTTAGTGTAGCTTAACCAAAACACTTTTCCTGTTTCCAATCTCACCTGCACAGGTAAGGTGGTGTCTCACCTGCACAGGTAAGGTGGCATCTAGTACATAACTATAAGCGCCAATCACTGTAGTCAGTAGATTTGTGTACCCTACCCCTCATTTAATCATATAATTGCTCTGAAATTTTGAAATACTCCTGATTTTCAGAAGGAAAAACTCCTGAAGTAGACTGGTTTCCTTCAGGTTTTACCATGTGTCCCTGGATACAAGTACACAAGGCTGGGAAGTACATGTGGTTTCTTTCTTTTTTCTTTTTTAAACTGTATTTGAATCATATTGTTCCCCAGCTTTATTAAAATAGAATTGACATATAACACGGTGTAAGTTCAAGGCATTCAAAGGGATGATTTGACATGCATATATATTGAGAAAAGATTACCACAATAGGGTTACTGAATACCTTCCTCACCTTGCACGGTTTTGTGTGCGAGTGTACGTGTGTGTGGCAAGAACTTTTAAGATTACTGTCTTAGTGGCTTTCATGTATGCAGTATAGTATACTTAACTGTGGTCACTACGCTGTGCTTTAGACCCCAGATCTTCCCCATCTTACCCCCCCCAAATTTTGCACCCTTTGAACACCTAGCATTTCATAGGAAATAATTTATCCTGAGTTCTTTTATGGTACTTAGAAGTAGGTTGATCATCAAGAAGGAAAATAAGATGAAAGGGGAAGAGAAGGAAAAGTTGGTCCACTGATCTCTTCATTTGTTTGGGTGTCACTTCTATAAATAGCAGATCCACCAGCTGGCACGTGCATTGGGCTGAACACGGGCTTCATGGTGACTAAAACCACCACCAGTTAGTGCATCTGGATGCACTGCTGTGGTCCCACTGGCTCAGGCCTCATATCCTTTCCTTCCCCTTTAGGTCTCTATGCTTTGGCTACCCTGGTCTTCTTTCAGTTCCTCAAATAAGGCATGCTCCTTCTTACTCCCATGACTTTGCAAGCTCTGGTTTCCTTCCCTGGGAGTATCATTCTCCTCCATTCAAGTGGCTAACTTATATTCATCCTTCTGCTTTCTCCTTAAACATCATTTTCTCAGGTAGGGAAGACCTCCTTGACCCCCAAACTAGGGGTATGTCCCCTAATACTCTCTTGTGGCATTCCAGGGTTCTTTGGGTCAGAGAATATATATAATCAGAGTTTGATTATATAACCACTCCTGTAGATTAGTGTTTGTCCATTATTTCTCAGGGACAATCAGTTCCAGGAGGACAGGCATAGAGTCTGTCCAGGTGGTTTGCTCTATCCCCAGAACCTAGCAGAGTGTCTGGCCATAGTGTTCACTCCATAAACAGTAGGTGAGGATAAAAAAAGAGAGATTTTTCTTAGTGAAACAAACAAACAAACAAACAAACAAACTTGAAGTCTGCTTGTCCAAAGGGCTTTCTGGGAAACATACTACTTGAAATTCTGAAATGAATCAGGCTACTTGGTAACTTGATACTGACTTAAATCTAAACCAAGCACGGTGCTGCCCCATTTCACAAGTGAAGAGTCAGAGCAGGCAAAAGTTGCTGCAGATTCCTCTGGTTGTGAGTCAACGGTGGGGGCAACCTCTCATCTGTCCCTGCTTGCTCGCGGGTACTTTTTGTTGGATGTCGACATGGTGATGACTTGGCAGCCATATGGCTGTGAGCCCTTGTCCTAAAGGAAAAGGGAACAACATTAGACTCAGAGCCCTATCTCAGCTGCTGTAGGAGCTATGTAACCTTGGGCAACTCTAAGCTTCAGTTTCCTAACTTGTGAAATGGAGAGAATATTATCTCTCTAGAACCTATTTGTAGAGTTGTTTGCAAGATTCAAATGTGCTAATGTGGGTAGAAGTGCTTTCCAGAGAGACTGGCACTAAGCAGGTGCTCGAAAAATGTTAACTGGCATCTCGTGCTTTTCCAGGATGAGAGTTTATTTCAAACGTTTGGAACATGTTTCATTTGAACTAATGAGTCAGCCACTCCATTAGTAAAGAAAAAGAGTACCTCATCTTTTGCTGGTGGATGAAAAGGTTTATTTAGTTCCTGGCCCACTGACAGAAACCTGAAGACAATGATTTGATTCTTAAATTACAAACATGCGCCTTCCTCCCAGGGGGAGAGGTTGAGCAAAGATCAGTGCCCTACTGGGGCCACACTGAATGAAGCCACTCTTTCAAAGAGGCTGTGGGTGGCTTGTTCATCCTTAGCAGATGAGACATTGTCAAAGTTTGTTTCTGTAGAAAAGACTTTACTTTTAAATTTTATTTTTAAGTAGACCCAATGTGGGGCTCTAACTCACAACCTGGAGATCAAGTCACAGGCTCCACTGACTGAGCCAGACAGGCGCCCCAGGATAGGACATTTTTTGAGCACCTTCTCTGCCAAGTACACTGTTAAACACTTCTCACGTGCTATTTTGTTTACTCATCTTATTTCTGTGATGAGTTTTTGTTCCTATTTTCATGATGAGAAAATTCAATTCCAAGGTTGCACAAGCTTGTGACTAGAAAGCTGGTATTTGAACCCAAGTCTTGTCTGAAGCCAAATCCCCATGCACCTCCAAACACATTATATTCTCTCCCTGGGGAAACATGTTCCATGGGAGTGAAGACCAAAAATATAGATCAGAAAACTCAGTCCAGTTCTATTATTAATGATACTATGAATATTTATTATTATTAATTATTATTATTATTATTGCCTGATATCTTCAGAAACCACCAGTTTCTTTTGGAATGTAGAACTTTCCATTTCCTTTTATAGAAGCCCACTGTTTCTGATTTTCTTTCTCTATTTGATGGTGCATGAAACCCCCTGGTCAGAGAGACTGTTTGGGGGAGTGGAGAAAGCACTGAACTGGGGACTGTTTCTAAACCCCAGTCTCTCCTTTGTATCTTGGGGAATTCATTCAGCACCTCTGAGTCTTATTTTTCTTATGTGTGAAGTGAGGGCAATGACGCTGTTTACTTGCCTACATCTACGGATTTTGTGGAGCTCTATTGAGGTCATTGTTGTGCAGTGTCCTGCAGAAGGTTCCCTTTCTTATTCTAATGCAGAGTCACCCCTTTGCTGCCACATTCTCCATGCCTACAGGATCCCTTACCTGAAGCGAATTTATGGCTAGCGGACGTAACCACAAAGTCTCTCTTGCTATGACTTACACGCATTCTGAAGTGTTTCATTTTTTTTCATAGAGGATTGTGTTCCAATTGGAGGAGGTACGATTCTATTTTGAGGTTGTAGACTCAAGGCGCCACTAAACAGATTCATCTTTCATTGACATAAAGTGGATCTTCCATTTGTGGGCGGCCTTGCTGCCCAAACCCCACCAGTTACTGCAGGCCATAGCTTTATCTGGCGAGTCTTCTCACTGTCAGAATCAAGCCAAACATTGCAGGGATTAATGGTTTCATTGAGACGGCCCTTTCTGTGACCAGAGAAGCCTCCTCTGGGACTTTCTGTCACTATCGAGACCCTTGATGGAATTACAACTGCTTACTTCATTTTCGCTCTCCTTTATTATTTGACTAAGCTCTATACCTCGTTCTCCGTGCCTTATCTGAGGAGACAGAGCCCGCCATGAATGAGTCATATGGTCCACCCAATTACATTTCCACAATTTTATTAGGATGGCTGGGTAGATTAGTTTTGTTAAACATGGACTAACTGTTTTGAGTATTCATCAGAGTCTCCCACATTTCCTAGAATGATTTTGTAATTTTCACTGATGCATCTGTGGAGGGAGAGCAGGTGACATAGGTGCCTGGGTCACGATTCCGTCCGTACCAGGGGTGACTTTGAGCAGGGCCAAAACCCCTTTGGTTTTGGTTGGTGATATGGACAAAGTATTGTGGAAGTTAGGAGGCGGCAAGGGAGCGGCAGGGGAAATCTCCCTAGGGGGATATTTGAGAGTTGGGCTTTAAATGATGGACTTGATTTCACCAGGCAGATAGAAGCAAGGGCAAGGGGCATTTTTCACAGGGAAAGCCGACTGAACAGAGCGACTCAAAGGGAAAGTTGATGATGTTTCAGGCATATATTTATACATTTTTTAAAAGATTGTATTTATTTATTTTAGAAAGAGAGAGAGCGTGAGAATGTGTTGAATGGGGGAAGGTGTACAGGAGAGGAAGAGAGAGAATCTCAAGCAGACTCCCCCTGAGTGGAGCCTCTCATGGGGCTCGATCTGACAACTTTGAGATCAGGCATGAACTGAACTGAAACCGTGAGTTAGGCTTTCAACCAACTGAGACACCTGGGGGCCCCATGTTTTAGAGGTATCTTAGGCTGTGGTGAGAAGGAAGGCTGTGCTAGAGAGATAGGAGGTTAAGGCCAGCTCATAAAAGGCCTCAAGGACCAAAATTAGTGGTTGCACTGGGCAATGGGTAACTCTCAAAGATTGCTGAGCATTGATAGGTGGAGAGGGAACATGATTTGCATTTTTCTCATTAAGCAGCAAATTTCCAAACTAAGGTTTTCAGGATAACTCAGCAAATACCTTACCACCCAGCCAAAGGGATGATTTGTTGCTCACCTTAGCTCCATGTGAAAAGTGCACCACCCTAGGTATCTCTAGCAGATCAAAAGGCTGAAGCTTGATGAGAGTAAATGCTCGAAGATACACAACATAAAGAATATAGAAGTTAAAAATAATATTTCAATACCATGCTTCATATTTTTGCTTGATAGGAACCTGCTGAATGCTTACAGACTTCAGTGGAAGGGTAGGTGACATTTGCTCTGATGTATTATAAGGGTTTAGATGCTCCTATAAGATTCTGAAATGGAAAGAGACCAACACTACATCAGTACAATTCAGAGTCATTAATACTTAGTAGAGATATTATTTGTCCTTTTAATCATTTAATCAATTTTGTACCAATTTCTATGTTGGCTTTGATAATGTAGAGTTTAGCCCCTGATGTTAATGCCATGGTGGAGACCCAAAGACAGAAGACATATTAGAAATTTACGAATATCTTCATGGGGCAACCTGAGTGGCTTAGTTGGTTAAATGGCTGCCTTCAGGTCATGATACCAGGGTCCTGGGATGGAGTGTCACGTCAGGGTCCCTGCTCAGCAGGGGTCTGCTTCTCCCTCTGCCTGCTCCTTCCCTTCCCTCCTCTCCCCCTACTCCTGTGCTCTCTCTCTGTCAAATAAATAAACAAAATCTAAGAAAAAAAAAAGAAATTTATAAATACCTTCAGAGTGGATGATACTTTTACAGGGACTCGAAGATAAACCCAGGGAAGTCCAGTTTAACAAGGGTTTCAATGTTGCATCTCTGGCCTGCAAAGGGTAAGACTGTGAGAGAACAGCATACTTACCTCCTGAGCTGTATTTCCAATCATTATAAAAACGAAATCTTGCTTTTGGACATAGCTGGGAGTACTCACTCTGCAACTCATGAGTGTAAACCTTAGGAAGTCACTTACCTATCCTGAATCTCAGCTTTCATAGCTTTACGGTGTATTTAATACCTTCTTTCTTGTAAGGTGAATTTAATTTTCTCTTCCATGTCATGAGAATGTATTTTGTACACATGTATCTAGAGTGGGTTCTGAGGATAAGCACTTTTTAAAAAAAATTATGTGAATCTTGGAATTGGTTCTCCTGAAGTCCTAGAAGTTTTGATTGTCTTTTTTTTTTTTTTTTTAAGATTTTATTTATTTATTTGACAGAGACAGTGAGAGAGGGAACACAGTGCAAGAGGCAGAAGCAGGCTCCCAGCTGAGCAGGGATCCCGACATGGCTCTCGACCCCAGGACCCTGGGATCATTACTCGAGCTGAAGTCAGACACTTAACAACTGAGCCACCCAGGCATCCCTTGTTTGTCTTGTCTTTGTAAGATTCTACTCTCATGACTCTAACCTTCTCATTAGTCCTAGATTCCCATCCAGATGCTTGTGACATTGTTTCAGGAAAATTTTCTTAACACTTGAGGAATTTCTGTGCCCCCCCATTCCCTGTGTGAGATACCTATTTACTGTATCTCCAGCTTCTGGAACTGCTGCATCTGGGATTTAGGTTGAAGCCAAAGGCAGGTGTCCTTCAAGGCATCTGATATAAAAATAAATGCATCCTTGAGACCAGGAGGAAGATCATATTTTGGGGCTCCCCAAAAGTCACTTTATCCCAAGATATAAATGACATCTTAAAATATATAAAAACACACCGGATGAAAAACTGGGCTAAAGATAGAACTTACTTAAAAATAGTTTTTAAAAAAAAAATTCGTATAAAACAAGAAATAGTATGCTTATGGCAAAAGCACTAAGAATTTGTAGAAAAAAAGTCAAATTCTAAAATATTACATGTTTCTTTTTAAAATGAGTTGATGCACTTTCAACATCATGGGGTTTCTATGGATGCAATGTCTTCAGCTCTTGACATTAACATGTCCTCTCCTTTTTCTTATCCACAGCCACACCCTCATGCTCTGGATGGCTCAGAAATTCCAAGCAGTTTTCCTATTACTGCACTGACTGAACAGACTAGAATCTAGTACCACTTCTGATAACAACAGAAGACTCTCAAAGCCACAGAGGCAGGCAGCCCCAGGACCAAACCCTTTATCTACTACTTTCTGTTCAAAGAGATATTGTACAAGTTACTTAGCCTTGGTCATAAGTCAGATTTTCTTGGAAAGAGAGTCTGAGAATCTGAGATTTGCGTGGAGTAGCTAGCTGTGGAGCAGGGTCAGGAACAACATCTGTGATGGGCAGAAGGACCATGATACAGTTTCACTGGAGACCTCTGGCAATCCCACAGGGAACCCTGGAGTTGGCTGCCTCTTCCGTGTTGTCCAAGGAGAGGACAAGTGATGGGGCTTTTGTGCATCTGTGTTGACCATCAGAGATGCAGGCTGCCTTCAGAGAAAGGACATGAGATGAAAGCTCTGTTTGGTTGAATCTGGGGGTAGTAGCCAGAGCTCCTGGGAGCCATGGAATGAGTGCCTCCATCTTGAGGGGGCAGCCTGACAGCCCGTCATACTTTCACCTACATGCTTAGTATAGTACGGGATGAAGGAAGTCTACTTGGCCTCTTGACCTAAAATTGCAACCCCTTAATCTCATATCCCCTTTACCCCATCTTACTTATATCCATAGTATTTATCATGAGCTGCCATCTACTTTATATTAATTTGTCTATTGTCTTTCTGGAAATGCTCTGGAACCAACTCCAAGCTACTGGAGAGCAAGGATTTTGTTTTGTTCATGACTCTATGCCCAGTTCCAAATGAGGTTGGCACAGAGTGAATTCTCAATAACTATTTGTTGAGTGGAATAAATGAATGAATAAATACAGCACATGTTGAGTGTTCACTATATGGGAAACCCTCAAGTTCTAAGCACTTGCAGTAACTCATATAATCTTTACAACTTTAGAGATGAAGAAACTGAGGCAGAGAAAGTTTGGTTATCTTGCCAGTGTCATGGAGCTTTGAAGTGTTATATTCAGGAACAGAAGCAGGTAATGGGACCCATATTCTAAAGCTCTGCCCCCTCCTTCCTCTCTAACAAATCTGGTATTTCTTCCCTTCCTCTTGTCCTCTCTTTGCTGTCTCTGGGAATATATGTATAGTAATCACATTGTTGCATGATCCAGTAATTTTGGTGGAATCTTTGATGTTTTGTACATTCAGACCCAAAGGGGAGAGCTTAGCTAAATTCAAACTCCTGCCCTGTCTTCCCATTTTTCTCAGTACTATCCCTAGGACCCGATCAGTGCTCACAACCTGTTGTTTTTTCCCACAGCTGTTGACAAATGCAGAGGCTCCTGTGGGCTATGGAGCTCTTCTGCATGCATTGTGTCATTTGATTAGCCCGATAGCCCAGGAATATGGGCAGTACAAAAGCGGCCACGTGCAGTTTACAGGTGAGAAAACAGAGGCGAGCCTCTATTATGAGCAGGTTATGAGAAGCTATTTGGAAGCAGAATTGCTGGTTCTTAGTCCTATACTTTTCACTATACTGCACTTTCTTTTTCCTCATTGGAGGCTGGAGAGCAGAAATGAAGCCTGGAGTATTTCTGCTGTCCAGATTCAATGACAGTCCCTTGGAACATAGGTGAAAATTTCTCATTGGCTTCTTTTGACTTGGCATATGAGGAAACTAGAGGTTCTATGATTTACCCAGGCTATATAGGGCTGTCACTGGGGCTGGGAGATTCATTTCAAGGCTCACATGTTTTTTAGCAACCAACTGTTTCTTCTAAGTTAACAGTTGTGGGGCTATTCCAAAGCTCCATCCACCTCTCTTTGAGTGCCTGTGTTCATTCAATTCCACATTTGTCTTTTGAAGTAATAGTAGTGTTATCCTCATACTGCAGATAGAAAACACAAACCCTAGAGAGACTGAATAATTTTCTCAAGGCCATGCACTAAACTAACTGTTTCAAGAGGTGAGGTTTCAAACAGGGTCTTTCAGATCCTCAAACTCCAGCTTTATTAATTAGAAGCTTGAAGCATATAACGTGAAAATCTTGTAGTTCTAGGAATATTTGAAAAATTAGCTGTCTAACGGGCTAGTGGGTGAGAAGCGTGTAGTCTAATTGCCTAATTTGAACATATTTCTGAGTCATCTAGGGAGTAGCTGGCCAGCCTAGATGACCATTTAGATTTCTTAGAAAGATAATCTAAAACAGCATCTGTAGCATGTGAATGTCAGCTCTCAGGCTGAAAAATAAGATGTGGTTGTATTTACCGTTAGGACTCGACTTGCTGTGACCTCACAGAGCATTTCTGAGGAGATCTGGTATAATGCTGATATATTAATATCTATTTCACACCCAAATAATTCATCTGGATTTTTTCCCGGTAATAATTTCTGGACTTTTTCATGGAGTGAAGTGTTTATTAGGTTAGAATGTTAAATTTACAAATGCTTAAGAAGAGTGACTGGTGAATGAATGAGCCAATCAGCATAAGGGTAGTGGATCACAAGACAAGAATCCCCCTTTCTCTGACACTGACTTGTTAGGGCCTTTGCGGAACTCCCTCTCTACATTTCAGTCTCCTTATGTGAAGGTGAAAGAAAGGGCCTTTAATTACTGTTTAAGCATTAATTAAGAGTTTTAATTTACACATCTGACCATAAACCAACCATTTCCACACCCTCATTGGCAAATAAAGACGTGAACTGTATTAGTCAGATTAACTATAGCACCCAATAACCCCAATATCAGTGGCCTCTAACTATAAGTTTTATCTCTTGCACATGGGTCTGCTGGTCAATTTTGGTCTGAGGATAGGGTTTTATCTTCATGTCAGGTGTAAGAATAAATTTGTCCACTCATTTCTCATTCCTGAACACAGGCTGAAAAACAGCAGCCACTTGGACATCTACTTCTCATGTGGATGTAGCAGGGGCAGAGAGAGATTGGAAATACAAAGCATCCAAAACCAACTTCCTATCACTTCCATCCAAACCAAGTCACCTGGCCAGGACTGGAGTCATTGAGCAGGGTGTTGCCCTGTCCAGAGTGCTGGGGAAAGGAGAGCGAGTACTTCCTGACTAATAATGCAACCTCCCAATGAGCATAACCTCAGAGGCTTTAAGAAAATTCTAAGCAGCTGGATCTAGGAATTAAGGAGTCTTCTTTCTCATTTATTCAGATGATGATTCAGCAGTCTACATTTTTACCCTTCTGGCCCCTCCCTGGGTTTTCTGGTTCTAAGGGAAGACCTCTGTTAGACCTGGAGGTCAACCACAGTCCCTTGAAGGCTTAAGATGTTGCCTTTCAGCATTTCTGATCTTAAGGATATAAATATAATTTTTAATATCTTGGACCTATAGTATTAGTAATCTTTTGTGATCTTTATAGAATCAGAAAAACATTTTCAAGTGAGGATTTATTCTCAGATGGGTAAGTTCTATGATACATCTTGCTTCCATACATGTTGTAAATTTTTCTCTGATGGCATTGATACATGAATGTCAAATAGACAAAATGAAGATGTGTGCACTGAATGAACTACCCTTCCTTCCTGAACCTTCTTTTGTTTATGTAGGAGAAATCCATAGACTGGAGATGACTGAACCCTGCCTTGGGCAAGCCAATCATATTGTCTGTTGTATTAGTCATGTCAGTCTTTTACCATTATAGAATGAAGGCATAGACACTATAGAACTGAAAAAGTATGGCCTTGTTCCAATAAAAATTTATTCACAGAATGAGAAGATACTCGCAAATGACCCTACAAAGGGCTTATATCCAAGGTCTATAAAGAGCTCCTCAAACTCAACACACACAAAACAAATAATCATGTCAAAAAATGGGCAGAAGACATGAACAGACACTTCTTCAAAGAAGACATACAGATGGTTAACAGACACATGAAAAAAAAGTTCATCATCACTAGCCATCAGGGAGATTCAAATCAAAACCACATTGAGATACCACCTTACACCCGTTAGAATGGCCCAAATCAACAAGACAGGAAACAACAAGTGTTGGAGAGGAGGTGGAGAAAGGGGAACCCTCTTCCACTGTTGGTGGGAATGCAAGTTGGTGCAGCCACTTTGGAAAAAAGTGTGGAGATTCCTTAAGAAATTGAAAATAGAGCTTTCCTAAGACCTTGTAATTGTACTACTGGGTATTTACCCCAAAGATACAGATATAGTGAAAAGAAGGGCCATCTGTACCCAATGTTCATAGCAGCAGTGGCCACAGTTACCAAACTGTGGAAAGAGCCAAGATGCCCTTTGAGAGATGAACAGTTAAAGAAGATATGTTCCATATATACAATGGAATATTCTGCCTCCATCAGAAAGGATGAGTATCCAACTTTTGTATCAACACGGACGGGACTGGAGGAGATTATGCTAAGTGAAATAAGTCAAGCAGAGAGAGTCAATTATCACATAGTTTTACTTGTGGAGCATAAGGAATAACACGGAGGACACTGGGAGTTGGAGAAGAGGAGTGAGTTGGGGGAAATTGGAGAGAGAGACAAACCACGAGAGACTGTGGACTCTGAGAAACAAACTGAGGATTTTGGAGGGGAAGGGGAGGGGGGAGGGGATTTGGGTGAGCCTAGTGGTGGGTATTAAGAAGGGCACGTATTGCATGGAGTACTGGGTGTGGTACATAAATAATGAATCTTGGAACATTGAAAAAAATTTAAATTAAATTAAAAAAATAAAAGTGGATTAGGACACACACACACACACACACACACACACACAAACTTTATTTACAAAAACATATGGTTGGTCAGATGTTGTCCACTGATTATAGTTTAGAGACCCCTGCTCTGAGTGCCTCCTCAGTAATAATTGGCATTATTTTTGATTGACACTGGTGCATGCACAGAGGGTGGAAGGTTTCCATCAAATCATTCTTCTGCAAACTTGATAGTGTGTTTTCCTGGAGAAGCAAGTCTTTCATTTAGTCATTCAACCCCTTCCTGTATATATTTTTTTAAAAAAATTCTGTCAGTTAAAATGTTTTACAGTTCTATTTTACATTTTTTTACAGTTTTATTGAGATATAATGGAAAAATAACATTGTGTAATTTTAAGGTGTATAGTTTAGCGACTTGAAATATGTATATATTAAAAATGATTACCACAAAAAAGTTCATTAACTTTTTTTAATAGAGCATAGTATGGTGGCCAAACAGAGATATTGCCAGGCATACAAATGTTCAAGAAATGTTCGAGTTCTGGCTCTGCCACCAATGCACTTTGTAATCTTGGGTGCACCTATTTTTTTTTTCCTCAGAGTCTCAATCCCTTACTCTGTACAATGAGATTAGAATCACTGTACACACTCTATGATGTACACTTTTTGGATTCTAATAATGGTTCTATGAGGGAGATAGTTTATTTTCAGAGGAAGAAATGGAGTTACAGCTGGAGAGTGGCAGAGCTGGAATATGGAGCCCACAGCCCTGCTCTAAAGCTCAGGCTCGTAATCACTCTCCTGGGCTGGTTCCCAAGAAGCCTGTGCGTAATGACACAGGAACTGGGCAGAAGGAGAGGCACGTCCCACAGAGCAGGCTATGGGTAGAGTAAACTTGAAAGACTGAGGATGTTTTCCATAAGAGGGTGTGGTGGGAGAGAGACTAGTTGTCCCACCTGGAGCCTCCTCCCCACTGTCCTTGACTGGGAAATCTGGGCAAAGGATGTCCTATGGTATGACTCCCTGTTCACAGAAAAGTAATGAGACAGAACTGGGGCCAGATGCCTCACCTTTCCTTCAAAGCTCTTCCTAACTGTCCATAGTTTCTCAAAAATAAATAACTTGAATACCAACTCAAGATTTTAGACTCACTTAGAAACTATCTGTATTACTGTTCCTTTTCATATTTTCTGTAGATTAACTCTTTCTTAAAACAAAATCTGTATAGAAATAATACAGAAGAAAACCACTTCAACTGGAAAATAGCTGTCAGTTGTTGTAATGATTTAAAACATGCTTCTAAATATCAACAGATAGAAAACGTTCATCTGTGCACTACTGGGAAGCCTCTCCCGTGTGTGGCCACACTTGAGGGAGCTGCCAGGACTTCCTGCAGACTCACCTGTCAGAGGATTTCAGTAGGCTTGCCACCATGCTCCAACTCTGGGTAGTTTCCAAAGGTAGAATCCCCACAAAGCCAGTGACAGCTACATACCAATGAATCAAGCCATGACCCTCATGGAAAGACAACAGAAAACTCCTGATTTCTTTTTGCCTCTTGATAAATGCAAATGACGTAAGAGGCCTTGTTGTTGGGAGAGGATCAGTGAATATTTTATCCTTAGCCTCCAGGCTGCAACATTTTTGGACTACCTGGGGGGGGGGGGCGCAGACCCCACAGTGAGTGACCAGCGCAGCAGGACCTGGCCCTCAGGGAGCATATTTGAGGCTGAATTGGAAGTTATCAGCCTGAAGAACTCGGCTCACAGTGGTTTGCCTGCAACAATCTTTGCAGTGAAGTTGGTACCCAGCTGGCTCCCAGATGCCACCCACATTGTTGCATTTGGGCCTTCAAACAACATGGCAGGGGGACAGATTTCTCTCTCTCTCTCTTTCTTTCTTTCTCTGTCTTTCTCTTTCTTTCTTTCTAATTTCCATGTTATAGATGAGGTTGAAGAAGTTAAGCCATTTGCTGGGGTCACACATTCAGAAAGAAGAGGGAACAGATGACATGGTAAGACCATGGGGCCGGGGCAGCATCCTCTTCTGGCTGGGGAGGGGAGAGGTGAAGATGCAGAGGTCTGAGGGGCGCAGGTAGCCACTAAAGCACAGCTCACTCAAGTGTCTGTCACCCAAAGCTCGTACGAGGGTGCTTCTCAGTCAGAGCTGATGTGTGTGTGTGACTAACAGAGAGAGGAGGGAAAAAGGAAGCCTCGTTTCCTCGTTTCTAATTTTATCTTCCGTGGCACTTCACCAAAAAGTCCCTCAAGGTGGCCGGAAGTTGGAAGCCCTCAAGGGTTGAGCCCAGGAGCGGATGCAAAGGTGCTGGCAGGGTGGGGTGGGGGGGTGGGGGCGGCTGGTACTGGGACCTCATGCACACATGGCTTTCGGTATGGCTTTCAGCAGCCTGGAGGATCTCGTGTCTCAGCCTTCTCATCTGCATAATGTCATACCCATATGGTGTTGTTTTATTTACCTATTGGGGGTGGGCAAAGTCTACTTTAGAAAGAGATGAAACCAGAAGCCAGGACTTTCGGAAGCCCTCCTCTGGCCCTCTGGCCCGCCCACCTTCTCTCTTTACTCTCTCCGGACTTTGCCTCTCTCCTGCCATCTTGGCTTTTCTGACTGAGGATCTTCCTTGAGTGATAGGACTTGTTTCTCCCAGGGCACGGTTGCGAGAGGCTTTTGTCTTACTGGGGGGCTAATCCTGCAGCCAGGGAGAGTTTAAGTGTGACCTACTCCTGTCTTTCATGCTGGAAGGACCCTCGGAAGTTTAGGAAGTGTGCTGCGTTCCTTCTGCTCACACAGATCAAAGGCTGGAATGATACACGGCTTTGATCTTCTGGGATTTCTAGAGAGACATCTCAATATGGCCATTTTAGGCGTGGATTTTGCAATTTACACATGGTCCCTTAATGCTCTTCAAGACAGAGTTTGCATCCTGTGTTGGGGTAAGAGAGTAAATGTTTCAACCTTTCCTTGTTCTTGAAATGATTCTGGGTGCTTCAAGTGTCCAATCATGTATTCTTGGCTCTGTAGACTCTGGAGGTCAAGTTCCTGAGAAGTACAAGCAAGAAAACAAACAATTAAAGAAGACTGTATAAAGTATAGCTAAAGGAAGAACCATTGCTCATTAAAATACTTTACTTCCATTGATCTATGTGTCTGTTTTTGTGCCAGTACCATGCTGTCTTGATGATGACAGCTTTGTAATAGAGCTTGAAGTCCGGAATTGTGATGCCACCAACGTTGGCTTTCTTTCTCAATATCCCTTTGGCTATTCGAGGTCTTTTCTGGTTCCATATAAATTTTAGAATTATTTGTCCCATTTCTTTGAAAAAGATGGATGGTACTTTGATAGGAATTGCATTAAATGTGTAGATTGCTTTAGGTAGCATAGACATTTTCACAATATTTATTCTTCCAATCCAGGAGCATGGAACATTTTTCCATTTCTTTGTGTCTTCCTCAATTTCTTTCATGAGTACTTTATAGTTTTCTGAGTATAGATTCTGTGCCTCTTTGGTTAGGTTTATCCCTAGGTATCTTATGGTTTTGGGTGCAATTGTAAATGGGATTGACTCCTTAATTTCTCTTTCTTCTGTCTTGCTGTTGGTGTAGAGAAATGCAACTGATTTCTGTGCATTGATTTTATATCCTGACACTTTACTGAATTCCTGTATAAGTTCTAGCAGTTTTGGAGTGGAGTCTTTTGGGTTTTCCACATATAGTATCATATCATCTGCGAAGAGTGATAATTTGACTTCTTCTTTGCCGATTTCCAGATGGCCAACAGACACATGAAAAAGTGCTCCATATCACTCGGCATCAGGGAAATACAAATCAAAACCACAATGAGATATCACCTCACACCAGTCAGAATGGCTAAAATCAACAAGTCAGGAAATGACAGATGCTGGCGAGGATGCAGAGAAAGGGGAACCCTCCTACACTGTTGGTGGGTGCAGCCACTCTGGAAAACAGCATGGAAGTTCCTCAAAATGTTGAAAATAGAACTGCCCTATGACCCAGCAATTGCACTATTGGGTATTTACCCAAAAGATACAAACGTAGTGATCCAAAGGGGCACGTGCACCCGAATGTTTATAGCAGCAATGTCCACAATAGCCAAACTATGGAAAGAACCTAGATGTCCATCAACAGATGAATGGATCAAGAAGATGTGGTATATATACACAATGGAATACTATGCAGCCATCAAAAGAAATGAAATCTTGCCATTTGCGACAACATGGATGGAACTAGAGCGTATCATGCTTAGCGAAATAAGTCAAGCAGAGAAAGACAACTATCATATGATCTCCCTGATATGAGGAAGTGGTGATGCAACATGGGGGCTTAAGTGAGTAGGAGAAGAATCAATGAAACAAGATGGGATTGGGAGGGAGACAAACCATAAGTGACTCTTAATCTCACAAAACAAACTGAGGGTTGCTGGGGGGAGGGGGTTTGGGAGAAAGGGGTGGGATTATGGACATTGGGGAGGGTATGTACTTTGGTGAGTGCTGTGAAGTGTGTAAACCTGGTGATTCACAGACCTGTACCCCTGGGGATAAAAATATATGTTTATAAAAAATAAAAAATTATATAAAAAAATACCTTACTTCCATGCTGGTTTATTAAATAAGGGTTCATTTTAGGTACACCATGCCTTGGAAACCATGATAGATGCCCAGGAGTTAGACAAGATATGGTCTCTGCTTTGAATTTGTTCAATTTGCTGACTTCACAACTTAGAGGTTTTAGCTGCACAAGAGCTGCAGAAAAGGGCCCAGGGAGGTCAGAGCTTCAGGAAATCTGTGACTAGGTGAGACACACAGTAGGAGATTTTATCTGCATGCAATTTTTTTCTGGGAAGAGGTTTGTAACTTCCACTGGATTTCTTTCTTTTTTTTTTTTTAAGATTTTGTTTATTTATTTATTTGACAGACAGAGATCACAAGTAGGCAGAGAGGCAGGCAGAGAGAGAGGAGGAAGCAGGCTCCCTGCTGAACAGAGAGCCCGATGTGGGGCTCGATCCCAGGACTCTGGGATCATGACCTGAGCTGAAGGCAGAGGCTTTAACCCACTGAGCCACCCAGGCACCCCTCCACTGGATTTCTTAAAGCATTTATGAACAAATTGTTTTAGAACCACAGCCTCTGCATTGGCAGCAGAACTTTTCGATGACTTACTCCTGGTTATCTATGAGTAGGATCTGCCCCTTGCTCAGGTCTGCTGGTCATTTGCACTTGGGGCCTGGTCAACCGGCCTGTAAGTCCACTTTCTGAGAACAGACTTCTTCAAAACTGGGTCATGGTCTTTGTCATATGTGCGCTCCAATCAGGGCTTGTGATCATTAACTTTTTATATTCTCCACAGCACTTAGCATGACTTGCAGCCCAGAGGGGGCCCAGGAAAATGGCTTTGATCAATTATACTATGATCTTGCCACCCACTTCTTGTTCAGGCCCTTGCACGTCCCCGATTCTGTTCCATCGCTGGCCCCTGTGAGATAGTCTGCCTCTCCCAAAGCAGGGTGAGAATAAAGAACATTCCTTGACTGGGGTGTGTGCACATACACATGCTTACTCGGAAAGTTCTCTAACACTCATACCCCTGTTGCTTTGTTCCTTAACTATCATGTGGAGAGAGGTGTTTGGACACCATATTAATAATAGCTCATAGTATGTATGCGGCACATTCCATTTTCAAAGGCATTTATAAACATTGAAAGATGAAAGCGTGCACCACCCATCTTGGGGAAAAGGGAATGTTAATCATCACCGTGTCCATTCCTTGGAGACAGTCACGGAATCTGAGAGCTGGAAGGGAAGTCAGAGGTCACGGGCATAACTTCCAATCCCTAAAGGATTTTTCTTTTCTTTGGAGCCCACAGAGTGGGATAGTTCCTACAGTTTCTTTCTCAAGTTCAACCATCCTTTTCCCTCTGGTACTTTCAATAGTTATCTATCTATCTATCATCTATCTATCATGTCTATCTATCTATCCATCTATCATCTATTTATCATGTCTATCTATCTATCTATCATCTATCTATCATGTCTATCTATCCATCTATCATCTATCTATCATGTCTATCTATCCATCTATCATCTATTTATCATGTCTATCTATCTATCTATCTATCTATCTATCTATCTATCTATCTATCTATCTATCATGTCTATCTATCTATCTATCTATCATCTATCTATCATGTCTATCTATCTATCTATCATCTATCTATCATGTCTATCTATCCATCTATCATCTACCTATCATGTCTATCTATCCCCTCTTTCCCTACTCTCCTTTCCTCCCTCTCTCCCTCCTTCCTTTTTTCTTTCTTCCTTCCTTTCTTCTTTTTTTCTTCTCTTCTCTTCTCTTCTTTCCTCTCCTCTCCTTTCCCTTCCCTTTCTTCACTTTCCTTTCCTTTTCTTCTTCCTCTTTGCCTCCTTCCCTGTCTCTCTCCCTCTCTTCCTCTTCTCTTTCTTTCTTTTCTTCCTGCCTTCCCTGAACTGCCTATTTTAAAGAGTTTAAACAACTATATTTATAAAATAGTTACTAGTATGCTGTCCAGGTTCTTATTAATTAAAGCTAGCTCTATTCTAAGAACAGTAAAATATTCGTATTTTATTAGTATTTTAGTAACATTTGTCAAGTGCCGCATATTGTTTCTTAACTCTTCAATAACCCAGGGAAGTTGATCTTAATTTTTCCCTCTTATAAATGAGGAGACAGAGCCCTGGGGAGCAGCTGAGTTCCCCAGGACTATGAAGCTAGTAAAAAGCAGAGCTGGGATTGCACTATCTGATTCCAGCTCTATTCCTGTGAGCTTGTTTCTTCTTACTTCTAATGGTCATCAGTTGATGCTGATGGATGCTTCCAGATGGAGCTATTGCAATCAACAGCCAACAAGCACAGATATTTTTAAAAATTAATTTATGCAACTTCATCATGGATAGCTGTATTATTTTCGAGGACCCTCTTTTTGTTACCATAGACAGGCAATCAGTTTTCACTAAGACTACAAACAGGAGAAATAGCAGAAGTAGGGCACCAGACTGGTGCAGTTGGTTGAGTGCCTGATGCTTGATTTCAGCTCAGGTCATGATCTCAGTGTTTTAGGCATGAGCCCCATGCCTGGCTCTGTGCTCTGTGTGGAGTCTGCTTGAGATTCTCTCACTCCCTCTGCCTCTCCCTCTACCCTTGTGCACACGGGTTGTCTCTCTCTCAAATAAATAAATAAAATCTTTTAAAAAAAGGAGGACTAACTCAAATTTTGTGTAAATAATATCACGGTATAATAATAGCAACAATACTATAATAATATGATAAAAGATAGCTGCTATTTCTGGAGAGCAACCACGTGTCCAGCTTTGTGTTAAGCATTTCATATACACTTTCTTCTTCAGATCCTCTGCCCAAAATATGTCATCACTATTTTACACAAGCCCAGCTTTTGAGAAGTTAAGTAAGATGTACAAGGTCATGCTTCTGTGGGTCTTGGGATTTGGGTCCAGGTCTATTTGGTCCCAAAGCCTGTGCACTTAGTCAGTGTAATATGTTAGTGAACATCATCCACCTTGAAATAAGTCTACAGGACTTCTGGGCACCTTAGCTGAAGAACCTGACCCCTTGAGACAAACGAGTTTCTTGGGCAATTGTATGATGTTCTTTCTAAAACATGGTGTCCTTGGAATGGGGGTGAAGGTGGGGGTGCTTGGCATTTCCCAGATCTAGAATTGTAGTGGAGACCATTTTATTTATTTATTTATTTTTATGTTATGTTAGTCAGCATACAGTACTTCACTGGTTATTGATGTAGTGTTCCATGTGGAGACCATTCTAAATGTTCTTTCTGAATCTTGATTTTAAGAAGCAATTGTTCTAGCTGGAGATCATCTTCCCCACTTGATATGAACCCTTCTTTCTAAAATTTTATTCATTTATTTGAGAGATAGAGAGAAAGCAGGAGGGAGAGGGAGAGAGAATTTGAAACAGAGTCCACACTGAGTGCAGAATCCAAAGTGGGGCTCAGTCCCACAACCGGGAGATCTTGACCTGAGCTCAAACCAAGAGTTGGACACTTAACTGACTGAGCCACCCAGGGGCCCCTTGACATGAAACTTCCTCAGGACAGGCTTCTTAAAGATACTCCACAGACCTTGAGTCCAGAGTATGGCATATAATAGGGGCATTTAATAAATATCTTGAGTTGCTGTGGATTTATGGAAGGGGGAGGTAAGAGATGCTTTTTCTTTCTAGAAATGTGAAGGAGAGAATACAGAGATCTAGACATTGGGAACGCAAAGATGAAGTCTTTGGGGTAGGAGGAGAGGAAGTTATGAATGAAGTAGGGTGATAAAAAGACAACCTGTGGCTTCTCCCCCTGCTCTGCAGTGATTAGTTATGTGGTTTTAGATGAGTCCTTTTTCTGTCTCTGAGCCTACGTTTCTGCAAAAGATAATGCTACCTGCTTATCCTTACAAGAGAATGGTTATGAACACTATAAAACAGCATATGGGAAACATATGGGAAATAATGAAATGATATAAATACAATAGCTGTGGTGTCAACCACAACAATGATAAAGAATGTTTCCTTGTGTGCATTACCTACTTGGCATTCTTCACACATTGTCCTCACAACAACCCTGTGTGTCATTATCTCTAGTTTACAGATGAGGAAAGTTTGAGATAGTATCATTATTAATTATATAATTATTAAGTGCACACAAAATCCTGACATTTGCCCAGCTTTCTGGGAGATGGCAGAGTAAGGGAGTTGGGGAACCAGAGATAGCACTCTGTTGGCCAAAGCAACTGTTCTCATTAAGTCTAATTCAGAATATGCTGGGAACATCTGTGCAAAATTAGACTCACAAAGAATTTTTAAAAAACAGTTTATTAAGGTATGATGAACATACATAAAGGCATAAATATTTAATGTATACAGCTTGAGGAGTTTGGAGATAAGTATACAACCTGGTAACCGTCAACACACTCTATACCATAAACACATCTGTCTGCTCCAGAAGTCTTCTTCCACCTTCTTTAATTATTATTATTATTATTATTATTATTTTATTTTAAAGTGATTCTTGAAGAGTGGAACTAACTCTTCCAATTAAACTTTTTGCTCTACTCATGGTCCAAGGAAATGTCCAGATTCTTCTGGAATGGGCTCATTAGGGATGCCTGGATTTAATTAAGCAACCCATTCTACTGCCAGCTGGCCAGAGTTTGGACAACACCATCACCTCCTTCTTCTTGCTGCGCTGAAGAAACAAAGATAATGACACTTTCCCAAGGCTGGGGCTGGGTAAGTCTTAATTTGGGAGTGTTTGGAAATGACTTTGAAGACGCACAGGTTATTTAAGTGCTAAGTATTATTATTTATTGTGGTTCCAAGCACTGTTTCTCCTCCCCATTGTCAGGCTACAAAACAATAAGAGATGTGGTAAAAGAGCCTCTGAAGTATCCAAACATCAATAAATTAGGTAACTTTGGCCTGAGCCCTGTGATGGTATCTGCAAACCTAGCATTAGCTCTGCAGCATTTTTGTGTGGGCCGGTGGTTGCCTAATTTGCACTTAAACACGCCAGCAGCAGGTCCTGGCACAGGCTTGGCACACACAGGTGATGCAAGTGCTCTTTGGACAGACCTGGATTGCTGACATCATGCTTTGCTGTGTGCTCTTTGAGATGCAAATTAGCTTCTAGAGGAGCCCCTGGTCCTTTCATCATTGACACTTAATAGAAGAGAATTAACATTCATTGAGCCCTTCTGTGTGCCAGACTCTTTTATGAACATGATCTCATTTATTCTCATAACTATCCAGAGAAGTGGATATGAGAGGTCCCATTTTACAGACGAGGAAACTGAGTCTCATGGAAGTTGAATAATTTGCCCTTGATCATACCATTAGTAAGAGACCAAACTAGGATGGAAACCCAGGACTGTCTGATTCCAAAGGCCATGCTTTTTTATTACGTTTTTTTTTTTTTTTTTATGCCCCCCTCTACTCCCCACTCCAACTATCTGGTCAAGTTCTCTTTGGTAAAAATTCCTCAGTGCCTTTCTATTGTTTTGACTAGAGCCCACATCCCACTATGGCCTTGCATCATCTGCCTCGGGCTCCCTCTCCAGCTTCATTCAACACCCTGCTCCTTTATTTCTGTTCCTTGAACACAAACCTCTCACCTCCAGATTCTTGACTGAACGGCCCGAAAAAGCTTATCGTTTCCTTTTTTCTCCAGCTAACACTTGCCAACCTTTACACATCATTTTCTGGGGGGAATACCTTCTGTGAAAATACAGACCAGCAGTTCTCCAAGTGTGGTCCCTGGACCGGCAGAGAGCAGCATCACCTGGGACTTTGTGAGAAATGCAAATTCTTAGGCCCCACCCCAGACTTACTGAATCAGAAACTCTGGGTATGGGGCCCGGTTCCCCAGGTGATTCTCTGCTCGCTTAAGTTTGAATATCACTGGGGTTTCTCAACCTTGACGCTACTGATATTATAGGATGCTTAGCAGCATCCTACCTTTTACCTGTTTGATGCCCATAGACTCCCAACCCATGTCCTCACCTCCATCCAAGTTGTAAAAGCTGAAAATGTCTTCAGTTACTGCCTTCTGTCTCCTGGGGGAGGGGGGGCCCAGTTGGGAATCTCTGCCTTAGACTGAAGTATGATTTCCTTTGAGACACCCCTGTAGCATACTATACAGTGGAACTCAGTTAGTTAATAACTTTTGGAAAGCATTTGCTCAAGGCAAATCTCCACTGTCCTATTTGCAGCAGCTAATGCACTTCCTGTCATCTCGTAGGTTCTAAGGAAATAGAGCTGTACCAAACAAGAGGCATGGCAAGCTTGCACTGCATCTCTTCAACCCAACCCCATACCGAATTTTCAGGAGGAGACAGGACTTGGGCACTAGACTGGGATCACAGGCAAGCAGTTTCCTTGGGATACTTTATCATTCGAAGGCAAGTCTCCTCTATCAAAACCCTGGGAACACAGGTGATCTTTCATGCCCTGCTGAACAGGATCTAAGTATTGCTTCTTTTAGCAGCAGAGAATGTGACTAAATGCAGGAGAGAGAGAGAGAGAGAAAAAAAAAAAGTTCTCTTAGAATGATGCAGAAAACCCTGACCAAAGGTAGGCTCAGTGCCACTACGACGGAAAGAGCGACAAAACCGCATTTTGGCCGCAACAGCAATAAAGAGATTGTTAACTTGTGGTGGCTGAAGTCTTTCTGTCAATGGTACATGTAATGAGGAGTGTGTAAGGCAGATTCTGATTATTCTGCTGCCCCATCTTTGTTCAGTCTGAGAAGTAATTTTTAGAACCCAGACAGAGGAGCGCCACAAAGTTGAGAAAGAACAGAATTCTTGCTCACATCTGTTTTTTTAATTCATAATCGACTTCATCCTCTTGGCTCCATAATGAAGTAGGGGTGGACACAGAACATGTCGTTGGCCCCATGGACCTCAGTCCTTCCAGGGATCTCGCTACTCCTAGGAATGAGCCCTGTCGTGTCTCATAGGAAATATTGCGAATGCATGGTTAACATCTGGCCTCACAGAACCTGAATGATCTTGCATTTGGGGAGCAGCAGTTGAGGTGTGAGACAATACAAACCTGAGAAGCAATTTTTGTCAAGTTTATATTTTTTCTCAAAACTTTTTTCTTTAAAAATTTTTTTTTTCTTGGTGAAATTTTGAAAGGAGGAAGAAAAATGAGGAAAAGAGATTTTTTCCTCTTTCAAAATTTTCATTTTTGTTTCATTTTTGTTAACAGCCTGTACCAACAAATTACTTTCCTGTTTATTTCACTCGCTGTTATCTTGTGACCTATCTCCAAGTTTTTGCAAAGTGACATTATTTTCATAGTGATACTTAAATTCAATTTCAATTCATTCTCAATTTCAATTCATTCATTAAAAGACCCCGAAATTGGAAACAAAAATACATATTCTAGCCATCCAGAGAGTGTATACTAATTAACTTAAAGCTAAAGACTGAGCTTGCAAAGTTTTTGACACTGGAGTTCTAAAAATAATCAGTAATTATGAGTGTACTAATCTACAATTTATAATAATTTGCATATGACTGAAGTGAGAGCATGATTTCAAACAACTTTTAAAGATTTTACTTATTTATTTATGAGAGAGAGACAGGCAGAAAGAGAGTGCGATCGAGAGGAAGAGCAAAAGGGGAGGGAGCATGAGGGGAAAAAAATCTCAGACAAACTCCACGCTAAGTGTAGAGCTCAGTGTGGGGTTGGAGACATTGTGAACTGAGCTGAAACCAAGAGGCAGTCACTTAGACTGAGCCATCCAGGCACTCCCATCTTCATTTATATTTTATATGCCAGATTGATTTACCAATCTCTTTGCAGCATTTGCTGTCATAAATAGCTTTACAATGAACATGTATCAGAATTTTTTTCTCTGAAATCAAGAGCATTTCCTTTGAAATGAGGTCAGAAATTCAATCATTTGTTCTAAAAACGCAAAACATTTTTTTGGATGCTTGGGTTGCTCAGTCGGTTGAGCATCCAACTCTTAATTTCAGTTCAGTTTATGATCTTGGGGTTGTAAGATCCAGCCTTGCATTGGGCTCTGCCCTGGGCATAGAGCCAGCTTAAGATTCTCCTTCTCCGTCTTTTTGTCTCTCATTGTCTCTAAGAAAGAAAGAAAGAAAGAAAGAAAGGAAGAAAGGAATGCTTCTCACCTTGATAAAATTTCCAACAAAACTACTTTCCAAATTATACTTCCACTAGTGATTTTTGAGTGTATCTATTAAATTTACCCTTGTTGGGGCACCTGGGTGGCTCAGTGGATTAAGCCGCTGCCTTCGGCTCAGGTCATGATCTCAGTGTCCTGGGATCGAGCCCCGCATCGGGCTCTTTGCTCAGCGGGAGCCTGCTTCTCTCTCTCTCTCTCTCTGCCTGACTCTCCGCCTACTTGTGATTTCTCTGTCAAATAAATAAATAAAATCTTTAAAAAAAAAAAAAAAAAAAAAAAAAAAATAAATTTACCCTTGTCAATATCAGGGGATATTTAAAATATATGTGAGAGAGATGACTGCATCTCAGTGCTTGCATTTGTTGGATGATGGCTCAGATGGAAGGGGACAAGGTGGTATGTGTATCTGATTTGAGGCAGGCACCATCCGTTGTCTCACTCGACATCCTACAGCCTCAAGAACATCAGTTCAGCTTGATCGGAGTTCAGTTGTTTTTCTGCTAGAAACTTGTCTTTCATGAAAATCCGTTTTAAAAACTGGCAAAAAGAATGCCTTCCTCCCCCACCTCAAAATAAATTTAAATTCCCACGAGACTTGAATGTCTCCTTGCAGGAGTTAAAGATAATTTGCAGGCATGCATATTTTCTTACAGAACCAAATTGCTGAAGGGAGTTGTAACCTGGTTTCAAATACTCTTGGGTTTCTTCACTCAGAGCTCCTTTTTGTCATTGCAATTAGAGCACAGGAGATGAAAAGCCAAGTGTAGTTGTCCAAATGATGGAGAAAACACACAAAATGAGGGAAACTATTTTTTCTCCTCTTTCCCACCCCCGCTTCCTTCTTCTCTCTCTTTTTCTTTCTTTCATGAGGCATCGGTCTAGTCTGAGGTAGAATATATGGCAAATAGGGATTCATTAAGGGTAATGAATATACTACAATATCACTTTTAATAACCTTGACTTATTAACTGGTTAGGGCAAAACCTAAATTAACTGGACTGAATAAGTTCAGTCCATTTAATTTATCAGCTCATGGGTAAATTAAAATTTCAAACTAATTAGGGATTTTGATGCTTTTTTCCCCTTCAACTGTGGTTGTTAAAAACCCTTTTTTTCCCTCCCGAGATGCATCTCCCTATTTTCATTTTTTAGGGGGAGGTGTCCTGTGATGATGGTTAAATCATCCCTAGAGAGAAAACCTCACCAAATCTTTTTCTGTATAGGGACTGAAGTCCAATTGTAGGACTAGTCCTAGTGTAGGACTGAAAATGCTGTGATTAGAGGCGGGGACTCTCTTGTTTGGAAACTGTCATTTTGTTGTTATTGTGCGGATATTGACTTATTTCCGTTTTGGGATAGAGACTGGCTAGTGGCTTAACACACCTGTTTCCTCTTCTCCCCGGGCACACAGCCTACATTTCCCAACCTCCTTTGCATTTAGACCTGGTCTTACTACTGAACTCTAAACTAGGATGAGATCAGAAGTGACCTGCCCCACTTCCCTGCCCAGCACATAAAGAATTCTTCTCATGGGCTCTTCTGTGCTCTTTCCAGTCTATCAGCTTAATGCAGACCCAGAGAAGCCGTTAACCCTGGGGATCCCATGTTGAACATGATAGAGCCATGGTATGGAGGAATCTGTTCTCTGGAATCAGATAGCGGACCAGTTGCTGGTCAGCACAACCCATTTCGGATAATGTATTTGTAGAAATTTCTATTGTGCTTGGAACCTTGTAAATTTGGGGGATTTGTTTATAATAACAGCTCATGGTAATTTAGTTAATGTTTTTATCATTTGCTAATAAAAATAAGGGCAAAACCCAAATCTCACTTAACTGATATTTACGATGAATCGACTTCAAGGGCACCAAAGCCTTCTTAGATTCAAGGACACCAAAATGTTCTTAGAATCAAGGCAGCCAGTGTTCTCTCTCAGATTTAGTCAGTCAGTGACCGTGCAGGGGAAAAGATGATGGTACAACAGGGTGGGGTGAAGGGATTCCAAGGTTCTTAACGGCCCTTCCCCAACCTTTCCCAGACAGAGAACAAATGCTAGTGGTGAAGGGGAGGAATGGAGTGTCATCTCAGTGTTTGGCCCTTACTTCTGTTAAAATGTAAGCCCTCAATATTACATTAAGCTTTTATTTCTTGTTTAAACTGTCGGTACAAGAACGGTCTAAAGAATGGAGTAAAGTAAAGTAAACGGAGTAAAGTAATACTGGCCTCTCCATGACATCCATGAAGCATGTTGAGATCCTGGCTAAAAGACAGTGTCCTGTTCCTGTGATGAAAATAAAAGGATAATCTGAAAAATAGATTGCCTTTAAGTAGAGAATTGCAATATGGGAGACATAATTCTCTCTTTCCATGTTGATTGAATACTGAATGCTCTGGGTGCATCAGTGGTCTACATTTAAATCATCCTTTTTGCATTTGGGGGTACAGTTTTGTGGATTGCTGTTAATATTTGAGTTTGTTAGAAATTCCTGTCTTCCAGGATAGAGCTTTGGTTAGGCAGGGTAGGGGGCAAAAACCTAGGGATTTAGGTAAGAGAAGTAGACCTTGCCACACTTCTCTGAATACAGGAACTCAACACAACAATGAATGACATCCTAAATACACAATGAGAATTTTCCTCCCACAGATTGTTGGTAAATACCTGCCTGTGTGTTTGGGCTGATAAGATGGTTTCTATACTGGAGGAGTTAATTGATTTATTGTTTGTAGATTGATTCTCTTCTAGTTCCTGAGAACCTTCATGCCATGCATAAATTCTACTTGACTGTAGGTTTTATATATTTTACTGGCGCTCAAAATACCCCCTGAAGTTTTTTTTTTTTTCCAGTGTTCTAATTCTCCTCTTTCTTATTTCCCATAACCCTTCTGAGCCCCTAAATCAAATTGAATTTTCAAATATCACTCATACATTTCATCATGTTATTTCTTTCTCAGAAAGAGCTGTGAAGTGGTGTCAGGAGGCCTTTACTCAAACCGTTGTCATTTAATGACACTTGTGATGGTCAGTTTGACTCCCCATTTGCATGATGGAGGTTGCAAAGGAGTAGGGAACTGTATTCTCTGTGAGGTGTCCAAGTAGTGCCCAAGAGATGTGAGTCCCCTGTTCATAGAATGCCTTACAGGTGAAACTTCACTGTTGAACAGTGTAACTGGTCTCTTACCAAGCCTCCTTCCTAAACCTTCTTTCTCTATTCTCTTCTCCATTTTTTCCCCATTCCTCCCTTTTCTCTTGTTATCCTGAAGGGATCATTTGGTGCTGGAGCCAGAATGATGGATATGCCACGACAGCTGAACCATTGGCTCATCAGGAGTTGCCCAGATTGTGGGCCATTCATTCAACTATTAAACATTCACTGAGCATCTAAAATTTGCCAGGAACGATATTAAGTAGGATGTTTCTAAACCCAATTTTTACTGTGCTATTTACCTTATTACACAAACAACACAGGTTCATTGTAGTCTCTTCTGAAAATACAAAAATGAATAATAATAAGAAGAAAAAATTTATAGTCTCACTTTTTAGAGTTTACTATTAACAGTTGGCTCTACATTTTCCCATGGTTTTTACTATGTAAGTATTTACCTTGAAAAAAGGGAAAGAATGCAAAATTAGTATTGCATGTCTTATTTTTACAAACTGATTTTTCACATTAATAATCCATTCACTTCACTTTCCAGTGTTGGCTGGTTGGATTGGAAGAGGTGATCTTTCCCGTGTGTGATGTAAATTTATTATAGGATGCAATAGGGGTCCACTCAGTCGGACTGTATGCTAAAATTCAACATTAAACCAAAAAGAGATGAAGGTGAAAATGATATTCAAAAGGTCCTTATTTTGAATGATTTACTGGAAAAACCACAGGCAAGTCAGAATCTTTTTTCATAAGAAGAAAATTTCAAGACTGAGCAGATTCAAGAGTGAAACTCATCTGTGTCAATATGTGTTGGACCAAGTAGGACACACATGCAAATTTATTGCCCTTTTACTAAGTGTCTCAGATGCAGAGTAAACATCTGAAGGATTTTTTGAATATTTTTCTAAATAAGACAGGAGGTAGTGGGTTCATTCAGAATACTCTCATCTGATTATAATCTAGCACTTATGATAACGATTATTATTCACAGTTTTCAGACATTAAGGTGCCAGCTACCACGTGAATTATTTGACCTACATTATTTTTTTTAAAGAGTGCTATACAGTAGAAACTTCTGCTCCCATCTTAGTGTTAAGGAAATCCAAGCTCATAGAAATTAGGGGATTTACCCCCAAATCAAACAGCCAGTGTATAACAAATCCAGGAGGGAGACTAAAGTTGCCTGACTCTGAAGCTTAGGTTCTAACACTATCACATGGTGTTGCTGCTGCCATATGAAAAGGACACAAGCTATATCTGTGTCCAGCTATCTTACAGATGGGTCTTAATAAATGTTAATTGACTGGGAAACCACAGCTCCTTCTAATTCTCTCACCAAATTTGATTCTCCACATCAAATGAGATAGTAAATTACACATAATGAACTTGCTGGCTAAACTACACTTCCAAGTTTTTGAGACCAACTGAGCTCTCTTGGGGATAGCAATGAGAATGAGCAGGAAATTACTGGAGGCCATTCTCTCTCAACACAACATTTCCCCCTCAAGTTATCATCAAGGCATCAAACCTGGGAGCTCTCCTTCCCCAAATTTCTGTCCATCATCAAGTTGGAGACAAGAGGCCAGGATATCGCATGACACTGTGGTCCAGGGTTTCTTGATTCTTAAAATATATATTTTTAAAACATTTTCTTTATTTATTTGCCAGAGAGAGAGAGAGAACAAGCACAAGCCTGGGGAGTAGTAGGCAGAGGGAGAAACAGAATCCTTGCTGAGCAGGGAGCCTGATGTGGGGCTCAATCCCAGGACCCTGGGATCATGACCTGAGTCAAAGGCAGATGCTTAACTGACTGAGCCACCTAGGAGTCCCCAGGATTTCTTGACTCTAACTCTGTCTCTGGACCAGTTTACTTACCTTGAAAATAACAGGATTGGTTCAAAGATGGCAGAATAGAGGTATTTGGAGATTCTTTTGATTTCCTTTGACTCTCAGTAAAAATAACAAAGAAATAAAAGAATACGAACTGCCAAAGATGATGATGTCTGTACTAAGGAGAGGAAGTAACCTTATACCTTGATCTTGAACAGAATGACAGTTATTCAAAGAACAAAGGTCAGGGCGCCTGGGTGGCTCAGTGGGTTAAGCCGCTGCCTTTGGCTCAGGTCATGATCTCAGGGTTCTGGGATCGAGTCCCGCATCGGGCTCTCTGCTCAGCAGGGAGCCTGCTTCCCTCTCTCTCTCGCTCTGCCTGCCTCTCCATCTAGTTGTGATTTCTCTCTGTCAATAAATAAATAAAATCTTAAAAAAAAAAAAAAAAAGAAATATGAAGAAAGGAGAATGTGAGGTCACTCCTTAATTCTAACATCCAGATTTGTGTTCTTTTTAGAAGGAGTCTGAGGCAGTTGATCCCCTGCCCAGCCATCAGGTATATGGCCTTTGAGATAAATGAATATGGGTAGTCAAACCATTTCCTGATCCATAGGAGAATAAGGACTGGTGTTGTCATGTCCTCTCTGACAGCCCATGATGTAGTTGTCCTAAAGACAACCAGGTCCTTGTGCAGGAAGGAAGCAACCCAGGCTTCCCTAAAGCTAAGTATTATTAAGACTCCTATAATTACTCTATCTGAACCCATGACTATCTGGACCAGTTGGCATTAGCTCCAGTAAGACTTGCTGGAAAACCCATGGGGGACAAGATATCTTTAAGTATTGACTTGAGGAATGGAAACCCGAAAGATAAAGAACAGAGTTCATTACATAGTGGGCTAGGAAAAGTGACTGGGGAGAGAAAGGGAGGGGTAAGGAGAAAGAGGGGAGAGGAAAGGATATGGAGGGACCAAAAGAAGTGAAGAATTTGAGAAGAGAGGAAATGACTGAAAGAATCTAAAATAATACAGAGGTGGAGGATTGAAAGGGGGAGAAGGGAGGAGTGTTGAAAAAGAAGAAAAATGGAGGCAATGAGAAAAACACATTTATAAAGAACCTACTGTGTGATCAAACACTATGCTAACTACTGGGTGGGGGAAGTTCTTTAGCTATGCTGGATCTTTCCTAAAGTCTCTGAAGGATAAAGCTGAATCATAGATATTGAACCTTTATTTTGCTATTAACACCTTGATTCCCCTACTGAGCCTAACTTTATGTATGTATAGGTGATCAATTTCTAGACCCAAATGTTTGAAGTAGATTGAATCTATGAATTCTCCTTTAACTCTTTCTTTTTCATCTTCATTATTTATTTCATAATATTTATTGAACACCATTTAGGGACCAGACACTATTCTAAATATATTAATAATCAGTGACGAGAGTTGCGAGATACTTTCATCCTAGTGTGTGTGTCTGTGTGTAGGGAGTGCGTGTAGTCTACTATCTTTAGCAGCAGCATCAATATCATGATCATCATCATGTCGTCATCATAACTGCATAATCACCTTTTATGACTTCCTCACTTGAAAGTTGGCAAATGATTTTTATGAAGTTACCACATTGTGTGCTCCCAAAACTCCTGATAAGGGAGAGATTACTCTCTCCACTCTGAAGATAGAAGAACTAAGGCTCACGGAAGGTAAGGTAAATGATGTACTATAGGTCACGTAATTATAAGTAACAGATCTGAGATCAGGACACATCCTGACTCCTTATCCAGTACTCTTCTCATTATAAGCATGGGAGGTCAGTATTGCTGACATAGGTTGAAAGGATTAATAGCTATACTGCTAAGAGATGATAGTGCATAAAGGTTGAGAGTAGACCTGCCTTCAAGCATCCATCACTTCTTAATTGTTCGACTTGGACAATGACCGGTCTCCCCTGGGTCTCTGTTTTCTCACATGTAAGCTGGGAGTTATATTAGTATCAGTTATCACTGGATTCTGAAAGTATTAAGTAAGGTCATACATAGGAAGTGTTCCCCAACATGCCTGATACATAATAGACACTCAATAAACATTAGCTATTATTATTGTATACTCTGCCTCTCTTCTGGACAATGGAATGTGACAGAGAAGGCAGCTCAAGGCACACATATGTTGGTGTCCTCAAGTGCCCCATTGTTTGAAAACTCATTTGCCTGCCACTCACCCTACTGGGCACTAACCCAGGACTCTAAGGGAAGCAATTACTTATTCTAGCCAAGGGGAGTTAGCTGCCACTTGACTTGACATTGTGTAATGGGATTTGACCCAAGCCAGTTGCAACTCCTTGAGGTTATGTACCACCGGGTCAGGACTCTTGAAGATCTTTTCTTTCCTGAGGACCTGAGATTTAGCAGCCCATGAGAAATGATCCAAATGTATTGTGCATGTTTTTGTGGTGTGTAAAAATACATCAGGGATGGAATTGGTCAAGGAGAAAGGAAAAAGAAAGCCATGTGGGGTGGAATCATAGGATCATAGGAATCATGGGATCATAGGATCTTGGCTTCACAAATCAATTAACTCTCTCTCTTGAGCAATCCTAACCTTTGTGAAACTGGCCTTGATGGGACCTTGATATGATACTGAAATGGGCCAGGGACTTGACATCTGACAGATTAAGGCATTATATATAAGTAGAATTTAATTTGTTTATTACTATTATAATTAAACCCTACAGGTTTATCATTATCTCTGTTTTATAAATGAGGAACCTAGGCTTACACTATTTTGAGATGGTTTGAATTAGTTCTATCCCTTCTTTCTTTTCCAAGGTGATCATATCCAGTCACCAATCAGACTTATCATCTGAGACCAAAATCTATCCAACCTGTATTCTCCTCTGCACTCTGGATTCATATATCTGAATGCCTACTTGACATTTCCACATGGATGTCTAATAGCCATTTCTAACCTATTATTTCCAAACAGAACACATGGATTCTTTATCCAGCACCCCCAACAATTTTCTCTTCACCTGACCTCCATATTTATTGATTGATACCACCATATATTAAGTTCCTTAATCCAGATCCTAGGGAAATTCCTGGACTTCACAAGTTCCCTTATCCTCCACATCCATGTTTTTGTTTTGCTTTGTTTTTAAGATTTATTTATTTATTTATTTGAGAGAGAAATAGTGAGAGAGAGAGAGAGCACACTAGTTGGGGCGGCGGGAGGAGAAGCAGGCAGGGAGCCTGATGTGGGGCTCAATCCCAAGATCCTGAGATCATGACTTGAGCTAAGGCAGATGCTTAACCATCTGAGCTACTCAAGCACGCCGACATTCACTCCTGAAGTAAGATAGTTACAGTAAGAAGTGATACTATTTGCTTCTGCCTTCAACACTTTTTCTATATCTGACTGCTTTGTTCCAACATTTGTAAATCAATTAATGTGATAGAACAAATCAGTAAGAAAAGAGAGAAAAACAACATGGTCCTCTCAACTGATACAGAAAAAGCATTTGACAAGATACAGCATCTGTTCCTGACTAAACCCTTCAAAGTATAAGGATAGAGAGAACATTCCTCAACTTCATTAAATATATCTATGAAAAATCCACGGTGAATATCATCCTCAATAGGGAAAAGCTGGCAGCCTTCCCTTCGAGATCAGGAACATGACAAGGATGTCCACTCTCACCACTGTTGCTCAACATAGTACTAGAAGTCCTAGCAACAGCAATCAGACAACAAAAAGAAATAAAAGGTATTCAAATTGACAGAGAAGAAGTCAAACTCCCTCTCTTTGCAGATGGCATGATACTTCATATGGAAAACCCAAAAGACTCCACCCCCAAACTACTAGAATTCATACAGCAATTCAGTAATGTGGCAGGATACAAAATCAATGTACAGAAATCAGTTGCTTTCTTATACACTAACAATGAAAATACAGAAAGGGAAATTAGCGCCTTTTACTATAGCACCAAGAACCAGAAGATACTTGGAAATAAACCTGACCAAAGAGGTAAAGGATTTATATTTGAGGAATTACAGAACATTCATGAAATAAATTGAAGAAGACACAAAAAGATGGAAGAGCATTCCATGTTCATGGGTCAGAAGATTAAACATTGTCAAAATGTCTATACTGCCTAGAGCCATCTATACTTTCAATGCCATCCCAAACAAAATTCCACCAGCATTTTTCAAAGAGGTGGAACAAACAATCCTAAAATTTGTATGGAACCAGAAGAGACCCTGAAATGCTAAGGAAATGTTGAGAAAGAAAAACAAAACTGGGGGCATCGCGTTGCCTGATTTCAAGCTTTACTACAAAGCTGTGATCACCAGGATAGCATGGTACTGGCACAAAAACAGACACATAGACCAGTGGAACAGAGCAGAGAGCCAAGATATGGGCTCCCAACTCTATGATCAAATAAACCAAAACCATTCTAGTCTGTACCCTATTCCCACCAACCTTCACCACTGTAATACCTTCTTAACTGGTATCCCTCCTTTCCGTGGCCATCTATAATTCATTCTCTACACAATTTTCAAGGAGATGCTTTTCCCAATAATAAAAAATTTCCTTCTCTGATCAGCTTACCAGCCTCAAGTGACTTCTGTGACACTGAAAGTAAAATCCAAACTCCTTACACTGAGACTACAAGATCCTCCCTGGTCCGCTTACTGAATGTGTTCCGGATTTCATCTCCTACTACACATTGTGATCCAAATGGGTTTTCTTTATGTTTCTTAAATACTCGAAGTTTTCGTCAGTATTGGGGTCTTTGCATTAGCTCTTCCTTCCATCTGGCTCCTTTTGGTCTCAGATCCTCATCATGGGCTCCTTCTTATAGTTCCTTCCCAGTTCAAACATCACTTTTGTCAGGGCCACCCTTGGCCACCCACCTGAGTAGCTCTCTTTCATGTCACTCTAGTTCTATTTGTACAAGTATATGTCTCAACTTGGCATGTTCTTTATTTGGTTTTACATTCATCACCCCTCTCTTCCAACTAGAATGTGAATTCTAGAGAAGCAAGGATGGTGTCTTTTCTTGTTCCCTGCTATGTCTACATTGCTGAGCATGTGGTCTGATATGGACTAACTGCTCGATAAATGTTTGTTGATTGAATGATTACCCTTATAAGCCTTCTGTGGTTGCTTCAGTTGAGTACTGTGGTTGCTTCAAGAGTCAAATGAGTGATTAATGTGGCCCTAAATATTATCTGACACCCAAAGTAGCATTTTTTTTAAGTTGAATTACTTTGAGTACATTTTGGAAGAAATCAAAATAAAAAAACAAAAACTTTCTTCCCTCAGGATTCTCATCTTTGCCTTGTACAGCTTGCTACAGATAACAAAAACAAAATGCAACTTAAAAACAAGATATTCTAAACAAGTGTATCTCAGCTGTGTGGTTTTTCTTGGGTGGGGAGCTCTAAAAGGGCAGGGCCCAGGCTCAAGCCTGATAGCTGGACGAGCTCACTCCTCCCTGTATTCATCTCCACCCTGGACCCTTGTCCAGCAACTCCACTTCTCAGAATGCCCTGCCTTTCCTTCTTCCCTATCCACATCTGATCCACTCTGACTGGGCTGTCCTCACCTTCATCCAGTGGCCAGGTGAGCATAGTTAATGGCTCTGGGTTAAAATCCTGACTTTGCTACTTTCCTGGTGTGTAGTCCTAGGCAAAAGGTTTACCCTCTCTGAACTTCATTGTTCTCATATGTGGAGAGGGGATGATACAATATCTACTTCCCAGATGGTTGCAAGGAATAGATGAACAGCTACTTGTGAAGTGTATTGGTATAGTGCCATATGCATGCTACATGTGCTCCTAAGACTTAACATTACATCTCTTCTGCACTAACCCCTAAAAGATGACATTTTCCTCAATCATTTGGTTCTTGGAAATGTAACTTTCAATTTGAAACAAATAGTTTTTATTCTAAATTGCCAGCTGTATTATATATGTCTCCTTCTTCTGTACGAAGAAGTGGTGGTTTTTTTTAGAGCAGGAACCATATGACACAAAAATACAAAAGCACTTTTTACCTTCTTTCTTAGAATGTTCCTAGGCCCAGACTAATAATAACTGCTAGCATTTGTAGAGAGCTTCTCATTTTGCTACTGCTACTACTGTTATTACTATCACTACCACTACTATTCCTTCTAGTGCTACTATTACTACACCTTTACTACTTTTGCTATTACTCTTGCTGCTAGTGCTACTACTGCTATTACTAACACCAGTCAACAATGGTTACTTTCTGGGAAAGGCAATACTGTATGCAATTTACATTTGTTACCTCACTTAATAAGCATAGTAGCCAATGAAGGAGGAAGGAAGTGCCCAGAGTAGTTAGAAACACAGGATGGAAGTCTTTGAATGTGAGCTCCAATAAAATTGCTAGTTATACGATTCTGGAGAAGTTACTTAACCACTCATGTCTCAATTATCTCAAAATAGAGATATTAATAAAACTATGGAATCAGTGAGATAATGTAGATGGAAAGTTTTTATAATAATCTGAGTAGTGTCTGGCATTTAACAAGCACTCAAGTTATTGTTGATATTAAAAACACTTTTTGGTGTATTTAGGGTTATTTGTCCCCCTAATGTCCAGTCCTCTCTGTGCCCCCAAAGCATCATGCTTTCTGCACATCTAGTTGCATATCCTTTAGGACTGAAATAGTCTTTTACTTCTTTGAGTCTCCTACTAGCTTACACACTACTTTAGAGGACAGGAATGAGCCTTGTTCAGTGTTGTGTCCATATTACCTAGCATAGACCTGTTACATGGCTAAGTTTTCAATAGACACGTGTGGAACAGAGAAAGGACTGAATTTTTGAGCCAAATCTTATGACAACTTGCTATAATACTTAACACACATTAACAACCTTGTAAGACATTCCTTCCATGGTTCCTTTCTTGCTTCCCTTCTTTCACAGCAGCCAGCTTCTTGTTTTCCCCATTTTATGGAAGAGAAGATAGAGACATATGATGGCATATAAACTGGTTAATCAGACAGCTTTTTATTTTCATCATTTAAACAATGATCTTATTTTATTTAAATTCAATTAATTTAAGTCTATTGTTAGTTTCAGAGGAAGAATTCAATGATTCATCAGTTGCTTATAACACCTGGCGCTCATCACATCACACGCCCTCCTTAATGTTCATTGCCCAGTTATCCCATGCCCCACCCACCACCCCTCCAGCAACACAATGGAATATTACTCAGTCATCAAAAAATTCCAATAATGTGGAAGGAACTAGAGAGTATTATGCTAAGCAAAATAACTCAATCAGAGAAAGGCAATTATCATATGATTTCAACCATAAGTGGAGTTTAAGAATCAAACAAATTTTTATGGAACAGTCTGGATCCGTAACTTATCTACATACATAGATCCATAATATAGACTTAATAAATACTGGGCAGATTGAATTGCAATTTGGCAAACTCAATGAATATTCTTGAATGATCAGGCTTATTCTATCCCTTGACTTGAGAATAGCATTTTGGCATTATCAGGAAGAGAAAAAAATATAGAACCTCTCCAAGTGCCACTGGAAAATCCAGCCATTTGAATCAATGAGTACACCACTAACCATGTCTGTGTGATAAGAAAATACCTGAGTGCCTGTGTTTGGGCTCTTGGCTGCTAACTGTGTTGACCGCATGACTGATTCACATCAATGTAGGGAAATTGCTTGTTAATCTTTTATTACCATGTTCTTGTTCAAAGAACTACTGTTCCTAATTTGCCTGTAGTGTACGGATCCAATAATTGAAAGAACATAAAGTATTGTTTCTCGCTAGAAAGCAATCTCCTGGTTTAAAATTTTAAAATATTACACACACACACACACACACACACACACACACACTCACTCATGTCTTCATTATAAAGATAGCAAAATAAGACATACACTAGAAAATTCAGAAAAGAAAGAAAAAGGGAAAAATCACCCTTAATTCTGTGACTTTTACACCATTCCTCTTGGGATGTTGATGATTTTTCTTCCACAAATATTTCTGTTTATTTTTACGTTTTCATTTGTACTATGATAGTATTCATACAAACCTATCTTTCTATTCTCCCTTAACATTTTCTTAAAAGATTTTATGTATTTATTCGACAGACAGAGAGATCACAAGTAGGCAGAGACGCAGGCAGAGAGAGAGGGGAAAGCAGGCTCCCTGCTCAGCAGAGAGCCTGATGCAGGGCTCGATTCCAGGACCCTAGGATCATGACCTGAGCCGATGGAAGAGGCTTTAATCCATTGAGCCACCCAGTTACCCCTCCCTTAACATTTAACAGAATAATTTTCCTTATAATACAGTCCCTATGGGCATAACATTTAAATGGTTAAATATCCACAGACCATCATTAATTTTCTGGTTCTCACTACAGTGGCTTATTACAACTAATTCTGATTTTCAGACAAGTAGCAAAAGATATGGAAATGCAGGTTTTTCTTTGCCATTGATCAGAGCTCATAATATTGTGTCATTGTTGGGCTTGGATTGTATGATCATCACTGCAGGTGAAAATAGTTACAAAATCATAACATCTTTGTGGAGGAATCCGAGAGGTCATTTGATCCAATTACTTCATTTTGCAGAAGAGATTGAGACCCATTCATCTATGGGATGATGGACCTAGGTGAGAAGATGTGTGTTATTTTAAGAATAGCAAGGAGAGCAGTATCACCAGATTGTACCTGACAAGGAAGAGACAGCAAAGATGTAAGGACAGAGGGAAAGTAGTTGTGTGGGGGTAGGCTGGGGGGCAGCTCACGTAGGGCTTCATGGTTTCTAGTATGGACTTAGGCAGTTACTCTGATAAGGTGGAGAGCCAATGGCACCCCTCTGGCTACTGTGTTAAGGTAGAGGGAAAGAATGGAAACAAGAAGATCACTGGAGGCAATGCAGAAACACAGTCAAGAGATGATGGTGGGCTCAGGCCAGGAGGGTACCATGGAAGTGACCCAAAGTGATCAGTTTCTACCTACATTTTATTTTATTTTGACTTTTTTCCTACATGCATTTTAAAGGTTGAGGTAAGAGTAGTACGTTGATAGTAGATGGGATGATAGTGTAGGGGGATGGGTTTCAGGTGGAGTATGGGAGATAGAGAGGAATTGAGGGTTGACTCCAGGTTCCTTTGACTGCAACAATTGAACACACGGTGTTCCTATCGCTTGAGACTGGGGAAACTTCAGAAGGAGCAGATCAGGGGTTCTAAGGGGAAGCAGGGGGAGGGCAAAAGCAGTAATTCAATAATAAATCAAGTGAGAATGTGTGGAGTTTGAGGCATTTATCAGACATTGAAGTGGAGATGTCAAGCCAGCTGTCCATCTGGCCAGCTAGATAGTCCAGTCTAGGATGCAGGAGAGAGGTATAGAGACATGAATTTGGAAGTTTCCTGTGTTGGATGCTGTTAAAAGCCACGAGAGGAGGTGAAATCACCTCGTGGTTGAGAGAAGATTAGTCAGAGGGAGGACCAAAGACTTTTTTCAGAGAGATGAAAAGGAGCCCGTGCAAAAGACCAAGGAGCAGCATCGGTGAGGTGCGTGCTGCCCTGCTACATGGAGGCACTGTAATATACTGAACCATTCTACTGGGGAACAACATTAAGCAGTCTAAGCTTTCTACTCCCTACAGTCTCACCATGCTCCCTTGTGTTTCTCTGGCCTTTCATATAGAAATTAGCTACGTGTTAGTACTTGGTGGGTTGGTGCCCTAATACCGAGCCCTGAGAATACCTCATGAGATCTCTGGCTAATCAGTATTTTATATAATTTATTGCAATTAGGCTTGAGCGGCCAAAGTTAACCTTTACGCTGTCTCTGATGAGAGAGAAATCCATTCAATTCAATCCAATAATCCTTATTAATTGTGTAAATTAGCTATAAGTTAGCTGCAAATTAGTTATCTATACAGGGTAATGAATAGTATAAGCAGTATTGGCAGTGAGCATAATCTACTTACAGGAATGAACTGCTTACAAAGGCTTTCGTGTCTTCATTGTTCAGTTACAATGATGGACACTCGAGTGCGATGGTTTTAACCTCATCTCCCAGATAGCTGACCTCATACATGCTTTAAAGGAGCTCCCGGACAGAAGAGGAGGTGAAATCACAGCCTCTGGGATCATTCAGGCCCATATTAGCATCCAAGCTCCTACTCTTTGGTGGTGTGCCCTTAGGAAAAGTGCCTTTCTAGCTTGACAATAAGCATATAGTACTAATACTCTGGAGAGTTTTTAAGAATTAAATGAAATATAGTATGTAAAATATATGTCACAGAATATGTTTTCAACAAGGATGAATTCCTCAACTTATCCTGTGAGATTAGTCTTCAAAACTCAGCCACAATAGTCCCTCCTCTAGAAAAGGAAAATAGTCAACCCCAATGGCAAGGATTGCCCCTTTCTGGAATCTCATACAGCTTGCAAAGTTTGCCTCCATTTTGTGCTGCTTCACTCTGTCTTAAAATGAAGTTAGGTATTGGCATATTTCTCTCACCCAGAAAGGAACCTCAGTCTCACTCGTGTGTGCATTCATCCCAGGTCCCCTGGAGTGGTGTATGGTATATGGTATGTGCTCAATATTCTAATCTATTATATTCACTCTATCCAGAGAATTCCAATGTGGATCTGTTTAATTAGTAATGAGGTAGCTGAGGTTCCCATGTGCATTTGAAGGTAATACAATGGCATTTTTTTGTAAATCCTTCAAATTCATGATCTGCCTCTTTCTATTTGCCTGAATTAAGAGGTTGACTTGAGACTATTTAATGGGATTTCCTTTATTAGATGGGTGTTCCTCTATCTTGGGTAATTAAAAACCACCACCATCTAAACTGAGTACCAACCACAAAAGCTGCTTAGAAAGAATGATATGATTTTAACTTTTCATGAAGTCTGGATTATTTTCACTTTCTTTGACTGAAAGTTTCTCCCACCACCTCGTACACACACACACACACATGTGCACACATGCAGGACAACAATGAATCACTTCCTAAGCTCATTTGTATAGAAACAAACTCTGGAAAAAGGGCAATACGATTAAGCACTAGTTTTTCAACCTCAGTTTCCACCTCTTTATGAGCTTTGGACAAGAGAAAAAATCTGCCTTGCCAAAAGAATATCTGTGATACGGTCTTAATATGATCATGTTTATGCGCACATATCCTGGCTAGAATAAGATACTTCAAGTTAGTGAGTATTCACATGGGATCATTTTTGTGTGCTGTGCTAAGAGGTGTGTAAAATAAATAATAAATCTTGGACTGTGCATCAGAAATACAAAGCTACCACTTACTGATTTTTTACCGTGTAGCAGGTACAATGCTAAACATTATATAAACATTTTTGTAATTATTTGGTGTTCTCCTAACAACTCTGTAAGATAGAATTTTTCTCTTGCTTAGTTGGCATGTGAAAATGGGGTCTTAAAACAGTAATTTAGTCCAATCAAGGTCACATGGCTTGTAAATGGTAGAGCTGGATCTCAAATCCACATTTGCCCATTCCAAAGTCTGTCTGTGTTCATATCTACCACTGAATACTTATTTTATAAAAAAGACAAAAAACCAAACCAAACAAAACCAAACAAAAAGACAAAGATGAAATGGTCACAAATAATGTTCTTCAGGAGCTCTCAGTTTAGTAGGGATGAAAAAAGTAACCATAATATAAAGGAGAAAGTGGGATCTTGGGAAAGATGGAAAGAATGCTGACTGTAGATGTTCAGAGTGAGGAGAGATTGTTTTCCTCTTACTAACTCCTTCAGTTTCAACCAAGCCATCACCTCCCTCAGAAAGGCCCTCTTGATTGGCTAGTGCTGCTCCTCTGTGCCCCTCCCCTATGCCTATCTTGTGGCACAGTCACACCCATAGGTGCTGAGCGCACAGGAGGTCAAACTGCTTGGCATGCAGTAGACACCAGATGCATCACTGAAGGTGAGAACAGGGTGCATGCTTCAGGGAGAGTGTGGTGTGTAACATGAGCCCTGGGGGGACAGAGAAGATGTGTTTGAAGGTTTGACATTGAGAGTGGCAGCCTCAAGAGCATTCTCAATAGAGTCTCGTTTAAACACGCAAAGACTGGCTAAAGCTGAGCTTTGATGAAGAATAGTGGAGAATGGTTTTGTTTGCCAGCCCAAGGTCATGAAGCTATACAGTGGGATAAAACTTAGGCTGTAGGCTGAGGTCAGATATAGAGAATCTTCCATATTAGGCCAAGAGATACCCGTTTTTTCTTCATAAATAAGAAGGAGGCCTGGAATGTTTTTGAGCAGTTCTGCGACTTAATAAGACTCATTGGCTAGAGGCCTTAAAATATGTAGGGAGGGAGCAAGGCACGCTGGAGAGCACTTTGGAGCAGACATAGATTTGGGTTTGAGCCCCTTTTACTGAGTAGACTCAGACATGTAACAGCTGTTCTCAAACTTACTCAATTGCTTCATCTGCAAAATGGAATATTAAGAAACACCTCTGGAGTCCTAGCAGAGATTAGGAAAGGGGCGTGTCTTGTGCTTCTCTTTGTTCCTGGTAGGTAGCAGGAGCTCAAGAACGCATAACTGTTAACAATATAACAGGTTAGAAAAGAAGGAGATGGAACAGGAGGGCTCTCAGGTGGGGAGATGTGCCAAGAGTCTGGAGGAGTTTCTAGGAGGTCCTTGACAGAAAAGTGGCAGTGGACATGGAGGAAAGAGAGAAACCTGCATATGACCAGGAGTCAGAGTTGGCAGGAGGTGACTGAGATAACCATGAACACAAGTTGGACTCCTTCTGTCAAAGATCTCAGGGTCTTATTTCAGAGACAAATTTCATGCATGGGGAGAATTGGGGCACAGGGCCCAAAATGGGACAGCATGGAGTAGAGTGCTGGATACACAGAAAAATTCAATAATGAATCACAGCTTAAACAGCTGCTTCATGCCAGGAAGTGTGCTGGAAGCCAGCATATATTTTCCTATTTAATACTCATATTGGAGATAGGAAACTAAGATACGAGGGAATCAGTAATTCAGAGGTCAGAAATCTGATAGGTGGCTGAGGTAGATTCCAATGTGTGTGCTTGTAGTCATTCAACTAGTGTATCAACATGACTGTGAATTCTCTAAAAAGGAATTAAATTAGGTCTTAATGTGTGGGGAGGGTTGTCATTGAGAGGAGGAATCCTCTGAAGCAGAAGAAAGAATGTGAATGATACACTGGGAATCAGCTCTTTCTATCTTTGGGGCAACAAGGAAACTTGTATAAGAGACAGGATTATATTTCATATTTTTGTTTACCCTGGAGAAGAAGAAAAGTAATGCAATTCTTCGTTTTCCAAAATGAAGTTAACTACAAGGCAAATATATTTCCTGAACAACTTCCAGAAAATAGTATATATTTATATAAAACAAAATGAGCAATTAACTGAATTCAAAATTTTGCAGAAGTGGTCATGTTTGTAGCAAGATTCAGGAGTGTTGTATTGCTCCGAGATTTAGCATTAGTCTTTATTCTCTGCCATCTTCTCTATGTTATTACCATTTCTTTGCCACTCCCTGGTTCATAGGAATTTTTTCCAGTCTTGAAATTCCTTAGAAACTTTTCTTATGGGTTCTCCTTGCCTTGCTAGTGCTTCCCATCACTGATCTTGTATACACACCATTACCACCATCCCAGGTACAGTTAAGTCTCATTATTCTCATTTTCAGTAGTTATGTTCTCTAAAGACATCATGAACACTGAATTAGTGAATAGTGAACAATTGTTCTTAGGGGAAATATGCAGTTAGGTTCCTATAAGCTTCTGGTCACAACATTTTCATCAATGGATCAGTACATAAATTTGCTTTATGTGTGTTTCTACTTAAAAACACCTTATTTAATGTATATTATTGATTTACTGACATTGATCTCATGGCCAGCAGGATGACAACTCATGCTTGAACAAAGCTTATCTAACAGCAGTTTTTTCTCTGTAAGGTACACCAGTCTTCTTATGATTAGGAATGCTAGATAGCACTTCAGCACCACCATTGGGGGCCACTTTAAACTGTAAACCAACAAAAAAGCATAAAAATGAGAAAGATGCGGTGCTCAATAGGTCATGAAAAGGATAAGTAAATAGATCGTGAAAATGATACTTGTTTGCAGGAAGAAAGCTGAAACCAGAAGACAGAGCACCTCCTTGTCACAGCTAGGAATATGCACAGTGGGTGATGCAAATTTTTCATCACTGTACCTGTCAATGAGTGACCTTGAAAGTGCTATATTGATTTTGGGGTTACAAATAAATATTAGCAGGTAAGAAAATCCAAAAATATGGAGTTCACAAATAATGATGATGGACTTTATTTACTAGGTTTCATAGGGCTGAGTTATCACATCACACTTGGCTATAAGGGGCTGCCATGTAACAAATAACTACTTCAATGTTCATTTAGCTTCAAGTGCTTTCAAATGAACCAGGGCTCCATTTGATCAAACCTTTGTGTTCTTAGGTTTGCAAGACAAGCTTCCTAAATAAGTGAACTTTTTTTTTTTTTTTTTTTTTCAAGCAGGGTGAGTATACTAAGAAGATATTGGGCAGAAAAACACTTTATTTTATTTACTACTGAAGCTAGAGGTATCATAAGTATGGTTGTCTTCATGGTAAATGTTTACCTCACTGTCAACAGTCTGCCAAGTATGCATGTAAATTCAATTTGGGGAAGCAGTGAAAATGGAAAGTTTAAGTGTAGGGGAGAAAAGTTTAGGAAATTTGCCTTCCAGAAGACTTAATTTATCAAGAGTTTTAAAAAGAAAAAAAAAATCAAAGATTAAATGGTCACAAATACTGTTCTTGAGCACCAGGAATGACTTTGTCATTTGGCTGCAAGGGACATGCAGCAGAGGGCCTGTGGGTTGTGTGTGAAGACAGCCCCCAAGGGTTTGGAAAGTCCAGATTCATCCTGAAAGAGGACTTATTTGTTCTGTTATTTGCTTGCTGAGTAAAAGTGACCTCCACAGAACTATTTTTAACTGTTTCTCACGGAGGGTCAGTTAAGCTGTTTGATGGTTCCAGTGTGTTGGGTTAGTAGTAGAACTGGCGTCTCCACATGCCCTGTCTGATCTTCTTGCTCCACAGTTCAGTAGTCTTCCGTGGGTCACTAAGGTTCACAGTCAAATTCCTTGGAGTATCACCCCAGAGACCAATGCAATAAGACTTTGGCATATTTTTCACGTCATCCATGCCCATTTCCACTGTAGCTATAGCTCACCTTTTCTATATATCCACTAAACAAAATGTCATGTGCCTGCCTCTGCATTTTTGTATCCCATAATCAACATTCATGCACTTGCTTCCATTTTCTTACCACCTGACTGGGAAAACCCATCCTCAAAGCCACAGAATAGCCTTTTTTGGACTCTGACTTCACAGTGAACTCTCCTTCCCTATATGACTAGATGTACTCAGCCTCCTTCCAGCTTTGAAATCCTAAGCTTGTGGAGTGTTATCTGTATCACTCCTCTGCCATTCATTTTTATCCTTGTAGGCAGTCATCTTACAGATATTTATGTAGCATCAATTTTGGTTGTAGTTCATCCATATAACTAGATTACAGTGTCCTTTGCAGGGCAGACTAATTTCTGATTTCTCTGACCCTTAGCCTTCTTAGCAGTAACATGGGGATAATAGCAGAACTACACTGCCGAGTTGTGAAATTAAATGAAGAAGTGTGAGACAATACTTAGAAGAGAGCCCTGATTAGAGAATATGCTTAATTCACTATTGCCAGTCATTCTATGCTTCTTTGCATCTTCTGCTTCCAGGAAAATAACATCATAAATGTTCAGCTTCTATTTAGAGTGGGGTTTTCTCATATGTCTATTTAACTCATGCAAATTCAACTATATACTCTTTTGTTTAGAATTGGAATACTATAAAATTTATTTCTACATATATACTACTATTTACATTGTATATTTATATGTATATATTACTAAGGCAGATTTTATATTTTATATATAATATATTTTTAAATATGATATTATATATTATATTTTATAATATATCTAGTATGTATCAAATATTATGTATCATATAAAATCTGACATATATGCCAAAGAACACATATATTATCTTTTTTGGACAATTTAAGGGATTCCCAGGGGTAATTTTAGTTATATGTCACTTTTACATGTCATATGAAATTCAACTCCATTACTATGTGTTAAGTGCTTTCCATACATCGTTTCATTTAAACTTTGTGTCCATTCATTTTACAGAAGAGCAATTTAAGACTCTAGGAGTTTCATCAATCTATCCAAGGTCACAGAGCTAGAAAAATCAAGATTTTTAAATTTTAAATCCTGAAACCCAATCCTTTGGCCATTCGTTCCCATCCTTATTGACTGCTTTAGGCTATGAGTTACGGGCATGCTCCCATGTGAACAGTGGTCAGTGGTAACAAGGGAGATGGGAAACTGGTCATCTCTGAAAATGTGGCATGTCATTCACTCTCATGGGAGCTTTGTTCAGCCTCCATGACCAAGGGCATCTACTGGAGATTGGGGACACTAATCTGACCCTCTGGTTCTCTTAGGGACATCTAGTGTGTCCTGCATGTAAATGCAAGCTGTGGCTGGAAGCCAGTACTTGACTTGGTATCCAGTGGCTGATCTCAGCCACGCTCTGATTTCATCAGCCTGATATCACCCAGTGCTCCTTTTATTGCTCTCAAGGAGACATATCCTGAAAGTACCAGATGACATTGTTCTAGATGAAAGTTTACAAGGACCCAGTTCAGGAATATTTTCAGCCCAAATCTGAGCTCTTGATTTGATTTGACTTGAGAGAGCAACTAATTGGAAGAGAGTTGGCTCATGATTTAGGACTTGCCCCAAACTTTATTATCCAAATAGAACAGTAACTGCTAGTTGATGAATTCAACAAACGTTCTCTCTGTGCTGAGTCCCAGGCATAACAAGGTTAACAGGACATTATCTTTGCACTCAATGGATTATACACCATCCATATCCCATAATAAATTCCACATTTCCTTTGTACAAAAGCAAACTACTGTATGGTTTGCTTATTGTATATAAGTTCTGTTTGTCTGTCCATGTTGGCAATGCCTATGTTGACTAGAAAGGAAGAGAAACCAAAGGCGTGAGGCAGGACAGGTGACAGAATGCTCACTGCATGAGGGGTTAGAAGTCTCAGCTCAAATTTTAGTCTGTTCCTTATTTGACGTGTGACCTGGAACACATAATTAAATCTCTCCAAGCCCTTCTATTTTTAATGCAGATAGGCCTATTATTTTCCTCATGGAGTTCTTGTGTCATATTTGGAAATATTCTTCAGAGTGCTCTATGAACTGTAAGACATTTTTTATTTCACATGAGGTTAAATGTACTGTATTCTATTATAGCTTATATTTTGGAAATCTAGAAATCCATCTTTTATTAGCTATGGTCTTTTCTAATTCACCAGACTGTTAAATTAATGAGACCATTCCATCCCTGACTCTTGGGTAAATGATAGCTAATGGTCATATTTTCTGTCTTTTAAAAGCTGGCAATTAGTTAAGCCCATAGTGATTAATTTCCCTGGAATAGATCAGGCACCCAATATAATTATTCTTGCCAAAGCAAGACTTTGAGAACATTTGAGAAAGGATTTCAGTTCTACCTTTGGATAAAAAGGGTCAACATGCAGAACTGATGGGATCTATATATGATAATCCAGTGGTTCACAAGAAGTATGATATGCACTATTGGAAATTTGGATTCATTCCAGCACATCTGAACTCACTTTCTATCTTCTGAAATCAGCTTCTAGATGTTATGCAATAGTCTTTCATTTTAGAATATGCAGTTGAGTTAACATGGATAGTAGTGTTTTGGTCTATTGAGTTAGTGTAGATTGTCATGAATGCTTTGACTTACTTTCAGGGAACTAAGTTTGGTATGAAGTTTATTTTTCTTGGCAATGACTCTGACTCTGTTATTCAGGATACAGGGCCTATTAGCATGAAGATGTCAATATCCCAAGTAAGAAAATATTAATCCATAAGAGAAACTGGATGACAGAACAGCCATGCTTAGCTGCATGTGTTTTGGAACCAGACTCGGGTTTAAGTCCTGGCTCTGCTGTATGAGCTGTGTGATCCTCAGTAAATTCTTTAACCTTTCAGAGTTTTATTTTCTTCATTTATAGAATAACATGAGAATAGATAATAATATCCTCCTTGTAGAGCTGCTGTAAGGAGAAAATATGATAATAATGTAGAATGCTCAAAATGTTCACAATTTTCACTGTCATCACCACCAGCACTATCATCATCATCATCATCAGTGTCATCACTAATTTCCCCATCATCACCACTATCTGCCTTGACTTCCCTACTATTATGTACTTGGTTCAGTGGAGACCATCCCAGTACTTCCATTTCATGCCAGCCCAGATCTTGCCATTTCACAGCAGAGAATGAATCATTCCTTTTGTGTCTTCTAGAACTTATCCTGGCTCAACCATCTGAAGCTGACTGTTGAAGATAGGAGTAGATTATGCTTTTTGTATCTCCATAGAAAAATGGCCCAAAACTCACCTGGATCTTCAAAATTCTAGCAGTGGGAAGTAAAATATGGTCTCAGTGACAGTTGTAATGCAGTACTTCTCTTGCTGGGACTTCCTTGTTCCCCCCTCACACTCATACATAATGGTGCCTGGAATGCCAGAAAGAGTGTCATTCAAGCTCTGTGACATTAGCCTCCTGGACTACTCTGTGGCAATTGCCATTTGCTCACTATCTTCCATCTTGCATTCTCTCTTTTACTCCTTCATCTGTTCACTTATTCATATTCATCAGTTACTTTTCCCATGTTATGTAACAGGCTGCAGCTATAAAGGAGAGAGATGATGGCTGTCCTAATGAGACATTATGAAGGATGTCATCAAGGAAATAGATGGTTACAATTCAATATGATAAAGGAAACCATGAAACAGTGGATCATAGAAGATCTGTCTGATCTGACTTGGTGGATAAGGGAAGGAATGTGGAAATAGTTCATATCGGAGTTAAAGAGAGACACTGCAAGTGGTCCCGTCTAAAAAACAGAATGAGGCTCAGGGGAATTCCAACTTCAGGCTCTCCGCAAGCACCAGCAATCAGTTGCTCTCAGCTGTCTAGTCCTTTTTATTTTTACTTCCTCTTTTCTTGAGAACTTGACCAGATACCTGAGACATGCGACAATCTGAATGACAGCCACTGGCTAATCTTGTAATCCTTTCTCTGAAGGCTTTGAGTTAAACCTGTGTTTTCATGCAAAGATGAAAAAAGAACAGCAGGACCCTCTGTGACATGAAATAGTGAATCCCATCTTACTGAAACTGAGGCAGGTCTCTGTCTCTGGCTCTGTCCTTCTCCCTCTGCTTCTATAGCCTAGATGAGTTGAACTTGAGACTTCAAATCAGAGATAAAGTGAGATGCCTAGAATTATATAGAAAGTTGATAGCAGGCACAAGAATTAGAGACAGATTCCAACCAAATGAGCAACACCCTTGTATGCATAATGAATGTCAGAGCTTCCAAAAATTTGATCATGTTCTTTTTGTACCTGGAATGTCCTCCTCCATGTCCTACGAGATTCATCTCAAAGGATACCTCATCTGCATCACCCCAATCCTAGGAAGGATTAACTCCTTGCCCTTCTGTGCTCCTAAACTTTTGTTCAGACCTCTCTTTCAGAGTTTATCTTTCAGTGTTATACTTGTGTTATGTTGAAATGGTAAAGATTATAGAGACCGGAACCATGTGTTAGTCATCTTGGTATCTTCAACATGTACCAGGTCCTCATGAATCTTGCTGAATGATTCAACAAACAAATCCCAGAGAACAAAGCCCTCATCTTATTTAAGTCAAGTTGCCTTTTAGTTTAAAGCCATCTGCAAGGTTCTTTTTGGAAACTCCAGAGAAGGTCATATTCCTTCCAAACAAGATTTTTATCTTGACAGTATTCATGGAGCTTGGGAATGGAGTGGGCCTGGCTATTGGGTCACGTGCAAATAGAAAACTCTTGTGATAGATGGGCAATAGATGGTCATCAAGCACATGGAACTTGATAAACCAGTATTTTTACAGAAGAATTCACAAACCATGATTACCTTAGTAGATAAATCAATCCTAGGAATCCTCTTTCTGTCTTCAGCAAGATCTCCCTGTTTAATCCTTCTATCTTCTTGCAATTATCACAGTGATTTCTGTTGCATTCAATTACAGTTTCAAACAGACCAGGGGGCTGAGTCTGGATCCACATGGCTGGGTCTATGATGAATTATTTCAGAGTCTGTGAAGGGGTCTTTCCCTAGTTTGATGTAGCCTAAAATCAGTGTAGCAGAGATCTTGGAGTCAGAAGAACTGGGTTCTAATCCTGACACCATAGCAACTTTGGGCAAATTACATTGCTCCTCTGACTTCAGTGGGGTGTTTTCCTAGAAGGGTTTGGAGAAAATTCAATGTGCTAAAAAAAACAGAAATATTGGGCGTATATTGGGTGTATATTGGGCACTTCATCACAGTGAGGTTTCCTACCTCCTGGGAAAGTGGGGAAGGTAAGCTGGACAGGAGATGGTGAGATAATCTTTTTTGAGACTGCTGAAAGCTGCTGAAGGAAGAAGCATTTTGCGCTAAAGCGTACTTCTTCTGTACCTACTTGTTTCCTTTTTTGGCTAGAGGCAAGGGTCAGTGTTGTCCCCTCTGATAGGCTAAGCCACCTCATTTCCCTTCTGCCCTTACTTCAGCTGCCTGAAACCAACAATTGTTCCTTTTCTGAATGGAACGCCTGTGGCCCCCCCTTCCCACCACTGTGGTGGTTTGGGCCCTCCCCCAACTCTCCCACCCTTGCTGGTGCTGTGAGGTGACCATTTCCCAAATACCAGGAACTCAGAGGGAGTACCGCAAACAGCAACTCTTCTCTGACTTTGGCCCGGGGCCTTGACCCCAACAGCACATCCTGTTAGAACAAAATAGGTACTGAAAACAATAATTATAACACTGAGCACCCCTCCCTGTCACATCCCCCACCCTGTGAATTTCCCCAAAAGGTGTTAGGTGAGGATGAGGAGGGGGAAACCTTCTTGAGGGCCAGGAAGGCATTCAGAGCAGATGTCTTCTCCCTCCCCACTCCTTGTTCTTGCATTAAGAAAGGGGCATCTATTTCTTTGAATTGGTAATCTATGCACATAGAATGAAATTTAAAAGGTGCAGAGTGGCATCTAGTGAAGACCTACTTCCCATCCTTTTCTTCCACCTTAAATTCTCCACCCAAGAGCCAATTTCCTGTTCCCACTTTCTTGTGTATCTCTGCAGCACACATATTTACATTTGTTCACCCCAAAAGTTGCATGATGTACACATGATTGGGTACCTTGCCTTTTGTATTTAGTACTATATTCTGAAGTTCCTCTCTAAAACTCTCTCCTGATAAACAGAAGGATAGTATTCATTTACATGTATGACTCAGAGTTTACTCAAGAAGTCATCAGCTGGTCACTTAAATTGTTTGCAAAAATGCAATGAATAACTTTGTGCATACATCATTTCCCCCAGTTTTGTTCTAACTCTGTTAAGAAAATGTGAGGGTGGAGGTACTGTAAGCTAGCTCAGGGAGCACAAACACCTGGAATTCCTGGAATGTTCCCCTCCAGCTTTGCTTGTCCTTCTGGGGAACTCTCACTCTCCTTAAGCCTCTCTAGACCAGCACCACCAGGGAAATTTGCTCCCACGTGTTTTGGGTTTCTAGGCAGTGACTCCCAAACTGTAGCTATGGAAGTCCGACCCTGAGGATTTGTTAAAACCCATATCGTTGGGCTCTTCTTAGTCCCCATTTCTCATTTAGGAGGTTTCAGGAGGGCTCTAACAAATTACTGCTTTGGTGAGGGTTGCATATGAAGAAGTATGGGTTCAGTGACTTTCCTGTCCACTGCTTAGCACATTGCTTACTAACAGTCTATGCCAAATGTCCCAGGCTGGTTTAGATCCTCTGAAATATTCACCTAGCATTCCTTTTGGGGCTGAAAGTTCATGAGGACAGGAAGTGGCCAAAAGTTTATTACACATTTGGCCTTCAGGGCTTGACAGAATAGAATGGGTGAGCAATCTTAGAACACAGTGGGTGGACAGCCCATGTGTGTCAAGTGAATCAATGCACTGGAATTATGAGTTTGTTGCATTTTTTCTTACAATGCTAAATTCTCTAAGGCTATGGCCTCTAGGTCCCTAAATATCTCTCTTCTCCATCTTCACTGACACCAGCTAGTCTCAGTCACTGCTCTATTGTTCTAACTGGTCTTCCCATTTTGACTCTTACTCTCCTTCTAATCCCAGAGACAGACAGACTGATATTTTAATAACATAGGCTGTAAAGATTAGCAACTACCTTTATTCTCATCAATAGGGGTCTGGTTAAATAAATTATCGTATATCCACATGGGTGTGTAAACAATTCCCTAATTTTTTCTTACAGTTACATGCACACACTCTCTCTTTTTAAAATATTTTGTTTATTTTATTTTTTAAAATTTAATTTAATTTAATTTTTTCTCATATGCTCTCTTACCATTGTCATTCAGTTACTTATGGCATTGGAGCAGCAGGAGAGTTTGTTAAGACTTCCAAATCGCTGTTGCATGAATCCTATTCCTACTAAAGTTTTTTTTTTTTTTAATTAATAGCTTTTTATTGACATAAATTGTGCCTGGAAATTCAGTAAAATATTTGAGGATTTTAGGGTACTCATTGGTGAGGTATTTCTTGTGGAAACTGATACAGAGTCTGCAGAAACAGGTCAGGGAGGATTTTGCTGGCTGTGCTTGAGAGGGTGGACTTTTTCTACAGGCAAGAGGAGATGTGAGATGTACAAAGTGAGAGAACTGTGGTTGCCTGGCATTTCAGAGAGATTCCTCTGGCTAGAATGGGAGCTTGGATGTAAAGGAAGGGAAAAGAGCAGTCAGGGAACTATTGACTAGGTGAGCAATGACTAGGGACTTAGCTCCAAAACAATGGTAGCAGGGTTGGAAAGGAGGGGAGGACATGACAAAATTCGCAGGGTTTGGTCTTTGCCTATGGTATATGTGTGTGCATGTAAAATGTGTAAGAGAGAAAGCAGGTATGCAGTTGTGCATCTTTGTGCACTCACATGTGCGTAAGAGAGAAAGCATGTGTGTGCTGTGTGTTTGTGGTACGTGTGTATGTTATGGAGGTGATGCTTCTGAGATTTGGCATTGTGCAAAACACCCCCTTAGTTCCTGGTGTGTGTAACCGGATAATGCAGTGTGGTATGTCTATTCTAAAACTACTGAAAAAGCAGCTTTTGGAGAGGTGAAGGTGCATTCAGTTTGGGCCATGTGGCGTTTGCAATACTTGTAAGAGAAGTTCTGCAAAGAGTTGGATATTCCAGTCTGAGGCTCAAAAAGAACTCAGAGCAGGACTGATACACACTTGAGATAATGGGATGCTCCGATGGGTCATCCCGAAGAGCACGGGCTGAGATCCAAAGGGTTGGGAGATCACCAATGTTCAGGAGCCAGACAAAGGGCATGGACTCCACAAGGAGACAGGGAAGGAATCATGAGAAAGGAAAACACAAGAGCGAAGGACAGAGGAGGACTACGATCCAGGGGACTGTGGATGAGGCAGTTGCTGGTAATCGCTGGAGAGAAACCACAGTGAAATGGAGCAAAGACTGAACAGAGTGTAGGCAGGAAGGTGAAGCCAGGGAGGAGGTCAACCCTATCAGTAAATTCAGTCTCAGAAAGACAGAGAGCAATGAGGCTACATACCCACACTGGGTTAATTGAACATCACTCAATCTTTGCTCCGAAAACTGAAGGATTATGTAAGTATTTTTATAATACCATTTTATCACTTTACTGCTGAAAAAAAATCTTGAGATCATTTTTTAAAAATACAATGGACTTTGGGGGCCCTGGGTGGCTCAGTCCGTTAAGCGATCTCAGCTCAGCTCTCGATCTCGTGGTCATGAGTTCAAACCTCGTGTTGGGCTCCATGTGGGCATGGAGCCTACTTGAAAGAATTAACAGAAAATAAAAAATGTAATAAACCCCAGACTTCAAAAACTAGAAAGAAATATTTGAAGGTTGTCCTTTGATTTTTGTGGGATTTTCTTCTGAGCTGCTTGGCAATCATCGTGGGGAAACAAGACCAGTGATCAGTTTTAAATACTGTTTTAAGTGTCTGCTAAAACCACCTGGCAGTCAGATTCATTAAGGGTTCGTGCTGAAAGGGGTTGCATAGATTCCCTCCCTCAACCTCACTCTGCAGCTGGGTGACCTTACACAGTCATTTTACCTCTGAGGAAGCTGGTGTGGTTTTTCTTTGGTACTAAGAGGTTCTAGTATGAGGGCACCTCTCACAAGGTTTATTATGCTTTGACAGCTGGGAAGGACTCCATTAGCTTGGCCCCAGTGAGGCACAGCTCAAGAAGGAAGTGATGAGAACACGGGAAAATCCTCTCCCGTCCACACCTTTGCACCTAATGCAGCAACCTGCTGTTCTGTGCCAGGCTCCAACTGCCAGCGTATCACAAGCTACATGGCTGATTAGATTTCTAAAAGTCTTCTGGCATCTTACTTCTGCAATGGATTTCTTCAAGGTCAAAATAAAATTGCTTTCAAAACCATCCATAATGTAAGGCAGCAAAAATTCTAAATATATGGATTCACAACTGGATTTCGTTCTCAACGATGAGCTATGAACGTTGGTAAAGCAGTAGTTCTCAATCTTTAGCTGCCTCAGAATCACAAAGAGAGCTTGTTAAAGCCCAGAAGGTGGGGGCCCCAACACCAGAGTTTCTGATTCAGTGAGTCTGGGGTGCAACCTGAAAAATTTGCATTTCTTATGCATTCACAGGTAGCTGATGCTGATGCTGCTGGTCCTGGGACCACACTTTGAAAAATGCTGGTGTCGAGGAAAGAACGCCTGGTTTTCAGATCCCAGGTGACTCATTGTCGCTGAGCCTCAGTTTCCTGGCCTTGGAAATGAAGACAAAGTGGCCCGGCTAACCCAGAGCTTAGTTTTTTTGTTTGTTTGTTTGTTTGTTTTTTAAACAAAACCAGAAAGAGAGAGATTAAAAAAAAAAAAAAAAAAGGAAAAAGGAAAAAGAAAACCAAGGTCATGCATTTTTCCCCCCTTTTCCCTTTGGCATTTTCTTCCAGGCTGTGCATAGGGGTCAAGGAGATCATTGTAAGCGCCCGCCCAAGTGCTTGCTAAATGATCTGGTAGTCACAATTCATTCAATCTCTGTGTTAGTAGGAGCTACAGGAATCACTTCCTCCACCCTCCAAGTACAACCAGGTAGCCTTGGGCAAGTCCTTCACTCCCCTGGAAATCGCTCCTTCCTGGTCTCATTGTAGGTTTCTACCCCTACAACCAGCTCCACTTAAGGTCTGTCTTCTTCCTTAAGAGTTCAAGGATGGCAGCGCTGGACAAATGAATTCGTCGGGACCCAGTGTATCACTGATAAGGAAGTGGGACTAATAAAATGGCTGTAGGGACTCGGTGAAATCAAGGAAGCCGAAGCTTGGTATGCTTTTAAACACATAATAAAGAATCAATAAATGGCATATTGAATACTCAGAAAAGCTTGAAACAGTGAAGTAGCTGCACAGTGAGTCCTGAACTGAATCGTGACCAAGTGGACAGCTGAAGGTATGACAGGGATAACCTAGACCACCGAGAAAAAAGAACAAAAAGGAATCACTCCACATTTCCCCAGACAAAATCCCCTGATTGTTCTTTTGTGGGCAGCACTAGGTGGGTACACGCTGCCCCAGGGAGATGAGGAGAAACAGCTGGTACATGACAGGGAGGCACCTGCAAAGCCGCCCCTCCACCTGCAGCACAGCTCCCCTTTGCCAGATCCTAGAGGCGGAGAAGAGTCAGAGGGGCCAAGGAGGGAGGGGGAGCAAGGAACGAGGGAAGGAGACTTCGAAATTATCTCCCTGAGACTGTTTAGAATGTAATGTTCCTCTCCGCCCCCTTTCCTTTCCAAGTTGTAATTTTCTTCACAGAAAGAACACAATGGAGGACGCATTCGAGACTGCAGAGAGTCTGCTACTAACTCCAACAATCCCAGACACGGGAACAGATAAGGAGAAGAGAAGAAAAACAGAGGCAATTTATTTATTTTTTTCAGAGATTTCGGAGATTGAAGCTAAGAAATCCAGTTCCATTTGAACATCGCATTACCCGCCCACCTAATGGTTTCGGTATGATCTGTCCTCTCTGCTCAGTGCTCGGCGAGTTTCAATCCTTGTTTTCTCTGCCAGAGGGTCAGAGCTCTACCCCGGGCTTTGTGCTCTAACCCCGATCCACTTGAGAGAATGGGGCCAGCAGTCTGGGTTGCATGGTTTGCTCTCCCTGCATTCCCAAGTAAGTGTTTAATTGTCCAATTTTCTTTTGCTTCTCTCCAGAAAGTGGGGAGGGACTCGTGGCTCAGTCCCAGGGCACCAAGTGTCCTCAGACCGCAGAACAGAGGTATAAGAGGGACTCTCACTTCTTTGTCTTCCTCACTGCCTATTCCCTCCATCCCTGTTCCCCCACCCCGCCCCACCCCACCCCCCTCTATCCTTTTATTCCCTCCCCTGCCGCTCTGTGCCTAGCCTAATTTTTCCCAACCTTTTAATCTTAAACCCAAATGAGCAGCCAGGCTGCATTTGGACACATATCACTGAGTCACTCTCCAGGAAGCTGGTGTATTTCCTCCAGCAGAACACAAAAGCATATAGAATCAGAACATCTGTTTTCTTATCTTCTTCTTTGTACCTGTCTGATGGAGTGGCTTTCTTAGGATATCTCTTGGTGCCATTAAATAAGTTCAATGCTGTCCTCCTAAACCATTGTTTTCCACAGGGTCCCATCACCTCCAAGAGGCTGCATGAAAAAAAACATAGTCACTTCAACTGAGGGTTTCCTAGACCAGCCAAACCCCAGCAGACCCACCAGCTCACCAGCAATGCGTGTGAATCCTGTCTTGTCCAGATGAGCTGAGCCAAGCCTACTTCAGGCCATCCAACTTGCTGGCTTCAGAGAAAAAAGAGATTCCTGTTGTTGAAGTCATTGACATTTATTGACCATATAGGATGTGCCAGAAATTGCTAAATGCAGAAAACACAAAGATGAACTAAATAGGATCCCTGCCCTTGAATGTGTTGGAAGCGTTCACAATGAGATTAAGGTGGGAAAATACTGTAGTATCTAGTTCATGGAGGGGGGAAATACTGCAACACTGTGGCTGTACTAAAGGCAGATTCCCAGACCTTGGTCATCCCTGATCCAATCATTTCTTCAGAGGAAAATTGGTAATCAGTGGAAAAACAGAAACAAAACAAAACAAAACAAAACAAAGCCAATTCCTTTCTGATCTCCACTTTTCCCTTCAAATTCTTTTGTTAAAGAAGCATTTGCATGTGTTTGGCAATGTGGAAGTGTTGGAGGCAGGATAGAAATGCACAGGGCATCAATAACATTGCAGAGGTTCAAGGTCAGTGTTCACCAATTAAAATGCAATTATAATTTCAAGTTATAGTATCCCTCCTCAGATGATAATCGGATCCACTGGACTTTAAACTCCTGAGCTTTGAGACTGTTCTAATCAAGATTGTATTGCAGTGCCTAGCACGTAAATGAGTAGCCTAGACAATTAGGTATATAATTTGCTTTTGCTTTAAGAGAACCATTTCTAAAAGATAATCCTTTGACATTTTCTTTTGTTTTATTTGTTTGTCTTGTTTTAACTTTATTTTATTTCTTAAAATATTTTATTTATTTATTTGAGAGAGAAAGAGAGAGAGAACAAGCATGAGTGGAGTGGGGGGCAGAGGGAGAAGCAAACTCCTTGCTGAGGAGGGAGCCTGACATAGGGCTGGATCCTGGTACTCCAAGATCATGACCTGAGCCAAAGGCAGATGTTTTACCTACTGAGCCACTCAGGTGCCCCTTGTTTTGACTTTAATAAATAGGGTCATCATTTCATGTCTATAAAGGGGAGAAGAACTGACATTTGTCAAACGCTTGCCATCTTATAGTCACCATACGGGGTCTCTTCTGTTCCTAGTGGTACGTAAGCCTCACAGTGATCATAGGAGGCAGATTTTATTACTAACATTTACGGATGTAGATACTGGGGGCTCAGAGGGTTAAGTAACCTGCCAAAAATCACACAGTGAGTAAGTGGAATAGAGTTTTCCTATATAAAACTTATTCTTCCCCCAAATCCCAATGCTAATATTCACGTAGATCAAGCCCTCCCTCAACAACTTGTAAATCTTAAATTTGGTAACGATTTGAAAAGGCTTTCAGTTCCGGGAGAGAGGAAGAACATCATAGTCCAGAAGAGGACTCACATTTTCAGCTAGAGAACAGTTAGATTCACAGAGTTTACAGAGTCCCAGTGGGACAGATCGCCATGTGGGGAATGTAATGATAGGGTCCGCAAACATTCCTAGATTGAAGAGTTTATGCATGTCTTCCTGCTCTCACCAGCTGTACTTGCCTCTGACTTAATTATACGCTCAGGGTACAAATGCCTCTAGAATTGCAGGCCAGATCTTGCTTCCCAGGAAGGCTTATTGGTTAGATGACACTCAGCTCATGGAATGCAGGGGAAAAAAAATGTTGGCTTGTCCCTTAGCAGTGGAGATATAGTTGAGTCATTGTGAGTCAAGATTTATTCATTCACTCATTCAGAAATATTTATTGATTGCATATAGTGGGCATTTATTATCTTTGTTCATCTTAACAGAAAGATGGCCAGTCAGAGTACTCCATTCTCCTAGACAATGTAATTAGTCCACGGTTTGGCAGATAACATAAGACAGCAAGAGTCCAATGTCTGGAATTAGCATGGATATTCAGAGAAAGTGTCTCTCAGATCTTAAACTGAAAGGATCTTGAAAGTCAAAGATTGTCAGTGTTTGTTTTACCCACCGTGCTGAGACAGTCTGCCCGAGAAGGAAGCCCACATGGAGGAAAGCAGAGTTCAGACATGGAAAGAAAGGAAATAGTTGATCCCCTGGATCCTACCATGTCTGAATCCTTAGATTGGAGCTTCATTGGGCAGATACCCTTACTGCATTCAGCATTAGAGTTGGGAGCTGGCAATATGAAGAATATGAATTCCTTTTCTTTGTCTGACTTCGAACTTGTGTAGGGAAGATTCAGAGTAGTCTATGGGAGGCATAGTTGATATAATAGAGGAGGCAGAGTGCTTGGAATCAGAGCTGTGAGTTTGAATCTTATTTGTGGTATTTGTGCTTTATAATCTAGTTATATGATCTCTTAATCTGGTCCCAGGAGTTGGGACAAGAGGCCATCATCGCACAATGAGCTCCCAGTCTAGTGGGACATGAGGGTTTACTAACTGGTTGCACAATTTTGGAAAATTAATTGACCTTTCTGACTTCAATTTCCTTATTTGTAAATGGAAGCTACTGAGAATGTCTTCCTCCAGGAGCTGGAGTTGGAAGAATCAAATGAACCATTGGATATGAAAGCACTTTGTAGATTGTGAAGGGACCACAACCCAAAGCTCTGCAGGGGCAGAATTGGCCTAGGTCCCCACTGACCAAGCACTCATGCAGTGAAGTAAATACCAAGGGCCTAATGACCACATGCTTGTGGAAAGACTAAAGTAATATATTATTTAGCAAATTCTTTTCAGCTGGATACACAAAAATTCTTTTTCTTTATATTCTTTTTCTATATATATATTTTTCCTTTTTCTTCTAATTCTCTTTTCTAAATGAATCATTGGAGACGGTCCAACTTCCTTGGCCATGAGGAATGCTGATCTTGAATCCCCCATTTCAGGTAACAGTCTAACAAACCAGCACAACAGTTAAACTGAAAGCAAACCAAACCAAACCAAACCAACTATTTATTGATTGATTGATCCTGAGTCTATGGGCTGGACAGTTCTGCTCATCTGGGCTGGTCTTGTCCAGTCTCATCCCTTCTCATCCAGCAAAGACCAGCTAGTGGGCCAGCTGGGGAATGGCTGGTATAGGATGCCATCAGATGGGATGTCTCCCATTCTTCAACAGGCTAGCCTGGGCTTCTGTTCAAGGAGGTGGCATGTTTCCTTAAGACTACAGAATTGTTCAAGGTCTATTGAAGTCTAGGCTCAGAAATGACCCAGTTCTTCCATATTCTGTTTTCCAAAGGAAGGTATAAGTCTAGCCCAGATTCAATGGGCACCTTTGCCTCTTCATGGGAGGAGCTGTAGAGTCAGTTTGCCGGTGGTGCAGAAACAGGGAAGATAGAAATCGGAGTATGTTTGCTATCAGTCTGTCAGATAGCCTTTGCACTAGGTTGGGAAAGTCATTTAATGCTATAAACTCAGAAAAGGAAAATGTGGCTTCTCTCATCTCTTTATGTGGCCCCTGACCATGTTCTTTATGTCCCCTGACCATGCCCTGGGTGGGGGGGGGGGTTGGCTTTCTTGATCTCTGCTGCCTAGACAGTTGTGGTAGCTGCCAAGTGATGTACGTGCCTCCAAACCAATCTGACAAAGAAGACACAGGTGTTCTGAGGATATAGTCCTTCTCTCCTGGACCTCATCCCAGAAGAAAGTACAGACATATTCTACCTGTAAGGCATACCAACAAATGCATCTGTGCCTTCTCACAGCAAATCACCTTCTACTCTATCACTGAGGTTATTTTAATAAAGTTCTTCATGTTACCTATGAAATAACAACCTCACTTCCTAGTCTGGCATTCTAGGCTTCAGAGGTTGTTCCCAATCTCTCTTTCTCGACTCTTGTCTTGCTATGTATGGAAGAGGATCCACAACTTCCATTTCATCAGTGTTCAGTATTTCCCCCAGCTGTATTTCTTTACTATGTAACATTTCCTCTGTCTGTACATGCTCACTTGCACCTCTGCCTCTTGCAATCCCACTCTGACTATTAAGATCCTGCTTGGATGGGGAGATGGTGAGGAGAAGGGAGTTGAGGGAAATTGGAGGGGGAGATGAACCATGAGAGACGATGGACTCTGAAAAACAATCTGAAGGTTTTTGAAGGGGTGAGGGGTGGGAGGTCGGGGGAGCCAGGTGATGGGTATTGTGGAGGGCACGTATTGCATGGAACACTGGGTGTGGTGCATAAACAATGAATTCTGTTACGCTGAAAAGAAATTTAAAAATTTAAAAAATTTTTAAAAATTAAAAATTAAAAAAAAAAAAAAGATCCTACTTGGTTGCCAACCTCCTCCACTGAGTCCCCTTTCAATTACTTAGAATCAATCTCTTCTTTTTCTCTGCTTCCCTAATCAGTATTTTCCCCCTCTCCTCTCTCTCTCTCTTTCTCTCTCTCTCTTTTTTTGACTTTACTTGTTTGCTACAGGAAGTGAAAGAGGAGGGGATAGGGCAACTCCCAATCCTGGGCAGCTCCAAAAACTCACTCCCTTGTCATCCTCCAAAGATACATCGTACCACATTCTTGTGCCACATATCACACTAGACGAAAGCCCCCTGAGACAGGCCTTGGTTCTCTCACCTGTATATCCATCATGTTACCTGGACTGTCTGCTTCATGGTACATGTGGAGTCCATGTCATTCACCTGACTTGAATCTCTTCCTGCCACCCTCTGCCTGCTGTGGAACACGGCCTCAAATCCTGGAGCTGGCCAGAGTCACGGTCACTTTCCAGGACTCTGAAAGCTGCACTTAAATTGGGATATGCTCTAGGCCACTGAATTGGCAAGAGTTACAGGCCTAAAAAAAGTCCTGCTCTGTAGCAGGGGGTCAGTTACTAATTCCTCCTTTGGCCGCTTTTTTGAGGCTTGAACTCACATTGCCTTGCTGATTTTATTTTTAGGTGTCTGGCAGTTTCAAAGGGTGCTACAACTATCTTGGGTTTATTATTATACTGTGAATAGTCCTTGGAAACCCAGTTCCCTGATTACCGTCACATGGCCTGTTCAGATGAGGACTCCTCTTTCCTCCAAGTTTGAAACCCCTTGGTTTCGATGAGTGGCTTTCAAACAGCCGTGTGAGTAAGAATCATCTGGGCCTTTGGAAGCATGTGGATTTCTGGGTGTTATCTGCAGAGTTCCTGGATTCCTAGATCTGGGCAGGTCCAAGGACTGTATAATTTTCTTGGGCTCCCAGGGGATTCTGCTGCAGTCTAACCTTACTTGGAGAAAAACTGCTATAGAATTATAAGCATCCAACAATGAAGAAAAATATTGGCTGCAGCTTGTTAGCTGATGTGATACCAAAATTTACCATCACATCCTGGAGACCAGGGAGGCCTCCAGACACCTCTCCTTTCACCATGCCACTCCTCTGCTCAAGAACATGCAGTGGCTCCATCTTTCCTCATCCACATCCAGTCCAGACTTGTCCCTGGGTCATTCCAACTCCTGCTCAGCTACTCCTTGATGCTCTCTCCTTCTGCTTGCATTCTGTTTGCTTTGTACCCCCATCTCTTCTTCATTAAGAATTCCCAACAGTTCATTGAATACCTTCCATGTGTCAGGCACTGTCCCATAGTTCCTTCAGTCTTCAGACCAGTCCTGGGAGGAGGGCATTAGCATCATCCCCTTTCCTGCTGAAGGGGAGTTCCGTGACTTGCCCAAAGTCACCTGCTGTTAAGTGAACTTCAAACCCAGAGTGACTGATCTAAGTGCCATTGACCACTTATGACATATTGTGAAGCCTCCTTAAATCCCACCACGCACCCTTTTCTGAACTCAGACATAAACCCCCTTTCCTTCATTTGTGAATTGGGTGTGTGTGTCTCACTCAAGGTCACTGTAAGAATCAAGGTGACAGTCTCTGCGTGCCAAAATCTAGGTGATTAAGTGGTACTGCTAGAAACCCATGCCGTGTCTCGTCAAGTAGGAGAGATGATATGTGGTTTTTGAAAAATGATGAGATTTAATTATTAGAGTAAAGTTTGTGGCATCAAACATAATTTACCCCTTTTCCTGCATGTCACATGTATCCTTCAAAGATAAAGATATTAAGAACCATCCTTTCTGCTGGAACAATTTTTATTTCCTCTTCAAAGTGTAATCTCAAGGCAGCCACAGCCATGGAAACAGAGTGTGGCAGGTGTAGCTGTGCTCTGCATTAAGGCCCAGTTTTCCCCTGGCAGGGAGGAGAAAGGCTGCGGTCAGGGAAGATGAATGGATCTGGGTGGTTTTGTCACGGTCTGCAAAAGAGCACATTCTCCCGGTGCCTCCATCAATCAGGCTCTGGTATTGAAGGCCCTCTGCTATCACTTTTGAGTGACTTGCAGCCCTTTTGTGTCACCAGCAAGGGACTTCTCATCTGCTTGGGTGACCCAGAAGTGTGATGCGGCTGGCAGTGGGGTCCGACCCACAATTAAGAGTACATGTCTTTGTTTCTTTGTTCCTGCCCAGTGGCTGGGAACAGAGGATATGTGCAGATTGCTCTAAGAAGACACAATGTCGCTGGTTTGGATGAAGCTGTTGCTACCCTCTCTCATGGGGAAGGGACGGATGCGACACTGGAGGACGTCATGGCATTTCATTAGCTATTGCCTAGGTGGGAAGTGAGGAGGTGGGTTCCAGAAAAAGCAAATGCTTTTTGCCTCAGTTTTTGCCTCCCTGCCTCAGTTTCCCCAAACCATCAAATGAGAGTGACTGTGCCTACCTCATACAGATGTGGGAAGGATTAAAAATTGGACCTCTGGGTGTGGTGTATAAACAATGAATCTTAGAACACTGAAAAAAATAAAATTAAATTTTATAAAAAATAGTCACATAAGGTGTCTGACTGTAGCGAGATGACAGTGAGTAGCAGCAAAGAACACAAACTAGATTCAAATTCTATCATCTTTCACAGTGTAAGGTGGCTGTCCCTTTACTTCCGATGAGCAGTATTTATTTACTGAGAACCTGTGTGCATTAGGACCCTAGGTTAGCCTCTGAGGACAAAAATATGATGGAGATCTGGTTCGCAGGAGAGGGTCATAGTGAATCTACAGCCAGTGTTTGTAGAACACCTGTATGGCTGCAGGACACCTGAATCCAGACAATTTAAGGAACTCACATGAAGTCCCAGAGCTGTTATTTCCAGAATCCATAATAAGGCTTTCTAATATTACATCCAGGGCTTTTCCCATGGACTAATAGGTCTTGTTTTTTAATTTTTAAAAATTTTAATTTAAAAAAATTTTTTTTAGAGTTTAATTAATTTATTTGACACAGAGAGACACAGCGAGAGAGGGAACACAAGCAGGGGGAGTGGAAGACGGAGAAGCGGCTTCCCACGGAGCAGTGAGCCTTGTGTGGGCCACGATCCCAGGACCCTGAGATCATGACCTGAGTTGAAGGTAGACACTTAACGGCGGCTAAGCCACCCAGGCACTCCTAATAGCTCTTGTTTTAAGAAAACAGGGCCAATTACATCATTCAGAGCGAAGGCCCTGAGGGACTGAGCTACCCAGAGACCAGACCAGATTAGTGAATATAACTAACCAAATAAAAGCGAGCTGGAGGACTAAATGTGATCACACTGGAGAATGGAGTCATCATATGCCAGAACTGAATTTCTCATCTGCTGGCTTAGGGAGCCTTCAGCTGCCTCCTCCTCTCCAGGTTGGGCAAACAGGTCATTCTGATAATCTAAGAGATGAGCCTCTGGTGATGTCAGCCTCCCCTTGGGCACCTGAGCCCATTGTCACATGTACTTGACTTTCATTCTCTAGCACCCCTGGATCTCAGCTCAGGAATGACTCAGCAAGGGTGAGACTTTACTCCTCCTTTCAGAGAAGACTCCGGTTTTTATTCCTGCTGACCCAGATGTATGTGCTTTTCAGCCATTTCAGACCCAAACTTAAACAATGCTGGCACTTTAGCAATAGGAGAAGAGCTCGCTGCATTTATTTCCTTGAGATAACTTGGATGAGAATTTGTTATGTATGCTTCTGTGGATTTACTATCCACCCCCTCCACTTAATTTCATTGTGAAATTGTTCAAATGTATAGAAAAGTTGAACACAGTCACATACTGATCACCAAGAGTCTACTGTAATCGTTTCACTATAACTGACTTGCATTACTACATATTTATCTGTGGATCTATCCCCTCATCTAGCTACCTTTTTTTTTTTTTTTTTTTTTTTTTAGTTCAAAGTAAGCGGCAGATATCAGAACACTCTCCCATCAGTATTTCAGCATTTTTATCCTTATCTAGAATTAAATATTTGTTTCTGTTTTGGGGAACCTATGCTAGGATATACAAATCTTAGCTCCACCATTGTTAATTTTGATAGATTCATGAAGTTGCATAACAAGAACCTCTTATAAGATATAGAACATCTTATAAGATGTTCTTTCAAAAGTTCTTTCAAGTCTGTCAATCCTTGCTCCCACCCTGATCCGTATCCCAAACAAGCACTTGTTTTATGTTCTTACTATATCAATTAAGTTGTCTTAATCCAGAGCTTTGTAGAAAGTGAATCATTTTTCGTATAAGCTTCTTTTACTCAGAAGAGTGTTTTGAGATTCCATTCCTGTGTGTTTAAACAGAGCCCGTAAAGATTACTGTGGGGCTTAAAAGAGCTATGGTAGTCCAAATAATTAAATGCAATGCCTAGCACGTGATGGGCCTGCCATAGGTGTTAACTACTGTGACTGTGATTATTTATTATTTTTATTATCATTATTTTCTTTCCGTCATGTTTGCTTATGTTGGCTGTAGGATGTACTAGTCATCAAAGCAAGGTATTTATCTTAATTTCTTCATCTGGAAAGTTGACCTCAGAGAATATTCTAGATCTTATCCTTCTATGGTTCAGAGTTCCTTGGGGTTGTTGCCTAGCTTAAGTATACATATTCTCTATGTACTTAATTTCCCAGTTAGATCCTAAGCTGTACAGTAGCAGTACACTTTGTGCTTGCCACATCTTTTTATCCATTCTGATGCGTTGCAGTGTGCTAAGCATGTAGGAGATAATTAATGCATATATTCAATATGAGGTCAAAATCAAGGTTCCACCACACAGGAGTTGCTTGCCTAGGAAATGGCAATGAGGTTCCTGAATTATTCCATCAGTCCTATGGTAGTTAACCTGCTCAAGTTCACATAACTGCTTTGTGGGGGGCTAGAGTTCTGGTTGGAACCTTGGTTCTGCTGGGAGCCCATCTTTAGTGGGATGGCTCACACTCCATAAGATAGATGTTACAATCTTCATTCTACAGACAAGGAAGACTCAGGGGAGTAGCCAATAAGTGATGGAACTTAGATTTGAACCCAGCCTGTCTGATCCATAGATCCCCCCTTCTATTCTTGTTCTATGGTCTTTCTGACTGATTTTAGGTGCATATGGAGGAGAGAAGTAAAGGTGGAGGAGGTGAGCACTTGATGAAACTGCTGGTATGAGTAGGAAATACGGATAGTGATAAATGGCTCCAACATGTGTACCAGGACAACATGTGTCTAGGATTACCACACTGAGGATTTTGGGTCCTAATGAAGTCCTGTGTATTGTTTCCACTTTACAGGAAAGAAACTGAGGATCAGAGGGTAAGTGACTTATACAAGATCCAAAGCAAGCATAAAACAAGGGTAATGTGTGTGTGTGTGTGGGGGGGGTGGAATGGAAATTTGTAAGCAGGTGTCATGATTTTAAAGTAAGAGCTTTCTGGGCTGTCCTCTGACCATTTGGGGAAAAGATATGTTAATAAAAGATATCTGTGGGCAAATACATTTGAAATAAGAGTATGATTAATCCTTATTATTTCAAATGAGGTTGTCAACCAAAGTTCAAAGTCAACATATTTAAGGATGTTCTTCTTGAGCTTTTTCTGTGTGCGAGGCTCTGGGCCTCGTGGCCGTCCATTTTTAGCAGGATGGATGACATGAATTCTACCCATGAGTGATGCTGTACAACCACCCATCTTTCTTGGGAGCAACTTGAAAGGCCGACTGGTTTATTGTTTTTATTCTCTCAGCTCAAGGCCTGAGTCATTCCATTAAGTGAGCATTCTCCCAGCCAACAGCTGCAAAATACCAGATTGGCATGAAGCAGGTGAGTGAAGTCAGCTTAAATTTAGCATCACAGAAATCTGTTTCTGGGGACACCTGGGGACCACTCAGCAGTCACTCGTCCTGGGAGGAGAACTTTTCAGGTTTAAGCAAGGGCAGTGTGGTTTTCCTTTAGCTATCATCTGCCCGGCTGAACAGCATGACTCAACCCCTTGTTTAGAAAACAGCACTGTGATCAATGGGTAGAGTGGGGGGGAGGTGTAGTGAACAGAAGCAAATGAGAACATGCACTTTATGTGCATTTTCACAGAATCCCGTGGCCATCCTGTAAGGAAGAAGCACTTATTATCCCACTTGATTGTGTGGTAGATGACTGGGGCAACCAACTCCTGCTGGTTTGTCTTGAAATTTCCCAGGCTTCTCACTCAAAGTCTCACGTCCTGGACATCTCTCAGTCCTGGACAAGCTGAGGCAGTGGGTCACCTGAGGTGGATCTGAAGTTCTACCTTTACCGCAAAGAGCATTTCTTAAACTTTGTACTCTCCTACCTCTCATTCGTGAAGTCATCTGACAGTCTGAGCAGTTCGTAATTCAGAGATGTTATACCCATTTTACTGATGGGGATGTGGAGGCTCATTGAGATTAATGACTTGTCCAAGATCTACTGACTAAGCAGTGACAGAGGCAGTTTGGAATCCAGCTCTCTTTGTCTCAGAGGCTTCTCTACACAGCTCTCCTAGCAGAGAGGTGGGAGAGGCAAAACCCGACAGGTGTGAGGAAGAGGCAGCCATGTATTTGGGGATGCCACCATCTGCTCTTGGGAGCTCCCTGGGCAATTCCATATTCAGCTCTTTGACCTTTTATTCCAAAAGGTCTTATGGCTTTCTGACCACAGGCAGGATGCAGAGCAGCTGGGAAGGGGCACTGGGAGGGATGGCTGTATGGGCAGCTGGACACCAGGAAGCACTGAGAAGAACCAAGAGCCGCGGCCATTATCATCAGGTGCCACAGACAGCCTGGGCCTGGAGTCAGGGCCTTGTGACAGTCTTCTAGCTCTGACAGGGTAGGGGGAGGGAGTGAGGGACCCCAGGGGGGCAGCGTTGACCTCTCCTCATGTGACTCTGATGTGACAGCCTGGAACAGCTGTCAGGAATCACATGCCCTGAGAATGTCCTCTGTCCTAAGATTCTCCTTCACAAGCTTGTCCACTCTGCCTTTTTCCTCCCAGTGCATTTTAACACATCACGTTCAAAATGGGCTGCTAATGCCCTGGGTTTATTCATTCTCTTATCTAGCACTTACTGCAGGCCCATTGTGCACCAGGGCACCAGTGCCAGGAGTGGGAGAGGAATAATGCATCTTGTCTCTGAAGCAGGGACACTTCCTTTAGAGGACAGATAAGGAAGCAGCTCAGTGCTAAGCATAAGAGCAAGGGGCTTGGACGTTTCTCAGACCTGAGCTCCCATCCTGGCTCTGTGACCTTGGTCAAGTTAACTTGGAATTTCTCCTGAGCCTGAGCCTTCTTACCTGTAAAATGGGTTAAAAATGCTACCTCACAATTGGTGTGAAGATTACGTGTGATGATAGTGTCCAGGGCTAAGTCCAGTGACTGTCACATGGTAATTACTCAATTAAGGAGAGTTATTTTTCCAGTTCTACCACTTACCAGTACTGTAAGCTTGGGTGAGTCCAAGAATCCTGTTAGGCATCAGTTTCCCTTCTATGAAAAGGGTATAAAAATAGTAACTTCGTTGTAAGAATGTTGCAGTAATTAAATCAGATGATACATGTAAAGCACTTAGAATAATGCCTGGCGTACAATATGACTTGAATATATAATAGTGATTGCAACGAATACTAAGAATGATACATACCACAGGGATGTGGACAAAAAAGATGTTCTAGGAGATAATTCTAGGAAAATGGGTGGGAGGGTATGTCAGGGAGTGAGCAGCATGTGTAACATATGGGGGTGTGAAGCTGCCCAGTGTTCCAGAGACGTGGGTCAAATTAGGAGCTCAGGGTCACACCATGGGCAGAGCAGGAGATGACTTTTCAAATGAACCCAAATCCAGGTTCTCCCCCTTATTAGCAAGGTGACCTTTGGAAAGTGACTGAATCTGTCCTAATGCCATCCTCCTCCCCAGTCGCCGAGAGCTCACGCTTTCTGTTTTTTCATGTCAGTGTGAGGATGCAAGGACATAATGTCTGTAATCACTCAGCCAGTGCCTGGCACAAAGGACGCCCCCAAAGGTGTTGGTGAGTAACCAGGATATTTTTCTAGAGGGCATGGTGAAGGGTGTGAGGGAACCGACAGAGTGAAATAGTGATTAGATCGGGAAAATCTCAACAAAGGAATCTTCCTTTTCTAGAAGCAAAATGGGAAGTGTAGTGCTCAGGACCCCTGAGGCTCTCTCTGGTGTTACAGTAGCTCCTCTGCTCTTGGAGCCCAGCTTCAGAGCCCACATCCCTCAGCCTCGTCAGAATCTAAATTTACCCTCGTCGTAATTATTCACACTGTGCCTCATCAGCTTGTGAGCAGAACAAGCGGAAGCCAAAACTCAGAGGGGGAGGTGGGAGGGAAGAAGACAGAAAAGAAGGAAACTTCAGGCAGCAGGGCTGCCCAGCTTTGCCTGCAAGCTGCGGTATTGGCCAGTCCCCCTGAAATAACTCCTAAGGGCAGAGTTGGCTCATGTGTCTTCCAACGTTAACATTAGAGCGAACCGAGATTAAATGCTCCCAAGAAACTGACCAGCCTAACATTTTTCTCCTCCCTCTCTCTTTTTATAACTATGACCACAGTAGTAATTCAATTGGAAACATATTCTGTCCCTGATTGCTCCAGCACTGGCACTAGATCATTCCCAGGGCTTGATATTTTTATTAAATGCACACTGCTGTTATTTTCTGCTGGGGCTAAAAATACATCTGACTGCAGCAAAGGCTCAGTTGGGGCCTCCTCCCTGTTCTCTGGGAGGCCAGGACCAGGCAGGACCAACAGATTGATGGCCTCCCAATTAATTTCGGCAGCACCCTATTTCCAAGGAAAACGGCCCCAGATACTAATGTAACTGTAAAAATAAAGATGGAGTTCTGGTCTAAAAGGACACATAATGGGAGCCCACATTCCTAACCTCACATACTGCCTGTCTCCCTTCCCTTGAAGCTATCACACATCACCATGTCAAAACACTATGTACTTTCAAGCCATGTCTTTGTGGATGCCAATCCTTTGCCCAGAATGCTGCTCCTCCATCTCCTTCTGTGAGTTTGTGATTGTCCCATAGTCTCAGCTCAAGCACTCAGCCCCTTTTCTGTGCCTGTGCTTTGACGGAGACCCTCTTTGCCTGATTTCCCCGTGCTCCTTCTGCTTATACCTTCAGAACTCACCTTCTGCATTGTAATCATTGCAATCACTTATGTCTGTCTATGATTATCTTGCATTTCTTGAGGCCAGGGACTCTGTTTTACTGACAGTTAGAGACCTAGCACCTAGTCCAGTGCTAAGCTCAATGAACTGGGGTGAATGAGTCACGGAGGATGCAGAATTTGAGGAAGTGCTGCTTTCAGGAGCTGACCCTACACTGGAAAGACCCTGATAGTGCTTCCTCAGAGTTCATGCCGGAGGCTCCAGGCTTGTCCCATCTAAGTCCTGGTCCTGGGGCTCAAGGGGGTTCATCAAAATGATCTTGGAGAAAGACGAGTCCATCACTTCTTCCTTTTGGAAGCTCTCCCCTCCATTGGCTCTTACAATGATGCATTCTTCTCATTTTCTTCCTACCTGGTCCTTCTTTCTTCTTTCTTAGATTCTTCTTCCTCTTTGTGCTCCTGAGATGTTGCTGACAAGATGCTGCTCCTCTGTGGTCCCACAGGATTGTCGATGTACTACCCACCTGCTCATTCAGTCAGGCATTCAGTGTTTATGAAAGTGTTACCGGGTACTAGGTGCTGTTCTAGATGTTTCAAATATGGCAGAGAGAAAGAGAATGATCCTGTCTTCAGAGAACTGACATTTTAATGGAACACACAGAGATTAGGATAAGACATCTAGAATAAAATGTTAGTTGTTATCTATGATTAAGTTCAAGGGCCTGGCTTTTTTCATCCCTGTATCTGGAGCTTATTATCACAGTGCCTAGTCACAGATCATGGGCTCAATACCTGGATAAATGATCACTTGAATGAATGAATAAAGGCCCAGAGTCAATGTAAATCTTCTATAAAGCTTTCCCTAAACAACTCAGGCCAAGTCTAATTAATTAGTCCATTCATTCATTCAACAAATATTTATTTCATGCCTCCTCTCTGCCTGCCTGAAAATATCTGAGGCACGTTACAAACATCTGTCATTGTGCCTACCACAGTAGATTAGAGATTACTTGTTTTTTGCCTATCTTCAACACTTCTCAAGCACAGAGACCTTGCCTAATTCATTGCTGAATCCCTCGACCTAACATGGCACTTGGCATCTTATAGGTGCTCAGCAGAAGTCACTTGAATAAGAGATATATTTTTAATAATTTGTAAGGGAGTGAAATTACCATACCATACTGTGGGATATGGGTGGTTTCCACTTTTCTTCCACTTTCTGTGACTTTTGAAAATATTTTTTTTTCTGGAATTACAATGATTTTATATGGAAACTTTGTAAAAGGCAGGATATAGCCCTGTCAATGTACAACGTCCCCAGTGCAAAAGCTCAGTGAGAAATTTTCTCTGATATCAAAGAAAGACATTTTCAGATGGACTATTTCCAACTCTTTGTCTAGATTCCTCACCTATCCCATAGTTGAGACTTAGGCTCCGGGCTTAGGGCTATCACTAACTCATTGTGTGACCTTGGACCAACCATTGTCTTTCTTTGGACTTAATTTTCCTTTTTGAATAGGGACTGTGTTGGTCAATTATGTCAAAGTCAGCTACAATTCTGACCCTCAGAGGAGCCCATGAATCGCCTCCACTCTGGGAGCTGGTTCCTGAGGATCCTTCTTTTGCCTCTTACTTGATTAACGGACACAGAAGAGATATTCAGAGCTACTACTACTTCTGGATTTCATAAGATGGCCAGTTCACAGACATTTACTGAGCATTTACTATGTACCAAGAACTGCTGAAAGACAATGTTATTGCAGAGATTGTCTTTCTACCTAATAAAGCTATTGTTGAAGTACTTCAGTATTCCTGAGAATATCCCGAGATGCAGTTGGTGTTAAGTGGGTGGGGAAAAGAAGACAGGGCAGTAAGCTTTAATCACAACATCACTGCGTAATTGAGGACCAAATACCACATAGTGCAAGGACTCAAAAAAAAAAAAAGTGTAAAGAGACTCTATTTTATAAACCTTTCTGAAGGACATCTAAGTTCATTATTTAGGAATTAGGAGAGAAGAAATCCCCAAGGACTTGAGTAATGGGAGAAGGGCTCAGGGACAAGGTGACACTTGACCTGGACTTGGTAAGGGGAGGGGAAGCCTCTGAAGGAATCAGGGACTTTAGGGCACTTCTTTCCAGTCTCCAGTTCTGTGTGCTGATTTATTTATTCTTTAAACCTGCTGATTAAAAGCACAGATCTTGGGCGCCTGGGTGGCTCTGTGGGTTAAAAAGCCTCTGCTTTCAGCTCAGGTGATGATCCCAGGGTCCTGGGATCAAGCCCCACATCGGGCTCTCTGCTCAGCAGGGAGTCTGCTTCCCCCTCTCTCTCTCTGCCTGCCTCTCTCTCTGGCTACTTGTGATCTCTGTCTGTCAAACAAATAAATAAAATCTTAAAAAAAAAAAAAAAAAGCACAGATCTTCTCTGAATTCTTGGGTAGATCTGAACCGAGGATCTGGGCCTAGTATCCAGGATTGTCTGGGGGCAGAGCCAGATATCTAATTGTGATATGTGCAACGTCCATCAAGATTCTGTGTGGGCAGGTGAGCTGTAAGAGGTTTCTCTACCTTCCCTTTGCTTGTGAGTGAGTTTTACTGAAGGAGAGTCTATTATAAGAGAGGAAGAGAAACTTCTCTTTTCTCTCAGAGACCAGGATACTTCACAGAAAGTCTTATTTCTGCTCTGAGTCCACGATTCTCAAAGGATGTGGAAGGGGCTGAAGGAGTGAGTCCTTTGCAATGGAGAGGGACTAGAGCCTGCCTGCTCGTTTGGAAGCTAACTCCTTGAGAGGACTTGGAGGTATGTCATTCTAGCTTCTATTACTAGAGTCAGCAATCTGGCTGACAAAAAAAGCCTTGCTATAAAATACTGTTGTTTGTGTTTGTGGTTGAGGTGTTTGTGTATGTGTATGTGGTTGTATGTTTTTTGTTGCTCCTTAGTCATTTTTTTTCTAAAATTGATAAAAAGAGAGATATCTAAAATGGTAAACCTCTAGGAAGTTAGCGATTAATCGATTTTTAAAAATCTCACCTGCTGGTGGGTATTAAGGAGGGCACAAGTTACATGGAGCTCTGGGTGTGGTGCATAAACAATGAATCTTGGAACACTGAAAAAATAAAATTAAAAAAAAAAAGGTCTAAATAATTTGTTAAAAAAATAAAGTCTTGCTAATGGGTTATATATATATTTATTATGGTAAAAGCACATCACATAAAATTACCATTTTAGGTATTTTTAAGTGTGTAGTTCAAGGGCCTTAAGTACATTAACATTGTTGTACAAGCATCACCATCATCCATCTCTGGAACTTTCATCATCTTCTGAAACTGAAAGTCTGTACCATTAAACAATAACTCATTATTCTTTACTGTTTTCACCCCCTGACAACCTGCTTTCTGTCTCTAGGAATTTGAACACTTTGGGTACTTCAAATAAGTAGACTCATATAATACTTGTCCTTTAGTGACTTCTTTAACTTAATGTAAGATCTATAAGGTTCATCCATGTTGTAGCATGTGTCAGAATTTCTTTCCTTTTTAGGACTAAATAATATCCCATTGTATGTTCGCCTCATTTTGTTTATGCATTTATCTGTTGACGGACACTTGGGTTACTATTTCCACCCTTTGGTTATCACAAATAATGCTGCTATGAACATGTGTGCACAAATATCTCTTCCAGTACTTGTTTTAAATTCTTTTGGGTATATACCCAGGAGTGGAATTGCTGGTTCCTACGGTAATTCTATTTTGAACTTTTTGAGAAATTACCATATTTTTTTCCACAGCAGCTATGCCATTTTATGTTCCCATTGGTAACATACAGAGTTCTAATTTTTCTGCATCCCCACTGACACTTGTTATTTTTTGGATTTTTTTTCTTTATGGTCTTCGTTTTTGTCTCTCTTTATAATATTCATGTTAATGATGTGAAGTCTCATTGTGATTTTTATTTGCATTTCCCTAATGACTAGTGATGTTGAGTATCATTTCATGTGCTTATGCATTTTTTATGTCTCTATTTTTATCCTTCATCTAAAAATAAACTCTTTTTTTGGGGGGGGTCACTAAACCAATCTGTGTTGAAAAGCAATTCATCTAAATTTGGTATTATTCCATGCAACCTCACAGGTATTTAAGGAGCGCTTACCCTGTGCAGGATAGTTTGATTTTTTCTAGGACTTTGTGACTGTTCCTTTGGGGTAATCATTGATTGGGGGGGACTCATAGATACATAACTTGCAAACAAGTCAGCCTACGAAAAATGTTAAAAGAGAGGATGGCCAAATTACTCTTTGAGACACAGATTATTGGAATATGTAGATCAACTCTTACAAGACTCTATGATTCATTCATTTGTTTATTTGGTAAACAGTTAACAGCAACTGCTTTGTTTCAGGCAGTGTGTCGAAAGCAAGAGATGTAGAAAGGGGCTGTCTTCAGTCCAGCCTCTCCTTTACATTGGCCACTAAGCCATTACAAGAGAGCTTACAGTCCCTGGAAATATTCTCGTGTTCTTCTACCCATCCTGCCTCTGTCCTAGCTTTTCTACCTCATTCCACTTCATACTTCACTTCCTTACCTTCCATATCACTTATCTTCTACATCTAGTCCTATCTTTTTCCCTCCGGATTTGCACTCCTTTTTAGAACTAACACTGATGCTGTTTGGACCTTAGTACTGTTGTGGTGACCCTCTTTAAGTCTGAGGTGCATTCATCCGCTTATCCTTTGTGCAGTGTCTGCTATGTCTGACTGCCTCATCTGCTCCAACACCCAAAGAGCGGGGACTTCCCCAAAGCTGGATGCTCCTCGGCCTCCAGAAAAGAGAATTTGACAATTCCTACCTCCACATGAACTACAGCTTTGGGTGGTAGCAGTGTGTTAACACATCAACACTCAGTAAAACATGCAAACTATTAGAATGGAGGAGCACTTGCAGAGCAGTTTGGGAACAAAGGGGCTAGGCAGGGAAGTTCTTACCAAGAGGACATTTAAGTTGAGTTTTGAAGTAGGAGGTGCACTTTGAACTAGCTTCAGTGTTTAGTGTCAGTAACAGCATCATGAGGCCTTCATAAAATGGCATTCTATTTATGGAATAATTCCTTATTTTTATGGGCACTTGCAAAGTCATGAGGCCAGATGTAACTTCTGACTCCAAACCAAGACCAACTCATTGAGTGTTACTTTGGGCCCGTGTTTGATGACTTCAGCTAATAGGGATCGAGAGGGGTGCACCTATATGATCTATATTTAGGCATGTACTCTGCAACGTGGGGCTGTCCTTTCAGAGCAAAGTCTTCGGTGTCAGCTGGGGAAGTACTGATTTCAGGATGAGATCCCCTGACGAGGTGGCACACAGCTTGGAAATTTCTGATACAAAATTACAAAAGCTTTCTATGCTGTTTCCACACCGATTCCGGTTGTTTGATTAGAAGGTTCAGGGAAGACGTTGCGAGCTGAAAAGCACCATTTCAAATATTTGCATGTGGGTTGCTGAAAAGATTTTTTGTATTTCATGCAAAAATGGAATGAAGCCATAAGAATGTGTATCTGACTCATTTGGAAAGTGAACACTACATATTTGCCACATGCCAGGAAGCACCTAGGCGTTCCTGTACCTCTTCAAGTGGCTGCTTCAGTACCTGTTCTCATATTATATCACTGCTTGGTTGGCACACTTTAGTAGGGGTGAAAAAAGCCATTTTGTGGATGTGAGTGGACAGCAGTCTGGGAAACGGAGAACCTACATTCTAGGACCTGCTTCTCCATTGGCTGGTGGCTGTGTGTCTTTGGACGAGTCTCTAAAGCAGGACATTGAGAATGAGTTGGCATTGTCTTTCTCTAACTTCCGTCACACGGAAATGGAAACTGAGTTAAGATACCAAGAAGTAGGCTGGGCACAAATAGGCCTTTGATGTCACAAAAATTTAAATCCCTGCGGCATACAATTATGCATGCTCAAATACAGCAAAAATATTAATGGAAGAAACCAAATATTAATTCTGACTTTCAACATTCCCTCAACACATGTTCTAAAATCTCACAGGAAGGGAGACTGAGGGAGTAACATCTTCAAAGCTGATTCACTAATCCATTATCTTCTTACAAGAGCCATTTGAGAGGATGAGATGTCAATTGAGATTTCAAGTTCTATGTTAATAGATCAAGTTTTGACTATTTACTATGAATCAGGTACTTTGTAAACAGTTGACATTCATCATCTATTTTAATCTTGACCACCAACCTTATTCCCATTTTGCAGTGGAAGAAATTGAGGTTTGGCAAGGTTAAGTAACTTGCCCTAAATCTCACAGCTCTTCAGTGGTAGAGACTGAAAAATCAGTCTGTCTTATGTCAGGGTTGCTTCTCTCCAGCATTGTCTACTCAATTCCTTGCCTGTACAGAATCCTGAAGCATTGACGTGTACCTATATTCCCAAGGACTTCTGATTTGAGAGGGGTCCTTTCATTCAATATTTAACAAATGGATATTTCCATCCTTGTGATCTATGATAAGGCAACTGTCTTCCAAAAAACAAACCTACATCTATCACTCCTTAGGTCAAAGCTTCTTTCTGTGCTTCCTTTTACCTTCAGGATAAAATTTTGGGTCCATAACATGGCATTTAGTGTTCTTCTAAATCTTTTCCCAGTGTAACTGTCCAACATGAAAGCTGTGTCCCAACCCAAACTCCATGCTCCTGTCAGACATGTCCAGTCTTTGCCCTTAAAAGCTCTCTCCTTCTGCTATCCTACTCACTTAAGCTTTCCACCTATTCTCCCCATGCATCTAGAACATGTCCATTTGAGGGATCCCATTTGCAAGGTCCCTCTTCATTCTCAGTTCTTCGTGTAGCCCTATCCTGCTATGTCCAGACATGCATTCAAATATTGTCCATGTTAGTTCATTGTGCATTCATTTACTAATTCACTCAACATTTATTGAGCATCTACCATATACCAGGCTTTTTAAACTTAAAGACATTCCTTGGTAGCTGTTTTTCTTTTAAATTATGATTTGTCTTTGCAGAGGAACAGTAATCTCCTTGATAGATTTTTTTTTTTTTTTCAGCTTCTAGAACTGGACCATTGTACCTTCAACAACCGGCACATAGGAAATGATCAGTAAATGGTTTGGGGATTAATTTCTGAATCACATTGCCTTTTTACCTTATTCATTCATATAATACCTAGGAGATTCACAACAAGCACAAATAAAATCATTGGCAAGAATATTATCCCTACAAAAATATCATTTGTGGGAAAATTATCAGTTTCAAAAGGTGGTTTTTCTTCTCCTTATCCATACTATACTGCATGCGGATCACCCAGAAATATGTCACACAAATGTAACGGTGAGAAGCTATTTCTGGCACCTGTTACTTACCTAGAGATGAAAAAAATAAAAGCTAGGCAACTTGGCATGGCCATTTACTTAATTATTTTTAAGGAAAATATGCAAGATGTCTCTGGGTCAGAAGTCCAGGTAGGTTTTGCAGAACTTCAGAAGTTTTTCATTGTGGGAGTTTTGACCTCAAAGTTGACTAGAGGTTCATATCTTCTGCCCATTTTTTGAACAGACACTTCTTCAATCAAGACATACAAATGGCTATCAGAAACATGAAAAAATGTTCATCATCACTAGCCCTTAGGGAGATTCAAATTAAAACCACATTGAGATATCACCTTATACCAGTTAGAATGGTCAAAATGAACAAAACAGGAAACAACATGTGTTGGAGAGGATGTGGAGAAAGGGGAACCCTCTTACACTGTTGGTAGGAATGCAAGTTGGTGCAGCCTCTTTGAAGAACAGTGTGAAGATTCCTCAAGAAATTAAAAATAGAACTTCCCTATGACCCTGCAATTGCACTCCTGGGTATTTACCCCAAAGATACAGATGTCGTGAAAAGAAGGGCCATCTGTACCCCAATGTTTATAGCAGCAATGGCCACGGTCGCCAAACTATGGAAAGAACCAAAAACCAAGATGACCTTCAACGGACGAATGGCTAAGGAAGATGTGGTCCATATACACTATGGAGTATTATGCCTCCATCAGAAAGGATGAATACCCAGCTTTTGTAGCAACATGGACGGGAGTGGAATAGATTATGCTGAGTGAAATCAGTCAAGCAGAGAGAGTCAATTATCATATGGTTTCACTTATTTGTGGAGCATAACAAATATCATGGAGGACAAGGGGAGTTAGAAAGGAGAACGGAGTCGGGAGAAATTGGAAGGGGAGGTGAAGCATGAGAGACTATGGACTCTGAAAAACCATCTGAGGGGTTTGAAGTGGCGGGGGGGGTGGGAGGTTGGGGTACCAGGTGGTGGGTATTATAGAGGGCACGGATTGCATGGAGCACTGGGGTGGTGAAAAAATAATGAATACTCTTTTTCTGAAAATAAATAAATCAATCATATATATATATATATATATATATATATATATATATATATATATATGGTTGACTAGAGGTACCTTAAGTCTAATTCAACTTAACCACTCATGGTTGCACTCATAGCCCTGAACATGGGATCTATGACTTAGCCATTGATTAACAACATAATTTCAGGTAATGGTTTCACCCTTAAGGAAATGGTCCAGTTGAAGAAGTCCTAAAGCTGCATCTCCTGAGCAGAATTTCTGAGGTTGGTAACAGAAGCATCACACGTACGTACACGTGCACACACACACACACACACACACAGCGTTCCATGGACAAATAAGTTAGGAAGTCTATCTTTATTAGGTACTTAGTGAAAGCCACGCCCTTGGATATTTACTAAGCAGATTTGCACATGGAAGACTCCAACAAATTTATTTATAAAGAAACCTGGCTCACTTTGTTCCCCAAAAATGATTGGGCAGAATATATAATGTCATTGCCCACTCTTATCCTACTTGAACCTGGTTTTTCCCATAACTTTACTGCAACATCCATTCATTTGGCAAACTTGCACTGCCTGCTACTGTGCTAGACACTGGTGTAGGACCTAGTCCCTGTCTTAAGTAACCTGTGGTGTCTCAGAACTGAGATACGAGCACTGATGAGGCACTTGCTGGAAGCTGTGAAATAACGCTGTTTGCAGGAGAAGTAATTGAAATGCATTCTTCCGAATTGCAAGTTGACCAGGGAAATGGTCAAGAGGAGATTCCAGGCCTCAGGAGGTGTGTGAGAACCATTAAATTAGGTAATGGGGCAATCAAGAAGCTTGGTCTGATTAGGATACAGGGTTTATGCAGGGCACTAAAGAAACATGACATGAAAGAAGCAGCAAAACAAGAGCATGAAGAACATGGTGCTTATTTCCAATCTGGTTTTGTCTCTTGCTTTTCAAGAAATGCCCATGGCAGTCCTACTTGGGGTTTTTATAACTTCTTCATGGCAGCAGGGAAAGGAGACATACTGGGATGATTCAGAATATGAAAAACAAGGTTCCAGAGTTGTAGGCGTTGGTCAGAACAGCAGGCATCTGTAGATGTCCCTGGAAACTCCCCGAAGAATGATGAGTACTCTTGATAACACCTGTTTTCTTTCTATCAATGGTTTGTGATATAACAAAACAATTCATGCATTTATTCCTACAACATCCTGTTCTCCTTCAGATGTGGGCATTATGCTCACCATGACACTGCTTGGAAATTACTGTGAAAGTGATTTCCATGTCATGAACTGTCACTATTGACAAGTGACAAAATTGTACCCAAGGTCCTTTCTCTCTTTAGATCCTGGCTGTATAACAACACTTCTTCCAAATAATTGTAAATTTTTTCCGCAGCTATGTATGTATGTTTGTAAGACTATAAATGTAAGATTACAAGTGAAATAAAATATTACCTGTAAATTATATTATGTCATCAATTCCAGGAAAAATGCACCATAGCAAAATGATCTGGAAAAAAGAACTCTGCATGTTATTTTCCCCTCGTCTATAAAATTATGGGGTGGACTATTTGGTCTCTGAGGTCTTTTCTAGCATTAATGTGATGTTCTTGGATTCTATGGGAGTTGTAGACAATTATGGACTGCAGATGTGCAATATAATTGTCTCAATAGGGTATTTGTCTCTCACTGACTCTTTGGGAAATGGTGGGCATGTATTTTGTTTGTTGTTATGACTGGAAAATCTGAGCAATAATTATAGTAACATCCACAGAATTTTCCCCTGTGGTGTAAAATACAGATAAGACTCTTATAATATTATCCCTTGGTAACTGGAACTCATGATGGCTGGAAATCTCTATGTGGCTCACTGAGATTGGTACTGTGCTTCTTGTTATCTGGCTCTACTTGTCTGTGGGATGCCCAGGCCTTGGGGTTAGTTCCAGCAATCAATTCATTCATCCATGCGACAAATATTGATTGAGCACTAGCCAAGTGTTGAGTACTATGCTAAGGGCTGGGGAGATAGGATGAGTAAGAGCTTGCAGTCAAAAGGGAACATATATATGTAGTCCATTCTGCATTGGGTGCGTAGAGTGTGCTTGGGTCTTGACCAACACAGACAGATAGGAATGAGAAAAATAAGAATAGACACATATGTTCAAGTTTTGAGGTTAGTAATCTGTGATACAGAGGGCCGAGAGGCTTCCTATAGGAGACGGCATTTATTTGAAGAGCAGAGTAAGAGATTACCAAGTGGCTAAGAAGATAGCCATCCCAGGTAGTTAGAACAGTATTCCCCAAATTTCAGGGGCATGAAGAACATAGTGTGGTGAGGGAGTTCCAAGTTGCCAGGAGCCTCAGTGTGGCTCAAGGTACAACTTAGAGGATTGAATGAGCCACCCTTACCCACTTAAGAAATCTGAAGGAACACAGAGAGCCACTGAAAGATTGTGGCAGGAGGATGATGAAGCTGCTGCTCTGTGACCCAACATGAATACAACTGGTATGAGCATCAATAAGAGTAACAGCAAATATTGACTGAAGGCTGCCCATAGACCAGGTACTGCTTTAAACACTACATATCTGATCTCCTTTCAATGTTGCAGTACTCACAGAAGAGGTAGTATTATTGTCCCCAGGTTGTAGATGAGGAGATGGAGACACAGAGAAGTCAAGCAGACAGATATCACAGGGTAATTGAGCGGAAGGGTCAGGAATTGAATCTAGGCAGTCTGAATCCAGAATCCTGTCCTCTATTATAGTTTGTTTATTACATTTTAAACTTTAAAAAATTGTGCAATGAAACACATGTGGAGAAGTGCACAGATCATAAATATATAGTTCAATACACTATCATAGGGGTCATCGAACTGTGACTCATGGGCCAATTCCAGTCTACCATCTGTTATTGTAAACAAGGTTTTATTAGAATACAGCAATACCCATCATTTACGACCTGTCAGTAGCTGCTTTTGAACTTCAGTGGCAGAGCTGAGTGGTTAAGACAGATGCATATGGCTTCCAAATCTCAAATATTTCCTAGATGACCCTTTACAGAAAAAAAATCTGTGAATCCTTGTGTTATCACATTGAGAGCATGGTTATCATCAGGTCCAGAAATAGAATGTACCCAATGCCCAGAAGACCCCCACATGTTCCTTCCCGACCACTGCTCCTTCTACCTAGTGAAAACCTCCCTCTACTTTCACACTGTTCATTGGTTTTGCCTGTTTTTAACTTCATGTGAATGCAGTTATACTATATGTGAGTTCTGCCATCTTAATTTCTGTGCTATGCTGAGGTACTTAGTATAAGACCACAAAAAATGGGAAGCCAGTCTTATTTTCCCTGAGCATAGAGGAGACAAGGCACACTGACCCATGTCTTGCTTCTTCTGAGAAGAGGACATTTAAGGGTCACCATTTTTTGTCCCAAGTTGAATTGTGGTTCTTTCTGACTACCTCTACTAGTTTTCTATTGTTGCTCTAACAAATCACCACAATCTTAGTATTTCAAACAATACAGAATTTATTTTCACATAGTTCTCAAGGCCAGAAGTTCAAAAGGATCTCACTGGGCTAAAATCAATGTCAGTAGGAACATCTTTTGAATGTCCCCACACACCTTGAACCCACACACCTGCACTGACAGTCCTTCCAGGGTCTACCCATCTCATGGAATGGCACGACATTCTACCTAATTGCTGAAAGCTGATTTCCTAAAACTTTTTCTGGATTTGTATCTCTTATTTAACCTCTAAATTCAGTCGTTTATCACATTCTGTCCATTCTGTATCCTTAAGAGCTTTCCGGGTGTATCTATGTCTCAACATCTCCACTGTGATGGCTCCAGGTCAGGCTTTCTGATTTTTATCTAGTTCACTGTGCCTATATCCCAGCCATGGCCTTGCCCCTTCCACATGGAAGGCAAAATGGTTTATCTAAAGCAAAATCTAACTTTCTCTTTTCCCCATAGAGTTAACAGGCTTTTGCCTTGTTCACTATCATGCTCCTGACACCTAAAAGAGAACATGCAACAGGAAACTCTCAATAAATACATGTTAGTTAATTGGAACTCTGACCTATCCATCTGCTGCAAGCTCTTCTTTCACATCCTCCGACCTCCTTGGGCTTTCTCCGATTCTAAAATCCTCCATCCTGACCTGGGTTCCCCTTCTCTTCTCTCTCATTTCTATAATTGAAGAGCATCTTCTTTCCAAGAGAGATCACTACCTTAATCACGGTGCCTCATCTATAGCAGATTTCTAATGTATGTTTGATGAATTAATGAATCCTTACATGAAAAAATAAATGGAGTCATGAGGTTGTCAGAGATCATTTCCCAGAGTCTGCAAACATTCTCAACCTATTGGTAGCATCCAGTTGAATATTCTAGGGCAGGAAATGAACAAGCTAATCTGGGACAGGAGGGACTGGGAAAGGTTATCTGGTCCCGTCCCCTGAGTTAAGGCAATGTTTTTAAAGTATGGCAAATCCTTAAGATGCTCTAGGAATCCAGTGAATTGGGCCACAGTCTACCCTCTGTTGGAGACTGACATTGCCTCATAGCACACTGAAGAAGAAACAACTCAACAGTTAATAGAACTCAACTTTTACCCTTTAAAAGTTTTTACTTTTATGCTATTGTTTCTCAAACAGAGGTGCTATGGAGCCCTTTCTTGCTGGTAATAGTTACTGACATCCTGCAGATCCAGTGTTCTAGCTGACATACTGTGGGCAATATTAGTCTAAGCAAACCTTGACTTTTTGTGTGACTCAACTTTTACAAAGTGAAGAGAATTGATTTCAATGAGTAGTCTCTCTACTGCATGAAATGATTGTGTTCAGAGGAACCTGAAAATGACATATTTTTTTTAATCTGCCAGAGCAGAAGCAGGTTATAGTGTTCCCTTTGTCAAAGTAAGCTTTGCCTTTAGTTAGAGGGGAGGAGGAAAACCCCGGTAATTATATAGTGACGGGGACTGTTCTTTTTTCTCCCATTGAGTATCAATGTCTCTCTTCTCGAACAAAGGTGCTATTGAGATTGTGAATCATAAAATTGATTTCTCCAACTTCTGGGCACCATCTGGGCTCTGAAGTAAAGGGTCTCTCGTATAGATGAAGGCATTTTTAGCCAGAGGTACCTTATTGTGTCCTTCAAGGACTTCATATAGCTATTCTGATGCCATTTCTTCATTCCACAAACACTACATACAGCCTCCATTCTGCTAGGTGGTGGCAATATCCAGATTAAGAAACTGACTTATGGCTACCCTGAGTGCGTAAAGATGGAATAAACTCGCATGCCATTCTTCTCCTCCATTTTTAGGGCACTCAATGTGTACCAATGATTCTGCTAATTCTGCTAGATGCTTTCATTGTCTTTTTTTTTTTTTTCAGAATATAAGACTTTAAGTAACATAACATAATAAAAAATTAAAAAAAAGAATATAAGACTTTATTATCATATTAAATTTGAGGTAGAACTATACTAGTGTCGATCAATATCATTAGCAAGATTACAAATCTCAAGAATTTTCCATTTTAGTTCCTTATACTTTTCTGTTTTTCAAAATGCATAATATATTAAATAGGATTAAGTGTGGCTATTACAGAGTGACTTAAACAAGAGACAAGTTATTTCTTTTACATAAAAGCCAGAGGCAGGTAGTGGCAGTGCCTTCTCTGCCTCAACAGTGGCAGTCACAGGTTTGGAAAGAGGTTCACACTTACAGGACCTAGTAGGATTTATTGGCCTATAGGACTGAACCCAGCACCAGACTCACTTAACTTCACAGGAAACAGAACAACGGTGTGAGCCTTATTTCAACAGAAGGTTTTAGTCTGGTGCCCAAGTGTCAGTTCAGGTGCAAGAACAAGATTATTTGGGTGGATGCAGAAACTGGGCTAACTTAGAACCTTCAGACTTTGCAAGAGTCATCATCTCTTGAAATAGTCATGAGTGTAGCTTTTAGGAATCTTCATAATAAGTAACACAGTGCTTGGGGCACCTGGCTGGCTCAGTCAGTAGACCATGTGGCTCTTGGTCTCAGGTCTGTGAGTCCAAGCCCATCACTGGTCACAGAGCCCACCCCAAAACACAAATGAACAAACAAATAAACAATACACAGTGCTTAAGTAAGTTCGAAGTCCATATTTGCCAAAGGACATTTATAGCTATTGTAGTCTTCCTGGTCTAGACACAATTTACCAATAAGGGGTCTTTTTTTTTTTTCTTTCTTTTTTTTTTTTTAAGTAGGCTCCACATGGAGCCCAATGCAGGGCTTGCACTCATAACCCTGAAATCAAGACCTGAGCTGAGATCAAGAGCAGACACTTAACCAACTAAGCCACCCAGGGGCCCCAATAAAGGGTCATTTTTAATCACAAACAATATTGCCTGACTTCATAGCTGACATTTTATTATTACATTCTCTAGCAGATTTCCAGAGAAACAGTGCCAAAAGGTAAACTTGAAGTCATTTCACCAGGGAGAAAAAGAAAGGGTTTTATTATTAACCTTCTTTATTCTTGGCAGTCCAGGGCAGCATCATATGAGGATCCAATCTTCTATCTTGTTGCTCTGCTACTCACAGATTCTATTTCCACAGTTTCTTTATAGTCCGAAAGCCTGTTGAAGCTCTAGCCACCACATCCATGTTCCAGGAGGAAAAAAAAGTGGCTCATCTCCCTTTATGCTTTAAAGTTTAAGGAAATTTTCTATAAGCATCCACCACTCAACACTTAGAATTCCATGTCACTGACCAGAACTTAGTCATATGGCCATATACATACATATATACACCTATAGGGGTCCATGGCTAATCTGAATAATTCTGCGATTGTTACAAAATAAAAAAGAAAACAGATACTGGGTCAGGTAATTAGCAAAATGGGTCAGAAATAGGATAGTGGGAGGGAAAAGAGATTTACTGGCTTTGAGGACAAAAAGACCATAAGCCAAGGAATGTAGGCAGTCTCTAGAAGCTGGAAATGGCCCTCAGAGGACAGGAAGAAAATGGGACACTGATGCTTCAGTGGCAAAGAATTGAAATCTTCCAACAAATAGATGAACAAGGAAACAGAGTGTCCCCCACCCCCAACCTCCAGAAAAGAATGAAGTCCTTCAACACCTTGATTTTGGCCCAGCCCATGTCAGATATCTGACTTACAAAACTATAAGATATTGCACTTGTATCATTTTAAGCCACTAAGTTTGCAGTAATTTATAATGGCTACAATAAAAAAAAAAACTCATACACTTACCTTAATAAAACTCTCAATTTAAAGGACTTACCAGAGAAGAGTCCCAATAGTCATTTATACCAGATTTTTAAAAATTTAATTCATATTAGGTCCTTAATGACTCTGGCATTAAACTGTGCTCTAATCAGAAATGCATGTATAATCAACAAATCTAGTAAAAGAGTAAACAACTGAAATCTACATGGTCAATGATTTTATATAAAAACTCCAAAAAATTTGTTACTAGTTATGAGAAATATTTCATCTAAGAGTGATTTTCAAGGCAGTATCTTGAGTTTCCATAAAAAAAATAATAACCGTCCATCTCAAAAGAAGGGATATCAATAAGAGGGCCAGAATTCTTTTCTTCCAAGTTCAGTGATTTCCTGTGTTCATAACTCAGGTTTGAATTATCTTTCCTTTGAATCTCTTGCTCTTCCAACACCAAAGATTTATCTGAGGCTAGAGCTACAACGTCGTCATCTTCATTTTCATGCAGAAAGCTACAAATCATGTTGGGTCTACAGCAGAAATCATCGTCCTTGATTTGTGGCCATTTCGTACCACCTAGGATTTCTTCTCCTTCCTTCTTTTCTGTCAAAAGAGTGCTTGTCATGCTGAACTTCTTCATTGTACGATGTTTAGATTTTAGCATTATTGTATTACTGCCTTCTGCATCACCATGTTCAACATTTGTTTCAAATGTAACACAGGTTCCAAGAGTGTCTTCATACTCTCCAGCAAGGACACAGCTGCCCACTTGTATAATGGGACTCTCTGTGTCAATTCCCCAAATCTTGCATTTATTTTCACATTTTGATAGAAAGACTGAATCAATAATTCCAGACAATTCCACCAGCAACAACTTCCCTATTTCCTCTTCCCCATTCTCCTGGATCCACTCTCTGTCACGGCCATGATTCCACAACACATTCATTGTCTTGATAAATCCTTAAAGTTACCTGGAAGATGATTATCACAACCATATTACAATTCCAGAAACTGAGGCTAAGAGTCACATACCACAGTTATTAGGGGATAGTGTCACAGTTTGAATAGGGCATGTTCCCTCCATGGCTCATTGTTCTCACAGTTGGACAATGTGATGTCACTGGTGGAAAGTTTAAAGGTTAAACTTTTGCTAAGGATCAAAGGTGAGCTGGTATAGAAGAAACAGCCACCAAGTATGGCGTGCCTGTTTTTTAGGAGCTATCACTCAGCTGCAGCAACAGCAGAGAAACTTTTACATCCTATCTTGGACCTCATGCAAATTCTCTCACAGCAACATTGGCTTTGTGAAGAATTACATTTCCTGCTGCAGTGATTAGATAGACAGGCTCCTTTGAGTCCTATCAGCCAGAACTTAGCCCTGTGTTTTGCTGGAAAGTCTTTGAATACTCTCTTCATGCCAGCTTTCTCCCTCTTTGCAGAGGAATAATAATGTAAGTCTCTGTGTCTTTCATTCACTTCTATCTACATCATTTCCTTTGAAATGTGCCTATTTCCCTGTTGGCAAGACAAGTGGTACTATGACAATTTGTGTGATAGAAATGAGGACCAGAAGAGCCCAAGGCCATGGTTAGCACCCTATAACACCTCCATCCATCCTAGCACTGACAAATGGTATAATATACTTTTCTGTGTATCTGCCTTTTCCTCAGGACATTGAGAGTATCTTGAGGTCAGAAGCTATGTCTTTCACCTGTACTTTTCTAAAGTTGGCCAAGAGTCTGAAGGATATCAATGTGTAACACATTTAAGAAGTATGTTCTTGGGTGGAATCTGGGATTCCAATTATTCCTGAATGTTTACCTCCAGCCCTCAACACACCCTGCAACTCAAGACAAGACATACCTAAATGCCAACTTGACATCTCTATGTGCATACTGCTGGCATCACAAGAATAATGTGGCTAAAGTATAACTCTATTTCTCATTACAATCTTGCTTTTTCTGGGTTTTGCCATCCGTAAGTAGCTTCATAGTGGTGTACACCAGAAACTGAGTTATCCTTGATCTTTTTAATTTTTTTTTCTTGTGTCTACTTTTTAGGAATAACTGGTCATCAAGTCCTCTGGACTTTATATTCAGAACATATCCAGAATTGTCCACTTTTTCCAGCTCCCTGGTCTTTACCCCAGTCCACGCCACCATCTTTTCTTATCTGAACCATCGTAAATACTGTCCCCATTGGTTCCTTTTACCCTTGTCCTCTTGTAATCCATTCCCCCGGAAGCACTCAGGGTGATATTTTAAAAAGGAAAATAAGACCAAATCACTCTTCCACTTAAGACCATTACCTGGCCTTTCTTGTCATTGAAACAAAGAAATAAACAGACAAATTCAAACTTCTTTCCTTGGTTTGCAAAACCCTCTTTGATCTGACTGTACCACTCCTTTGACTCTATTCATTACCTCTCTCCTTGAGTCTCACATGCACCACCTGTGCTAGCTTGCTTGGTATTCCTTGGACTTTCCAAGTTTCACTCAGGCAGACAGGCATTTGTACATGGTCTGGAATGACTTGTCTCTTTATCTTGTTTACATGGCTGGTTTCTTCTCATTATTCAAACCTCAGCCTACATGGGACTTCTTCAGAGAGGCCAGTTCCAACCACCCAGTTTTAGGTAGCCACATATCTACTCTCTACCATATTATGTTAAGTCTCTTTTTGGACAACACCTTCAGATCAGAATAGGTGTTGTCCAAAGAGAGATTTAAGATAATTTTCTGATATGAAATTCTTCTTGCTATTTTTTTTTTTTGTCTGTTTCTCCCTCTACCTTTCCACCCTCTGGATTATAAACTTCAGCAGAACAGGAATCCTCTTGTCATTTTCTATGCTATGCTATGTCCTATATAGAATGCCTGCAATGTAGCCTGAGTCCCATGAATATTTATGCAATGGCTCTCAGAGGTGTCACTTCACACTGTAGAGAGATTGTTGGTGCTTTCTGCAGGGTGGATGGTCAAGGATTAGAAGGCTGTCTAAATTAATTCTTGAAAGCCTGAAATAAGATACATTATTATACCCTGTCTTTCAGAGGAAGGAACTGATGCTCAAAGAGGTTAAGCAAGTTGCTTAAAGGCAATAGTTTATCATGACTAATTAGACCTGGAAGGTGAGGGAAAGAAAGGAATCAAGGGTAATTCAGATTTCTGGTGTGAGAAAACATGCCACTCTCTCCTAAGATGGGAAAATCTGGGTGAAAACAGATTTTCAAAGGGAAATCAAGAATTCTCTTTTAGCGATGTTATTCTTACAGTGCCAAAGACCTCTTCTTCTTCCTAATGAGAGGGTCAAGATTTGGGCTCCTACTCTGAACCCCAAATGTCATGCTGCCTTCCCCAACAGTGTTTGGAACATTCACAGTCTCTTTCCTTCCCTGCGACTGAGGTGTTCCATCTAAGTGATTTTTCCATCCAACTTAGAGAGGTGGTAGACCATGCATTTCTGCAGTCTGGAGATAAGGAAGATAATATTCCAACTGGGAAGTGTAAGTGATACCTCTTAAAAGGAGACCAAGGAGGCAGTTTGCTTCGTATGTTGATGACTGATAAGTGAGGCCTTTGAAGGTTTGGGGGAAGAAGTGAAATTTCATGGTAAGAATGGGGAAGAGGGAAAGCACAGGAAGGGCAACTTTTGCCTACACCCAGGTCTCTGATAATAATGTCACCCCCTAATGTGGACAGGGCTTTACATTTTCCAAAGTATTTCACATTGCCTATCATTTGTGAACCTGACAACAACCTGCAACATGGGATGTCTATCCCTGATAAACAAAAGAGGATGCTGAGCATCAATAGTATTAAGTAGTTGTCCAAGGTTATTGAGTTACAAGTGAGATGAGGCAGACCTCGAAAGCTGGTCTTCCAAGTAACACCAAGGCTTCACATGCCTTGCTTCTCACAGAACCCTGTAGCCCTTCTTCTCTGCCCCCGTGCAGAAGACATTTTCCCTCTCTCCCCTCTACTTGCCTCTATATTTTGTCCACTTCAGTTCTGAAGTTCACTGTCTTGCCAAACTAGCTGAAAAGCTGAGTTTATAACCATCTGGGGTCTCTGTTGAAGAGTTAGCTATGAGTCGATTTCAGGAAAGGTTATTGAGAAAGAACAAAGCAGTGAAGATAGTCAGGAGGATGTGTGTTGCTTGGTGACACTGATAGATCTGTTTCTTATGCTTGAGGTCATTGGTTCTCAAACTTTAATGAGCAAAAGAATTGTGGAGAGTTTATTAAAATCCAGATTACTTAGTCCCACGTATCAGGGATGTTGATTGAGTAGATCTCAGGGGTAGAACCCAAGAATCTGCATTTCTACAAAATGCAGATGATGCTGGTCCGAAGACCACCTTGAGTAGCACTGTTCTAAAGCAGCTGTACCTGCTCACCCTCCTTGGTGAAGTCCAGGTGATGGAGTTAATCTCAGATGGTGCTGATAGAAATATCCACTGATATAAACTCTCTTCAATCAAATTCTGAAAAGTGTGTTTTGACCGAAAGTTCCACTTTGGGAAAATAGATCTTAAGGGAGTAATTAAGAATATGAGTAAAAATTTTGGTATTATGTGCCAGGCTTTTTTTTTTTTTTTTTTTTGAAGTCCAGTAACTCCTTATAGAATGAGTTGAGGTATAGAATGCTTGTTGCTGAAGTGTTTATAATGGGGGAAAAATTGGAGGCAATCTAATGTACAAACATCAGAAAGGATTGATTGATGACCTTAACATACCTACTCTCAATTGGAAACCAGGTTATTTTATAATTTTTAATATTTAATAAACGTCTATTTTTTATCCCCAGGGGTACAGGTCTGTGAATCGCCAGGTTTACACACTTCACAGCACTCACATACCCTCCCCAATGTCCATAACCCCACCCCCTTCTCCCAGCCCCCCTCCCCCCAGCAACCCTCAGTTTGTTTTGTGAGATTATGAGTCACTTATGGTTTGTCTCCCTCCCAATCCCATCTTGTTTCATTTATTCTTCTCCTACCCCTTTAACCCCCCATGTTGCATCTCCACTTCCTCATATCAGGGAGATCATATGATAGTTGTCTTTCTCTGCTTGACTTATTTTGCTAAGCATGATACCCTCTAATTCCAACCACGTCGTCGCAAATGGCAAGATTTCATTTCTTTTGATGGCTGCATAGTATTCTATTGTGTATGTATACCACATTTTCTTTACCCATTCATCTGTTGATGGACATCTAGGTTCTTTCCATAGTTTGGCTATTGTAGACATTGCTGCTATAAACATTCGGGTGCATGTGCCCCTTCGGATCACTACAGAAAACCAGGTTATTTTAAAAATTTAGAAAGGATGGTGACAATACAGCAATATGTGAAAACAATTAGCATGACTTCATTTTGTTACATATTTTCAAAAACAATAGTGATGAGATATCAGTTAATTCTTACTGTGATGAATGGTGTTTTCTGTTTTTAGTTCATGATAAACATGTATCAATTGCATCACAAAATAAAACTTGTGTAAAATCAGCCTAAAAGGGTAACTGTTTAGGAGTTCAGTTCTCTGATTCAGGACTTTTTCCTGGATCTGCCATCTTGGAGGAAGTAGGAATTTTTAGGTTGGGGAGAGGAATGATCTTTGCCTTTGAAGGGGCAAACCCAGTTGCAAACCCAGTTAATAGAAACCAAATGTGTTTGAACCTCGGCTTTCCGGCTGGGTTGCTCTTTATCTTGGAGCCCACCCTTAACTCTGGCATAAGCTGTCCTTTCCTGTGGGGCTGATGTGCAAGGCTGGTTTTTAGTGGAGGTAAGCACCTTAGGGATGTAAACATTAACTGGATTGGGCATTATTTTGAAGTCACCTTGGGCAAATTGTATACATCTCCTTTGAAACTTTTAAATTAGTTGGTCAATATTAACCAGCAATGATTGTTAGATCAACATTTCAGGGGACATGATTGACTGCTGTTTGACAATTTAAAAAGTAATAAGAACACTGGTATCTGCTTTCTGCATGAAAAGAAATGCTACCACTAATAATCTCTATAGAAGATATGATGTTATAAGCATGAAACTTTACTCATCTGGACTGTTAAAATGAATGACATTGCCTCTGCTTGGATAAATTGTGGGTTAATACCTCTTTCCATTTTGTAAGTATTTTCATGGAATAGGTATTGACTTTCTAATCACTCACTAAAAATGTAATAATATAGGAACTAGTTAAGAAAGATGTTACTAGAGGGGAAGAGGCGATTCAATAGATGGGAAACAGAATTTAGAGATGGGCATGTAGAACCTGGCAATAATCTGTGTGACTGTTGACAAATTGCTTCAGGGAGATGCCTTCATTTCTAAATGTTTGCCTTGTGTGGATTTTGAAGTTGGACACTTAAGTTAGTGTTATGTTCATCAGCTGTGTAACCTGGCGGGGGGTGGGGAAGGGAGGAAATCCTCCATCTTTTTGATTGAGTTGTGTTGTTGCAAAAAGGACAACCTAGATCCGCACATTAAATAGGTCCTCCTCAGTACACGCTTGTTTGTGGTAATGGTGCTGAGGGCTAATACTGAATCCCAGCAATCTTCCACCTATGCACCGATTTGACCTTACAGGCTTAGCCAGAGAGTAAAAATGCATTTATACTCATTAATTTCATTACGAGAGTGATGACATAAAAATCTATTGGAAAAGAGTTAAAAAGAAAAGGCCCTGTAATCCCACCACTTCAACACAGTCATTGATGGATACTTTTTATAGGGAAGGTCAACTGGGTTAGAAAAATGAAAACTTTTGAGTTTCAGGTTCGAGGTTGGATAAGAAGGTTCTTAATTTCTCTGACCCTAAATCCCTTGATTCCCAGGACATAGAAAGAGATATGCTCTTTTCAATGTAGTTTTGAGGTTTAACTGAAAAAAAAATAAAATAAAATACTGTGTAAGATATTTAGCCTCAGCACTAATTTTTATGGGAAAACATTAGAGATACAATAACTTCATTAATTCAACAATTCAGCAAATGTTTAATGACTTACATATATTTGGAACTATGTACTGGGAGATACAGTGGTAACCAATAGCCGTAAAAAACACAGTCTCTGTCCTGGTAGACATTGCAGGCTGATTCAGAAGACAGACTTAAAACAAGTAATCACATATATAAATACAGAGTTCCAAATTGTCATAGAGTTGCCCAAGGACAAGTAGAGAGTTCTAAGAGGGGGCATCACTGGGAGCCTAATTTCACTGGGGAGCCATCACTATCTTTTGGGGGATGCTTGCAATGGTGGATGGGTAGAAATCAATCAGTTTAAGGGGCAGGATGGGCGGGGCTTGCAGAGTACGGGAGTGAGGAGTCCAAAGTGAGAACCAACTTGGTCTTATTTGAGAATATGAAAGAATAACTTTGTAGTTAGAGCACATGGAGGGAGAGGGGAGCATGGTATGAGATGAAGCTGAGGAAGTCAGCTGGGCCACACAAGGAGGGATTTGCTGCTTATGGCAAACTATTTGGATGATCCAAAGTACAAAAGGGGACCCTGAAGAGTTTGGAGTGGGCAAGTGGCCTAATCTCTCCCTGCTGTGTAGAGATTGGGTTAAAGCAAAGGGTGGTAGGAAATGGAGAAGGAGGGAGGACAAATAGAGGCCACTGGAGTGATCTAGAAAAAACGATGATGATGTCTTGACTTAGCATAAGGTCTATAAAGGGTTGAACAGTGGGTGATTTGAGTATTTTCGAAGTTAACTTCATAGGACTTGTGAAAAACTACTCAGGAGGGTTAAGGAAAAGGGTCTGAAATGGCTCTCAGATTTCTCATTTAAGAAGCTTGACAGAGGGCATTCCCTGTCCCTGAGAGACGGGAGACAGAGGGGAGAATTTAGGTTTGAAACAGGATGATTTTGAGATAGGTACCTGGGAGACATTCAAATGAAGATAGCAAGTAGGCCAAGGAATACACAAATTTGGCAATTGCATCAGGCTCATTTCTTTTGATGATGATAAGAACCAAGGAGGTTTTCTACTACTTTAGTAGTTGTTAGCACTTGACTATCTCTGAGGCATCTAAGAGGTAATAGGCAATTTCTGTCTTAGCTTACTTAGCCTTGTTATGTAGTGAACTGTTGTTCTGTTCTAGCCAGCTATCTCTATCATCATCTTTATTACCTTTTATGGACTGTCTACTGAATTTAGTTTTCTGCTATGCATCCATCCATCCATCTATCCATCCATTTCCCCGAAATAGACTATGCCCAAGATCAGAAGTGCACATATGAGATCATTAAATCTATTCATTGTATAGATGAGAAAATTGAGGTCCAGTGGAGAGAAATTTCTAGTCCAGAGGCACTCGCTGCTGGTTAAAATTCCACTTCTGCTTGTTACATCTACCCTAGTTCCCGAACCAGTATTTTTCATCACTATGGCTCTTTGGACAATGGCCCTGCCAGAAGGTGAGAGAGAATACTGCCAGGCCTCACTAGGTAGAGTGTGCACCTCTTTCCAGCATTTCTCCCCCATGGTGTTTAAATGTGTTGGGCTCCCCTTTGAAGTCCTGCAGAGTGAAAGCACCAGCAGGCGGTCTCTTCCAAGGAATCTGCAGTCAGTCTGCTAACAGGCAGCTTGTCTCCCCTGCTGCTGGGACAGGACAGAGAACGGGTTTATAGCAGGGGACAAGATAATGATCAAAGGAAAACTTAGACTGATGGTTTCAGAAAATCTTGTGTGATTGATTTAGAGGTGGAGATGGAGGGACCTGCTGGCCTCTGAAGATTGCAGATTTGGAACCTGCCAGGAGTTAACTCTTTGGGAACTGCTGTACTTCACACCCTCAAAACAGACAGAATGAGGCATCAGCAGGGTGGCATCAACCAGCTCTGCCTGTCCCACTTCACCTCAAACTTCAATGATGGAATGAAATTAAAAAAAAAAAAAAAAAAGAGGAAAGGCAAAGAGGATAAATCCACTGTTTATTTCTATTCTAAATACATTAACCCAGGAGTCAAACTGATCCTAATAAGCTCAATGGTTATGTTTCTTGGCTGATCACTGTAGTGCATATTTCTTAAGTGCTGGCCAAACGCTAGGCACCACTGGGATGCTAGAGGTTCACAAGTAAGAAGATGGTTTTCTCTGTGTTGTGGCTCTTGGCTCCACATTCAGTCCTATTATCCCTCCATTCTTGCCATCGCTAGTCTCCCTGTGACCACAGGCCCTGGTTTCCCTTGCCAAGAAGGTCCTGCTGCCCCCTGGTCTGCCGTTTGAACATCTTTATCTTCCAAGTCTCATCTCAAGGGATGAGTCCTCGGGTTTCAGAGTACGACTTCTGGGGGGTGAGGTCTGACACTGTGGAAGCCACTGGGAGACATCCCCTTGGAAAGTGACAAGAGCTGTCCAGCGTTAGAAACTGCTGCTCATTGACTCAGCAGAAGTGGTGGTCCATGGTGGGAGGTGGAGAGGGGTGGGAACTGATGTGTGAGTTGGAAGAAGGCATGGCACCAACAGAATGTAGCCCCATTGTGACCAGCCTCGTGACTGTGGGGCAAGCTGCTCATCTCTATCACGCTTAGTTTCTTCCTCTGTACAGTGGGAAGAAAGCTGCCTCCTCTCCAGATTGCTAGGATAATAGAAATAGGTGATGATTATGAAGCAAAGAGCACCCAGTGGATGCCCCACTCGGCATACCTCTGTCAGTTTCAGTTTTCTGGAAAGCAGCTGCCCAGACAGAATTAAATGGGCAAGAGGCTTGTTGGGGAAAATGCTGGTGCAGGACCAAAAGGAAAGTGAGTCGGGGAAGGGGAGAGAGGCTCCTCCCGTGGGGTGGGCTTGGCCTCTGGGAAACAGAGGAGAAGTAGGAGGAGGCAGGAAGAACCTGAGACCCCTCTCCAGCACTGAGGAAGTCTCAGCCAATGGAAAGAAGCCAGAGCCTCCTGCACTGAGGGGTGAAATGGCCTGGTCCTAGTCTCCCTGCTGTGCTCAGTCATCAGCTGGGAGCTGCCCTGAGAAGGAGGCCCTGGGACCTCAGCCTGAGCATCTGCTGCATCCCCACGACTGGCACTGGAGGCTTCCTGAGCTCCTTCCAGCAGGTTCTCTGTGGAGGGACATCTGAGCAGCAAACCGCCACAGCAGCCACACACCCCTCTTTCTTCTTCCCTTGTCTGTGCAATTGGGCTGAGCATTTCTGTCATTTATTATATGAATGTGCCAGGACTGACACAACCAGATACCACAGATTCAGGGGATCAAACAACAGAAGTTAACTTTCTCACAGTTCTGGAGTCTGCTGGCAGAGTTGGTATCTCCTGAGTGCTCTCTCCATGGCTTGCAGATGGCTGTCTCCTCCCCGTGTCCTCATGTGGTCTTTGCTGTGTGTGTGCACCACTGGTGTCTCTGCTTATAGGGACCCAGTCATCTTGGAGTAGGGCTCCTCCTTAGGACCTCATTTAATTTTAATTTCCTCCACAAAGGCCCTGTCTCAGTAGAGTTGCCTTGGGAGTTAGGCCTCCAAAATATGAAATGTGGAGGACACAATTCAGTTCATAATATTCCTGTACTTCTCCCTTTTTTTCCTTCTATCTCTCTCCCTCTTCTTTTCCCTCTGTTCAGTCAGTTAATGTGTTTTCCCTCTTTTCTTCCCTCTCTCTCTCTCCTGCTCTCCTTCCCTATCTCATTCTTCAAATTAAGAGCCTAGCATATTCTACCCAATGTGCTAGGGATGGAGAGATAAAGATGCAGTTCTCTTCCTCTGAAGATGACCACTGACCAGGAAGAGTTAGTTGGGACTGCCAGGTGGTATGATGAGAGTGAGCCTGCTGGCTTGAAAAAACACAAAGGAGAAATCTCCGACCCAAACTAGGCTTGCTGGGTGTGATCCAGTAACGCTTCCTGGAGGAGGCGGCATCCAAATGTTAAAGAATGGGTAGAATTTATTCTGGCAAAAGATGATGCACAAATACAAAGGGTCCTATGAGATTATAATCCGTTCAGCCAAGCATTGTCAGTCCAGCACGCCTGGGGCATAGGGCAAGTGCTGGGGAAGTGTGGGAGCCAAGAGTAGAGGGGAATCTGGTACCGGTGCTGGCACCGAGGGAGTGCAGCTCACACAAATTCTGATGCCCAGCTTGGAGCTTAAGTTTATCCTGAAAGCTGTGACAGTGTCTCCTTCCCTCCTTCCTTCCTTCTGGTGGTTAAATACATTAACAAACCAGCTCCCCAACATTTCAAGGTATCTGGACTCGATCTAAGGTTCACAGTGTTTTTTTCTCCTGTCTTTTGTTTACATGGAAGGGCACCTTTCCCTTCCCTCCTGAGCCTTCCTTGCCTCCACCTGCCCACTGCGAAGCAGAACCTGCAGCTCACAGAGGTGCAGCTGTCCCTGTGCTATAAACAGTGACATGCCACCATCGTCCTGTTATTAGTGTAGCTGCTGTGCACATCAAGCAAATGCCTTCCTCTTAGGAGCAGCATGTGAAATGGCCCAGAAACATCATATTGAGACCTAGAAGATGAAATTTAAATTTTCTGTGGCTGTGGAGACACCCCCGACACGGTGATTACATATGTCGACCAAGGGCAATGCAGCAGGATGCCCTATAATTGGAGGTCCCAGACTGTGGGCCGGAGTTGGGGGTGACGACCTGGTGAAAGGGGCATGCACTGCTGGAGAGTGCTCCTGTGTGGCAGGTGTGCTGCACACGTCCTCGGGGTTATGCATATCCAACACAGAACTGGAGAGCAAGCCCTGATTCCAGAGACCTTGTGTTGCCGAGGAGGAAGATCAGGCTGGGGAGAAGGGCTGGTGTAAGATTTTTGTCACACAGCTAGCTCGTGGCAGAGTCAGAACTAGGATTCAGGATACTGAAATGAGAGTCCGGACCCCACTCGCTTGTTCATGAAGCCTGTTTTCAATGCTTACAAAGTTCCAGGCTCTGTAAAAGGGAACTGGGACACACAGGGAATAAGGACAAGGAATCTTCCAGCCGAAAATTTACAGTCTGATTACATCCCAGAAGCATCCTGGTATTTAACAGAAAATACCAAGGCCTGGCCCTAACCCCAGAAATTTTGACCTAATGGGACCTTGGAGGGACACAGTTACCAGCATTTTCTAAAGCTCTCCATGACGTAGAACTGTTGGTCCAGGGTCACACCGTCCAGCGTGTGGCTACTGAGGACACACAATGTGCTATGAGACTGAGTACAAGCAAAAGAATTAAAAATATCTCCAGAATAACTTATGTTGATGCTATATTGCAATGATAATACTTTGGATATGTTGGGTTCAAGAAAATATATCATTAAAAACTGGTTTCACCTGTTTCTTTTTACTGTTTTAAAAATATGGCTGCTAGGGGAGCCTGGGTGGTACAGTCAATCCAGTGCCCGACTCTTGGTTTCAGCTCAGGTCATGATCTCAGGGTGGTGGGATCGAGTTCCCCATCGGGATCTGTTCTCAACTCACAGTCTGCTTGAGACTCTCTTTCCCTCTGCCCCTCCCTGCCACCACCCCTAAAATAAATAAATCTTTTAAAAAAATGTGGCTGCTAGAAAGTTGGAAATACATATGTGGCTCATATTATGATTCCATTGGCAAGCCCTGGTCTAGAGACATTAACATTTTTCTTTAGTAACTGTACAATGTCTCTCTCTGGTTCCTGCACACAAGGACATACAGTAGTATAAATAGAGGGGCCTCTGATCATATCTTGGGCAGAAGTAGAAAGAAACTTTGCCCTCGAGTCACACTGCCTGAGTTCTAATCTCAGCTTCAGTGATTATTTTTGTTGAATGATCTTTGAAAAGTCAACTCTCTGTGCCTTTATTTCTACATCTGTAAAATGAGGAGAATGGGGCTATTTAAGTTTTCATTGAAATAATATTAGCTATGATTATTACTCTCTCTCTGGGTCTTTTCTTTTGAAATTTGTTTCTCAAACCTCATTCTGTGACCATCTGACACTGAAATGAAACCTTAGTTACTTGCAGAATGAATAAATACTTCTAGCTAATTGCAGTCTGCAAGCATCAATTTAATTTCATACTATGTTACATTGTCATAACAAAAAATGTAGCCCCTTCTGGGGCACCTGGGTGGTTCAGTCGGTTAAGCGTCTTGATTTTGGCTCAGGTCAAGATCTCAGGATTCAGATGGAGCCCTATGTCAGGCTCCATGCTCAGTGTGGAGTCTGCTTGAGGATTTTCTTTCTCTCTCTCTCCTTCTTCCCCTCCCCCTGCTTGTACTCTCTCTCTTTTGTAAAATAAATAGACAAATATTTTTAAAAAAATGTAGCCTTTTCGCCTTCTCACTATCTTTTTGTTAACTTCCAAGGAAAAGAAAAGTTAGGTGAAAATAAGGTGAGTCAATGTTCCCCGTTCCCTCTTCCCAGTTCCTTTACCAGCTTCACATGGCACTTTGAGCTGGGGGCTTAACAGTAGAAGCCAAGTTAAAATATTCAGGCAGTTTTCTTTCTGAATAAGTTTCATTGAGACTTAGGAGTTTATCTTTGGTGGTAGGGATGTCTGGATGAGGACTAAACACAGGGCTGACTAGATAAATATTTGTCCAACCTGTGGGGACATTTCTTCCATCTTCAGGCTGTTGGGCTCAAAGTAGAGATAGTCCTGTCCCTTTAGGATTCTGTACTGCATGCTTTGCTTCACATTAATGGAAGTCTTGACATAGTCCTGTCCTGCGAATATCCCAGTTTCTTCAGAAGATCAAAGCATAGCAAACATTTTTGGGGGTGCAGTAGGAATGAAAACGAGTTATTATTTCATCAGAATCTTCAGAAGTTCTGGTCTGGGACTCATCCTGGGATGAAGGGGATAGACAGCCACATACTCAGGGAATGAGTTTGGAGAGAATTTTCTTGGAGTGGTTTCACTAGTAGAGAGCACATTCTGTATCATGAATGTTTTCAGCATATTCAGAGCTAGCTAGTGCCTGACACCTGAAAACAAGTAATGCACATTTGAGGATCAGGGAACCACTGAGGAAAGTCTTGTGGTCACCCATTGACTGGGCAACAGCCAGAGGAATCCAAAAGAGACACCTCTGAGACTAGAGTCTTGCACTAAACATGTGGACATAGGAAAAGCTACATACCTCTCTCAGCCTCCTTTTCCTTATCTGTAAAATGGGAGTAATCACCTCAATTTATAGGGTTGTGGAAAAGGTTAGATGAAAGGATGGGCATAGAAGTGTCCAGTGAAAAGGCTAAAGTGAGGGCTGCAAAGACAAAAGGGTGCTGATAATTCTGAACAGACAAAGGTTAATGTGATGGGGAGCCACCAGAGATCCTGGCAGGGGAGCTTTGTTAAACACAATGGATTTATTAGGTTTTTGATGATTTTAAAATTTTTATCTTATCACAATAGTAATACTTGCTTATTGCAAAAAATATGGGGGGGGGACATAAAAAAATTAAAATAATTTTCGATCTTATTTTAACCTACCACACAGAATGAACAAAGTCTGTTAACATTTTTGGGAACTCTTCATCACATAAAACTTAATTTGGTGAAATAAAAGAGGAAGAAAATTCCAGTCATTTATTTGAACACAGAGGCATGGCTTGAGCAAGGAGGACGTCTGGGCTGGGGTGGGGAAATGTAGCAGAAGGCGAGGCAGGAGACAAATCAGATGGATTTTGTATGCAAAAGCACTAATGAGCTTCCCTTTGTACTTTCTTTTTTCAAGGTAAGTCATAAGCCCTTAACTTCTTTTCTTTTTAATATTTATTTATTTATTTATTTGTTTGTTTGTTTATTTCAGAGACAGAGAGAGCCCATGCAAGTAGGGGAAAGGCTGAAGGGAGGGAATCTTCAAGCAGAACTCCCCATTGAACACAAACCCCAACTTGAGGCTCTGTCTCATGGCCCTGAGATCATGACCTGAGCCAAAATCATGAGTTGGACACTTAACTGACTGAGCCACCCAGGAACCTCATTAACACTTAACATTCTCTGCCTCCTCTTCCGGCTCCCGTACCTTCTGATTTTCACCAACTCTTTCAAATACGTTGGCATGATTTCCCTTGGGAAATGTGTACTCTTGCCTAACCAGGAGATCAGAGGGCAGTAGGGCTCTTCTCTGGCAGAGCTGCTGTGATACAGTGGGTAGTCATGTAACATGAATCATGTGCCTGGGCTAGGTTCCCAGGTGGTCTTCCCATTGGGTTATTAATGATTGGACCATGGTGGAACCTTCAGGCCCTCAACACTGCTGTACATATAAACCATCTAGAGGGCAATTTCCGGGTTTTGGCTTCCTAGCCCAGGTGTCTTCCACCTCTTCTTCAGCCTTTATAATGAGCTCTGTCCTTTGTGGCATGTGGCTGAGAAGTCAATGGATTTAGATTCTTTCCTGATTCCAAAGGTGAGATGAGGTAATGGAACAGGAGAGAAAGTGTGTGAGTGTGTGTGTGTATGTGTGTGTGTGTGAAAAAGAAAGAGAAGAAAGGAAGAGAGAGCAAAAGAAATAGAAAATTGAAGGTGTGTTGAAGAACAGACAGGGAAGACAGAAGAGAGAGAGGAGGAGGAAGGGAGACAGAAAAGGATGCTTGAGTGACAGAGACAGCGTGAGTGCAGGGAGACAGAGACAGTCATTACCACTTAATGATTAATACAGGATTTAAATGAAATATTCATGAAAGAAAATTAGAGCTATAGACAAATCCAAAGGCCACCCCCCTTGATCCCACCTCCCCCTTCCTATGTGTGTTCTCTTCTGGAGATTCATGCTTTCTGCTGTTTTTGCACAGAAACAATGGATGGCTGTAACTGGGAGGGAAATCTTGGTTCTTTGATGGCATTTGGCTCTGTTAAAAACTTGTCTGCTCATCTGTGTGGGCAGTACCTGAGATTCTGTGAGGGTATGGCCCTTTAGAGAAGCCTCTTGGCAACTTGCAGGTGATGCAAACTGCTTTCCATTCCTCTGAGCTCCATCTGTGGTCAAGCTCCAAGGGTTCCCTGAGTCAAGGTCTTCCTGTCCTGCAGGAGATAGCTGGAAACATCCTTGAGGGTAGTGGTAGCATACCTCCCTGCAGAGCTCTGTGCTGGTAAGTAACAGAAACTCAATAAATCCATGTACACTGCAATTAGCCCTCTCCCCAGCCCAGTAAACAAGAAAATCACATGATCTCTTCGAGCTTCCATATTCTCATCTCTGTGCCTACAAATACCTGTTCTACTGATGGCCTTACCCATAGATATCATCAGAGAGGAGGTGAGAGTTCTCTCCTAGGGCTTGGTACAGGATGGAAGGCTTGATGCTTCCCCCTTCACTTTCTCCTTCCCTCCCTTGTTTCTCATCAGCAGGGAATGAAACTCAGACCCCTACCAAGTCTTGTTTGATTAGATGCCATACCAAAGCCAGTGGTTGGGACCTGGGGTTTTTCTCTGCTCCCACCTCAGAGCTGGGGATGCACCAGAAAGCTTTTGCCTTGAGGAAGTGGTGTAGATGCTCTGTTTTTTCAAACCCCCATACCTACGTTACTTGCTTGGGGAACTTACTGTTTCCATGCTAAGTTATGTACGGGTTAAATTTCTTCTTTTGCCTGCTGGTTCCCACCCCCCGCCCAAGTACTGTATTTCCTCAGCTCTAGAGGAGCTGGGAGGTCAATCCTTTGATTATAAAAATAACTTGAGCTGTCAATTTCCCATTATAATGTTGTATCAGATGTCTCCTTTCCTTCTGACTTTCCTTATTTAGTCTTGGGATGTCAGTTTCTTCATTTAAGATGGAGATGGTAATGTTTATTTCCATGGGGCCATGTGAGGCTCAAGGAGGGCTTTCTGAAGTGTTAAACCTATTCAGGTAGGTGACAGTGTGTGTGCAATCTTGCCTCTGTTGAAAGCTCTGGGAAGATAGGAAGCCCCTTCATCCTTTCCAATACCACAGAACCAGTGCCCTTGCAAAATGCCAGGTGCATACAAGGTGCTCAGTAAATGTTTCCTGAACAAACGATTGACCTCAGATCTTCAGAGGTTAATCTTTATTGTATTCTACCTATTTTCATCACCATTTAGAAACATTTTATTAGCGTTCATGGCTGCCAACATCCCTGCTATACCCACATCCCCTCCACCCACAATCCCCAGCCCCTATCCTGCACTCTGGGGTAGAATTGATGGATAGCTCAGTAGTCCAGAGCATACACTGGGCCGGCCAATGACATGGATTTCAAGAGGCAAATACAAGGAAACTGGATCACTGCAGGCTGATTCAGAAGAGATGAAATTCCTGTGCTGGCCTCAGAAATAGTTTTTTTTTGTTGTTGTTAATTACATATAATGTATTATTTGTTTTATACAGGTTTGTGATACATTAGTCTTACACAATCACAGCACTCACCAAAGCACATACCCTCCCCAATGTCTATCACCCAGCCACCGCATCCCTCCCATCCACCTCCCCACCAGCAACCCTCAGTTTGTTTCCTGAAATTAAGAGCCTCTTATGTTTTGTCTCCCTATCTGGCTTTATCTTGTTTCATTTTTCCCTCCCTTCCTGTATGATCCTCTGTCTTGTTTCTCAACTTCCTCATACCAGTGAGATCATATGAAAACTGTCTTTCTTTGATTGACTTATTTTGCTTAGCAGAATACCCTCTACTCCCATCCACATCATTGCAAATGGCAAGATATTGTGTTTTTTTGATGGCTGCATAGTATTCCATTGTATATATGTACCAAACCTCCTTTTCCATTCATCTGTGTGGACATTGCTGCTATAAACTTTGGGGTCCCCATGCCCCTTCAGATCACTACATTTATACCTTTAGGGTAAATATCTAGTCGTGTGATTCCTGGGTCATGGGGTAACTCTATTTTCAATTTTTTGAGGAATCTCCATACTATTTTCCAGAGTGGCTGCACCAGCTTGCATTGTTACCAACAGTGTGTGGGGCGGGGTGGTTAGGAATAGGGGAGTTTTTTTCTAGCTTCAGGGAACACAAAATAAGAATGAGTCCCAAACAACACAGTGGTCTAAAAGTAGCAACTGTATCTACCAATGATGGCTGGCCATAGTTTCACCTTTCTGGGCACAATCTCAGGTGATTCAAACAGTGTTGGGCTCATTTTACAAATAGGAGTTGTAGGCATTTCCCATATTGTTAAGCAGGACATATATTTCTGCTTAAGACAGCAGACCAGGCCTGATTCCCTGTGGGTATTCAGTAGAGCTAACGGATTAGATGAGGACATGCAGGAGATATCTTGCATCTTCTTTTCTCTGTAGCCCTTAATATTCTCTAATATGCTACCCGTGTTCCTAATTTATCTTGTGTATTGTATGTCCCCCCCCGCCCCCAATTCTGTAAGCTCCATGAGAGCGACGTTTTATCTTTTTAATTTTTCAGGTTTTTTTTTTTTTTTTTCCCCAGCTATACACCCAGACTCAGAGCACTGCCTGGTACATATTAGGCATGCACTAATTATTATTTGTTTATTTACTTAACTAATTTCCTAAATAAGCCGTGCTTATTCCTTTACATAACATAAAACCAAAACACAAATATTTAAATGCATCTTTTCTTTCCTGATGGAAATGCCTTAGAATATATTACTCAATCCCCTGACTTCCTAAATAGAGCTGAGATAATGATAGGTGACGTTTTTAGCATTTTAGTTAGTTACATGTGCTTTATTTGATTGACGCATTTAATCCTTATGATATGGTTTTCCTGTAGATGAGGGAAATGAAGCACAGAGAGGGTAAGTAATTTACTTAAAAATCACACAGTGATTAAATTACAGACCCAGCAGTTGAACCCAGGCAGTCATGGTCTGAGAGCCAGAGGGCTTAAATATCACACTATATATTCTGTCTGGATATGAATTAGGTGGTCTGCAGAGAGTCAGTGTCTCCACTCTGAAGGCCAAATCTCCTATCACAGTGAGTCCCTAAAGGTATCTTTATTTGGGAGTGCCTTCTTGCCACACAGACCACAGAATAAAATCTGTGTTCCTTCTGATGTTCCTTCTCCTTCATCGTTAGCTGTTACTAGGTGATGTTGTCAGGAATTTTCTGAAAAGTCCTGCTGTGATGATGCTTCTGCTATATCCTAGAGGAAACCAGATGGGGAGGATCTTGTTTCATGCCCCAAGGGGATTAACTTCCTAAATCCTACTAGCAAACTTCTGGAGAATTTCAGAAATAGAAAACCCAACATCTTTTGAAGTACAACCTCTCTGCGGAATGTCCTCTCCATAGCCTTGGGGGACAGAGGTGTCCTGGCATTGGGAGAAAAGAAACCCACGGAGCATGATGTCTTGTTGCAGCCCTTTGTCCTGCAGCCATAACTGTGTTGGTGCATACTTGGTTAATATTCAGTGTGTGTGTGTGTGTGTGTGTGTGTGTGTGTGTGTCTTTGCAACATAACCATCATTGTTTTTCTATTCTTTGTGTTTTCCAAAAGGGAAGTGATTGCTCAAAGCAGATCAATGTGACACACGCATCTTATTTATGAGGCACAAAGCCCTCCTCTCGCCCTTGGTGAACTAGAAGAGAATTTTCTTCTGGGAGCTAGGTCAGGTCCCAAGAATGCCATGGGTATGAGTTGTTCTGTGCTGTAGCAATAATATAGGCACCAAAGTACTTGGTATTGTTTATTGGTATGAATTAAAGGGAATAACAAGAATGAGCTCTGTGGCAGCCAAAAAGAATTTGTTCTTGCACCTGAGTTTGTGACGGGGGGGGTGACAGAAGCCTGTTAATAGGCTATACAAGTTTATGGGAACCAGTTCACTGTCTTGACCTCATTCAAGTCCATTCTTCAACCAATAAACAATTACACTGATATTTATTAAGACTTAGGTCAAAACAGATATATGTCCCCATGCTAAGCTTATTTTTTTCCTCATTAGAAACAAATATTGACATGTATGGCAAAAAATTCAGTGATCACCCATATCTTCATTAGTCAGAATCAAAGATCCATCCTATAGGTAACATATTGAACACATTTCATCCTGGGTATAGTACTAAGTGCTTTATCGGATTGACTCATTTAACCCTCTCAATGCAAATGTAAAGCATGGATATAAAGAATGCAGAAAGCATTTAAAACAAACTTCTTCCTTGCTCAATATCAGAGAAGCCAGCTTTGAGGAAATCTATAAGTATTCTGTCTGACTAGGAGTCTCGCTACTGATTTCCACTTTGAAGTCTTCAGTTCATCAAATACTGCCTCCCCCATGAAGTCCTTCTGATTCATTCCCAAACATGCAAATGTTTCCTCCTCATTAACATCTTAAAGTCTCCCGGCTATACTTTTCAGTGGCACTGATGGCACTGATCCTATTCTGCCAGATACTGTGGTTATCTGAGGAGATAGGGTGTGTTACAAGCAAAGGATTTGGGGTCAAGAGGCATCTGTTTGACTTTTCCCAGGGTCCTTGGGTAAGTGCTACTAATCACAGTATTATGTTCCTCAGGGACCTTATGATACCTAATGAAAAAACCACATAGATAGAACTTTCTTAACTGAAAGCGGAGGTTACAGCGTTTATTACTATCACTGGTGTGTAAACCCATCAAACGGAATGCTGGGCTGAGCCATCTTTGTGTGTTCTCTGACACCTTGAGCATTGCCTGGGAACTAGCAGAGGTCCTAGATGCATTATCAAAAGAATAGCTTTAGTAGACAACCACTGTCTTCTTAACAGCCAATCACATGAAACATCTCAAGAGCACCTTCCCCCAGATGCAGAAGCAGGCTGGGCAGACCCTTAGCTTGGGCTGGATTCTTTAAGGCCAATGAGGCATCATGTATTCTTTAGCTAGCCGAGAGGAGACAAGACTGCTGGAGATGCTTTGTCAGGAAAGGGGAAACTACTCTTTTAAAAAGTCACCTCAATGTGACCAAATCCTTCATAATGAGGTCAGAAGACAAAGTCAGAGATGCAAGAGGTATGCTCTCCACGGGTCAGAATGACAACCCTTCAAGTTTGATTCCCAAATGCAGACGTGCTTGGCTGTTCTGCACTTCTGGAAGGAAGGCTGTATTTGTGAAGTGATGGAATAATTTCCATGGCAACAGACTGTCTGGTGTCAGAAGAACAGACATGAAAGCTCCACGTGCCAAGTCTGTATTTATGTGATGCTTATCTCTCTGCCTCCTACAACCCAGAAGGGGCTTGATCTCTCAGCAGACATCCTTTACTGTCCAAATGGTGCCAAAGTGGAAATCAAGCCATTTCTATCAGACTTCCACATCTAAAGGTTGAGTGTACTATTTCGGTCTTGTAGAATTTTTAGTAGCCTGAATGGAGCTGTCAGGGTCTTTGTAAACAGATATTGCTGGAATCTCAGGGGGTGGCACGGGGGTGATGAAGGAGGCATCTAGGGCCTGGGCCTTGATCTCTAGGGAATCTGGTGTTGCCACCTGCCCAGCGCCTTGCCGCAGGATGAGGGGAGGGAGGGAGGGTAGTCAGAGGATCAGGATGGACCCTGACTCCAAAAGCCTGGTCAAACAGGGTAGAACTGGGCAGGGACACTGCTCTCTGTTGCTGTAGGCATCTTTCTGCCATTGATCGCCCCTGTGAGAAGTTCTGCTCTTACCCTCAGCCCCTAATCTCTGATGCTTCCTAAGACTTTCTCACCATAATCTGTGCACCGGAGACCTCAAACCAAAGACTGCTCTTGGCTCTATTCCTGACCCCAGGCTTTTCCACAAACCACAAAGCCCTAGACTGTTGATCCTTAGTACTTAACCCTTCCTAACTCCTTCCTGTCTGCCCAACCACAGGCCAAGTACATCAGGAGAAGCCTAGCTACCCCTGTCTTGCTCTGTACCTCAGAGACTGGGTGTTAAGTAACATCTCCACAAGGGAAGTACTTTATTTGAGAGAGAGAGAGAGAGAGAGAGCGCACAGGAACACTGGGGAGGGGCAAAGCCAGAGGGAGAAGCAGAAGCAGACTCCCTGCTGATCAGGGAGTCTGACATGGGGCTCAATCCCAGGATCCCAAGATCATGGCCAGAGCCAAAGGCAGATGATTTACTGAGCTACCCAGGAGCCCCACGAAACTACCTTCTATCACTGCAGATCAGCAAGATGCCCACAGGGAGCACATGTAGATAAACATTTTTAGATGCTTAATAGTGATTAAAATGTTCTCAACTTAACCTGTGGTAACGGTTGTGCATATCTGTGAATGTTCAGAACTATTCAGTTGTACATCTTACATGGGCAAATTGTATGGTACATGAATCACATTTCAATAAAGCTATCTTAAAAGGTGAGTTAATAGAAAAAGTACTGTCTCCTAAAACTAGCGAGATCAAATTTTAAAAATAAATGCACTTAGATTACAACAGATTTAGAGGAAAAAATTACTGTATACATCATAGAACAGGTGGTATGTGGATATGGTAATGAACATTTAGAAAAACTGGTATGGTAGGAAAAGCTTGGGTGTCCCCTCTGGTAAATCTTTCCTGCAGTCCTTGTTAGAGTATGTGCCACTTCTAAGTGTTCTATACATCATAGACACACCCTTCATTAGCCAATTATCATACCCAATGGTTGCAATCTGTTTATATTGTCCTTCTCCCTCACAAAAGCTTTTGTGTCAAGCACTGAGTGGTCCATTGGTGGAATCCTTGGCACTTTGTATGACATCTGTAGGCAATGTGTAGACTAGAAGTCAGGGTCTCTCAACCTCAACACTACTGGCACTTGGACCGGATGGTCCTGCACATTCTAGGATGCTGAGTAACAAACCTGGTCTCTACTCATGCTAGAAGGCACCAGTACCCCTCTCAGGTATGATAAAATAAAATATCTCCTAACACTGACAAATATCCCTGGGGAAAAATTACCTTCCTGTTGAGAACCACTGCTCTAAGTCAATAATTATAGAACACTAGATACATATTTATGCTTACCTTTGATGAATTGGGTACTATTCTAGGTAGTGGGGACAGAGCGGTGACCAAGATGGACAAAGCTCCTGCTCATAAGAAGTTTACATTCTACCGAGAAAGATAGAAACCAAGTGAGCAAATTAATGAACATGCCTATTCAGATGGTGATAAACACTAAGAAGAAATTTATCAGGGTAATGGACTTGAAAGTGGTTGGTGGTCAAAGATAGTCTTTCTGTGGATGTGATATGGAAGTGAGATCTGAGTATCAAAAGGAACCAGTTACAGGAAAGGAAAGAGACAGCCAGAAGGAAAGTCCCAAAGGAGGGAATGAGCTCGGTGAGTTTGAGGAGCAGAAAGGAGGTCAGTATGACGGAACCCAGGGAGAGAGGTCATGTTAGGCATTCCAGGGCAAGATGCTTGGGTTTTCTTCCAAGGGAGATGTGAAGCCACTTGGGGAGCTCAAGTTAAGTGTGGAGTAATTTGTTTTTAAAAGTTCATCTATTCAGGTTGTTGTGTGCAAATGGTCTACAGGGGTGCACAGAGAGAAGAATAACATCAGTGAGGGGACAGCAGCTGTCATCCCGGGAAGATCTGGGGGAGCCTGAACTAGGACGGTGGTAGTAGACGTAAGAGCAGTAAAAACAAATGGGAATGACTGAGGGAGGATAATCCTAGTCGGAGAAAAGATGAGTGAAAGCCTCAAGATGACACCAGAGGCAGAAAAATGGATAGACTGAGTTTCTCTCTGATTAGGAGTCCATTGCCTTTAACTGGGCCAGAGTTATTGAGAGGAGAAACATGACTGGCTAATCAAATTAGACTCCATTCTCTTAAGATTTTCCAGTCTGTGGTTCAAGTTGGGTTTCCTTTATGGAAACACCATTGTTTCATTCCTATAAAGGGGGTTAACAGACTGTAACACCAGCTTAATTATAACCTGCTTCCTTGACCACTTTTACTGGTTTAATATTTACTCAGCTTAGCATTTATCATGGATCTCAGCATAAGGTGGGGCCATTGAAAAAAATCACTGAATACAAACCTTCAACAGTTTCAACCCTGCATTAAAAGTAGGGCAGTCTTTCACAGCATATCTTGGAGGCTGTAGGGGTGAGGGTGGGGATGGGGTCACAGTGTGGACAGAGTCTCCAAGCCTTCTTGACTCTCTGGTTATTGTTTCCTTTAAACTTTTATGAAATTGACAGTATTAATAATAGCAATGTGATAACTACAACTGCCCTGTACTGAACCTACTAAACACCAGGTCATTGGTATTACATTAGGTTTAATTCCCATTACAGCCTTACAGGGAGTGTTACAGCTCTCATCTAACAGATGGTGCAACAATGACTAGGGAAAGTGAAGTAGTATCACCAAGATCACACAGCCCTGGTTTTCTAGGGCTGCTGTGACAAATGGCCACAAATTCTCTTACTGCTCTGGGCACCAGAAGTCTGAAATCAAGGTGTCAGCCGGACTTGCCCCAAAGGCTCTAGGAGAGATCTTTCTTTGGCGCCTCCAGATTCTGGGGGCTCTGGGGGCTCCCTGGTTGTGGCCCTGCTTAATTCCATCCTCAGTGTCCAACTTCATATGCCTTCTCCTCTTCTCCCTGTGTCTGCCCTTTTCTCTTATTGGGATACATATCATTGAAGATAGGGTCCATCCAGACAGTCCAGGATGATCTCATCTTGAGATATCTAACTTAATGTCATCTGCAAAGACCCTTTCTCCAGATAAGTTCACATTCACGGATTCCAGGGGTTAAGACATGGACACATCTTTTGAGGGCCACCATTCAACCCACTACAGCTGATGACTTGCAAGGGGCAGAGCCTTCCTTCTGTGCTGTAGAGCCTCGAACACACTATATTTGCATCATAAAAGAAATTGGTGTGTCCAGCCTTTTCTTCCTTAGTCTTCATAACCTTGTACATTCTTAAAACCTGTTTTCAGTGAATGACCAAAGAGCCAAAGGATTTTTATTCATCCAAAATAAACTTACCAACATAATACAGTAAAAGTTATAATTATAGGTTTCACAAGGATGGAAGCTTTCAAAATGGTGGCAGGTATTTAAAGAACACTCTCATGTTAAAAGATGCCGGTCTTGCTAACTTTAATTACAAAGGAGGGTAAATAATGTCAAAATACATCTTGGGAGTTTTCGGTGCAATAAAAAAGTAAGCGTTAACAGCTAAACAGCAACTGACATCTGGATGGATTGATGATACAGCTTTTCTCTTTCCTTGTTTTTTTTTTTTTCCTGCGGTTAATTAAAAGTTAGTTGTACCAACAGAAAGTAATGCCAGATTTTTAATCCCTAACAACTTCTCAACCTTTCCCCTTATTCTTTAAATCTGAGGTCTAAAGAAAACCTACGGCAGCTGAGTCTGTGTGCCACAGAGGGAGGCAGAAAGCAAACGAGTCACCTTCTAAGGTGGTGGGGCATCCAAGCAAATCAAACATTCTTGATTCAGGAGAACATGAGGCAGTTGGTTGCATAAAGTTAGCTGAATGAGTTTGTCTGTAGATTGAGCGGTAATCTTCAATACTGTTGGCCATTTGTTGCTTGCTCTGCAGAGACCACCTCTCCCTCAGCAAAGTGAGGGGGTCTTTCTCTGGTGATTGATGAGGCTGGAATCTCCAGGAAACGGAGAACTGTCCTCCTCACCCCCATTGTGGGAATGTCAGCAACCCCAGGACTGTGTAATGTTTTAATGAGAAAGGAAGGAAGGACAGTGAGCACAACTAAGGTGAACCTAAACTCTTGATTTGAGTGACCTTCAAACTCAATGGTCTGAAATGATTCTTCATGGATGTGTGTGTGTGTGTGTGTGTGTGTGTGTGTGTGATCATAAAACATGCAAAGAATAAGGAAGCATTTGGAAAATGTAAAAAAGCTAGAAGAAATATGGCTCCTTGAGGATATTATTTCTTTGATTTTATAGTCTGCTTTTGACAATGTACCATGTTAGGATGTAGAGCAATTGGAACCATCACACACTGCTGATGTACAATGGAGCAGTCATCTTAGAAGAAAGTCTTACGGGTATTCAAATAGTGAAATAGGGAGTTACCATAGGACCCAGGAATGCCACTCCTAGGTAAGCACTCCCCCAAAATGAAAACATTAAGTCCACACAAAAATTTGTTCATGAATGTTCATAAGAGCATTATTCATAATAGCCAAAAAATGGCAAAAATACAAAGGTTTGTCAAGTGAAGTGTGGGTTAGCAAGGTGTTCTCTACCTATCCAAGGGAATATCAGTCAGCAATAAAAGAGAAATAAAGGATCCTTGCTAAAACATGTGTGAACCTTGACAACATACTACATACAAAATGTTACATGTTGCACTATTCCATTTTTATGAAATGTTCAACACTAGCAAATCCATAGAAATAGGAAGGAAATTAGTGTTTCCAGGGCCTTAGGGTTTAGGAAACATCAGGATTATCTGCTGTGAGTAAGGTACTTTTTGGGGGGTGGTGATTATAAACTCTAAAATTAATCATGGTGATATTGTACAATTCTGTGAATATACTAAAAACATGGAATTTCACATGTTAAAGTGTGAGTTGTATTGCATGTGAACTTTATCTCAGAAAAGTTGTTATAATATTTTTAAAAAATGTAACATTATAAGCCCCCCTTTTTAAAATTTCTTTTCAGCGTAACAGTATTCATTGTTTTTGCACCACACCCAGTGTTCCATGCAATTCGTGCCCTCTCTAATACCCACCACCTGGTTCCCCCAACCTCCCACCCCCCACCCCTTCAAAACCCTCAGATTGGAAGGGGAGGTGAACCATGAGAGACTATAGTAGATGGGTGGTACCAGGCTTTTTTACTGGTGGAGAAACTGGGACTTTAAGAAGTCTAGTAAATTACCAAAGACATATAGCTAATAAATGGGAGAACACAGTTCAAACCCAATTTAAGCCCTAACCAATTTGCTTCAACAAAGGAGGGATTTGAGTTTAGGTTTTGCTGAGTGAGGAAGGGGAAAAACATACATTTCAGCATTATGTTGGCTCTGTAGCTTCTCGTACGTTGGGGGGGTACAACATCTGTTTCTTGTGCATTGTTCTGTAAGTGGATATCTCCTGTTCAGTGAATATGTCTCTGTGCCCTGTCCCTCTGTTTCCAGTGATAGTACCCTTATTGTGCTTGGAGACTACCTCATCCCACTGACTACAGTTTTGGTGGGGCTACACTCATAGTGCTCTCTCTCCCCTGGCCAAGGATCCTGAAGGTGAAGTGAGTGAGGCCAGAGTCTTGGCATGGAATTTGAATCTTGATCAGAGTCACACAAATGCTGAAAACAGATGCATCTCAGTTCCAGAACCTTCCCTGAAGAAAAGGCTGTTTGCTAATCCTTCCTTCCTGGACTCAAAGGAATTGCTTTGATGCCTGCCTGCCCCTTTTTAGTTCTTTGGGATTTTTTCCCCCTTACATTCATCTTCAATCCTTCCAATAAATAAATTCCTTCCTTCCTTCCTTCCTTCCTTCCTTCCCTTCTTCCTGCCTGCCTGCCTGTCTTCCTCCCTTCCTTTCTTTCATAAGCCAGAATCATTCTCCATTGCTTGCCATGGGGTGGCAGAGCCTGGAGATGACAACCTAGGTTTTATATTAGATGAACCTCTGTTCTTATCCCACATTAACTATTTACAAAGTATGTGACATTGGACAAGTCACTTAATCTCTCTAAGTATGTTTTCTTACCTATGAAGTGGGAATAATAGGGTGTTGAAAAAGTGAGCCACTGCATGTAATTTGCTTAGCAGAGAGCCTGGACTCAATCATGCAATTTGCTTAGCAGAGTGGTCTTTCTTATAAAAGTGAGCCACTGCATGTAATTTGCTTAGCAGAGAGCCTGGACTCAATCATGCAATTTGCTTAGCAGAGTGGTCTTTCTTATAAACTCCTTAATAAATATTAACTGCTCTGATCTGTCTTGGCAAGTTCTCCCCACTTCAAACCATGTTCTCCCCACTTCAAACCAGGACAAGGTAGTTTTCACAACACTAAATATAGATAGATATTGGGGGGTGGATTGCAGGAATGGAATTTTCAAAATTGAAGCCAAAGATAAACTGAAAACATACCAAAGCAGAAGAATCTGGACAATTTATTGGACCAGAGATTTTCGGCTTCAGAGCATAAAGAACTCACAAAATCGTAGGGTTCATTATCTTGATTTTGAGTATTTGAAAGATTTTTTATTCCTATTTTACAGTTGAAGTAAGGGTTGACCTTTCATTCCACAAATATTTACTGCATGCCTACTGTGAGGCTGGCATGGGTCCGGATCTTGAGATAAGGAGAAGAAAGATATGACTGGGGTATCCAGTCTGGGTACTCCTGGTTAAGGGTGAGTGTTTTCCATCTGATGATTCAGTGACACAGGCTTTTTTACATCTTGTGGAATCACCATCCTCAAGGGCCTCAGAATTGTCTATCTCTAATTAGATAATGGGGGAAGGGAGATTGAAAAACATACAGCTGCTTCTTAACCTAAGATGGTTAAGGTTGCCCAAAAGCCTGGAGGTGACACTCATGGCTTGCCCTCCCAGTTGATTGTTGGGATCACATGGCTTCACCAGGATGCAGAGGCACTGAGAAATGCACAGCCCCTTCCAGCAACAGCTCTGTTGTACAAAAGGGAGCAGAAACCTGACGTCCAGTGTCCGCTCCTCTGAAGATGAGGCTCTCTAGGCTTTGGTTCTCTGTTATTCAAAGGATGGCTTTGCTTGTTCTGTGGTTTTAAAGCCTCTGAAAATTGAAGAGGTGAGAGTCTTTACTCAACTCACCAAATCCATCAGCTTATACATGGGCATGCGTGTGCACATGCACACACACACACACAGAGTTGAAAACACAGAGAGTTCTGAATCATCATATTATATTACTTTGGTCATTCTTTGTAACCTTCAGCTAGAACATGTCTACATACCTAATTCAATATCACATACACCGAACCTTGAAAAAAGAATATTGCATATTTGCGTAGATTTGTGTATGTTGGAGAATGTGTGAAGTTGGTCATACCTAAGGAAATTTTGGCCTTATTGATCTGGAGGGAAGGGAAAAAGGTTCAGATACAGTCATTAAAATTGTAACATTTAATTGTGAGGTTAATTTTTTTCCCTCTTCTTCTCATTTTCTTTCTCTCCTCTTGTTTCTCCTCCTCTTCCCCTTTTTCATTTTCTTTGGTAGCTGAAGAGAGACCTAAATCAACTGACTTCGTGAAGATCAGCTCACACTATGTAAACCAGGAAATGTGGATTTCAAGTGTGGGTCTTTGAGTATGCAAATCAGACAGGGCTTTGTATAATGTCAAGTATTTAGCAAGGAAACTAAAGGGAAATTAAATCTTACTTTCAAAATGTTACTTCCAACATTCCCCTGCATTTGTCCTTTTGTGCACTGGAACTGAACATTTGTTTTTACTACTGGTTTTTTTTTTTTTTTTTTTTTCTGTGCTATGTGGACTTGACCTCTGTATCCTGCCAATATTTTCAACCACAGTTTGTGTAAACATTGCATTGTCCCATGTGCCAGTCCAAATCAAACTTGAACACAAAATTGTGATGGTGAGTAGTCACTTTCTTTTATGACAACTGGTTCACACAGTCATTGACCCAAAGATTGAAGATAGAGATGACAATACAGCCTCTGGGTCCCTATATCTCCGTCCCCACCTCTACCTCTCTATCTCTACTCATATATCTATATCTATATCTATATCTATATCTATTTCTATACCTTTGGCTAGAATTGCTTTAAATAATATATAATAAAATAATGCACCATAAATTGGTAAAAATCTTTGAAATCAACTTTCTTTTCCTTTTGTGGCCATGCCTACTATGTACAAGTATGCTGTAGATGTTAAGCAATTAAACAGCAATGCCTCTATCCTTCAGTGTTGGGGACTGATATGCAAAACATAGGTACCAAACCTTAAGTGACATCGAAGATCATATTCCTCAGGCGTCACAAAGCCAAGATTTCAAAATATGTGTTATTAATGACTGTTCTGTATTGACATTTGTATTGAGATAGAAATGAGGAGGAGTACACGATTAACAAGGCAGAGGGATAACGAGTGTAAGTGCCTGGAGGGGTACTGCTCCCTCAGTATCACAGAACATATACATCTGATGCTGGAAGGGCTTCTGAATCCATTGCATCCATTAATAGATAGGGTGAGTGAGGTGTGTCAAGGGGCAGGTCACCCACGTTGACACTAGAATTCAGAGTCCTTTTCCCCAAGGCAGTGTATGCTCCATTATTCCAGAATCAACTCATGACCCCGGAGGGAAGAGGCTCTTCCAAGCTCTGGGTTTTATTTGCTAGCTCTTTGCCTTCTTCTCAATAAATCATCAGTTTGGCAGCGCCTTAAACTTTCTTTGTCCCTGCTCAGGTCTTGGTTTACTCCCTGAGATGGAATCATCTGCTCATTCTGTTTTCACTGAGTACCTGTACACCTCATATCCTGAGCGTGGGGCAGAAGATGGGTTTCTAGCATGTGGGTAACAGAGCTGGCTGTGTTGCTTACTAGATATCTGGTTATGGGAGAATCATCTAGTTTTTTTTTTTTTCTTTTGTTTTTCTCATCTCTAAAATGAGGTTGAGACAATTCATCTCATAGGGCTGTTATAATAATAAAATGAGTTCTGTATGGAAAGTAATTTATCCTTATTTGAGGAAGTTATAATCTAAAGGAGGAAACTGATATTACAGATATTTACAAAACTAACTAACAAGTGTTGTGTAAGAGAGAGCCCAGGGTCCTGGGAGACTGTATAAGACAGCCATTTTCCCCAGGCTGGAGGGTGTGGGGCCTTCAGGAGTCCAGGAGGATGTCTCATCTGGACCAAATCCTGGGGAGTGCATCCTGGGCCCAGAGGGAAGGCCTGCAGGAAGGAAGAGCACAACACTTTCTAGGCACAAGTAGTCCCACGTGCTGCTCCTTTAGAAGCAGAGTTATAGATGGGGGAAGGGACAGGAGTTGGATGAGCCAGGAGAAACACACAGAGGCAGATCACATGGGGCCCGTGCGTCACGCTAAGAAGTTCAGACTTGTTCTTCAAGCCAAGTCAAATTGTTTGCAAAATCCCTCACAGCCACTGTTCTGTGATGGGAGCATGGGAAAGAGAATCGAGATTCAGTGAATGCTGGCTATGCCCTGTGTGCTTTATCTAACTCTCTAACTTAATCCTCATGACATGCTTCCATAGGAGGCATTATTACAGATGCATATATTGAGGCTCAGAAAGACCAGCTTCAAGGAGGTTCCATAACTGGTGACAGAGCTGTGATCTGTATTATTACGTCAGACTGTGAAACTTTCTTCTGCCATGCATAATGCAGTAATTCCCCCCGCCAAAAAACATATAAAACCTGAATGAAGAGAACTGAAAAAAACCCAAACTTTGCATGTACTATGAAGGAGTCATATTCCACAGCATCCAAAAGCATTACTAAAATTTTTGATTATGCAATGATTATTTAAAACATTAAAATTGGTTTGAACACTAAATGCAAATAGTTTTACTCTTATGTAATTTCCTGCCTCAAACCCTGATTTTTTTTTCCAGCTTATTTAAAGTGACATTTGGGAAGGAGAAGAGATTTATTTTAAAATGTAGGAAAATGACTGGCTAGTGGTGATTTTGCAAGAGACGGAGTATGAAACTCAGTGTGAGGCTGTAGGGGTGGTTTTATAGGATTTTATAAGATTTCTTTAAATATTTGTGAGGTGAGACTTGAGTCCAGGACTATTTCTCCTCTTGACAAGGGAGCACAAAACATGTTTACCCTTACGAACTGCTCTCTGGTTCCAAGCACTTCCCTGTCTTTGGAATTCTGGAAGGGTTTTTGGTGCCAATTATCATAATTTCCATACTTTTTAAAGATCTCTTCGTATCTTTCAATAAGGCTCATCTTTCAATACAGTCTTAGATGATCTATTTCCTGAGATTCCTATAAGGTATTTAATTTGGTACCTGTTCTTCACGACTGAACAGCTTGAATCCATCAAGGATTCCAACAGACCAGAGATTCTATGAGCACACCGAGTGGTTTTTATCTGTGTCTCAGTTGTTTAACTGCTGGTGTGAGGGCTTTCATTTTTCCATTTCTCACTTATTTTTATAAAATGTTAGGGAAAATTGTAGCAAAACATTTAAATCATTGCACAAACATGGTTGTAAAAGCGAGTGACACGGCTTACAATGTCTGAATTCCAAAGATGAGGTTGGTTTAAAGGTATCCATGTGAAAAACAAATATGTGAAAATCAAGACTTGTTTTAATGAATTAATTCAACAAATGTATTGTCTTAGAGAACCTTCTCCAGAAGAAGATTCTCAGACAAGGATATGTATAAATGACTGGAAAAACGTTCAGGAGATTGAGAAAGTGGGACAGGAAATGAAAGGAAGCCGGTCATTGGTATCTTCCATCTACCATGGGCACAATGAAGAAAATAAGCAAGAATGATCTCATGGAGGGAAACTTTGCTCACTTCTGCAGGTAAGCACTGTAGACAGTGTCGATCATATCTCAGAGTTGTCCTCATCAGGGGAAAGGGAGCTGAAGTGTTTATACCCACCATCCCACTCCTTGGTCATTGGTTAAGACTCTACAAATTCCCACTCTTCAGTTCCCTGTGTTTTGGTGCAGGCAACTCCAGCCGGGCTTCAGTAGCCTGGGGGCAGCCCTCCACAAAGAGAAGCAAGTACTGGCTGCTGGCAGTATGGACACTTAGGGCAGAAATATGCACAAAAATGGTAATGGGATCCAAAGGAATGTGGACAGGACTCTTCCTGGCACCCTCCTAGAACGCAATGGAGAAGAGGACAAGCATTACCTCCCTCATGGAGCTTAAATCTGGGTGGCAGGGAATCAGGCAATAAGAAACTGATGATAGACCATTATCCATGCAATGAAGAAAATAGGCAGGGGGCTGATATAGACAAAAAATTAGCAATCTACTGTGTATAGATAAAGGGTTCTCTCTGGAGATGGCTTTGAAGCTGAGGGCTGAATGAGGAAAAGGAGTCAACTATTTCACTTTTGAGGTATAGGGCACAGGTCTCTTAGGTGGGAATGATAGTGGCATGCTCCACGAATTGAGAGAAGACCAGAGAGGCTGGAACCCAAGCCTGGAGGGGGAGGGGGTTTTCTGTTATCTGTTGCTGCCCCCCAAAAAAACACCCCCAAACTCAGTGTCTCAGAAGGTAAGTCTTACAGCTGTAGTCATTCTGGTGGCTGGATCGGGGCTGGCTGGTCATAGATGATTTCATTCTGGCAGCTGCTCCTGGGTCTTGGCTGAGCCACATTTCTAATAGGCTCATTTGTCCTTTTTCACTGGGAGGCAATATTTGAGAGAGTGAGGACAGGAAGCTCCAAGGTCCCTTGAAGCTTTTTTTCAGGAGGTACACAAAATCACTTTCACCAAGTTCTACTGCTCAAAGGAAACCACAACGCAGATTCAAGGGATCAGGAAAATGTCTTTGTCTCTTGATGGGAGACACTAAAATGGATTGGTGTCATTTTTCAATCTACCAAAGGAAAAGGCTATGATTCGAGATGTGCTAGGAATAGGATTAAGCACGTCATTGTCGGCCATATTAAAGTGTTTGGATTTGGGGATCTGAGTGTCCAGTAGCCAGTATTCATTGTCATCCTTGATCAAGATCTGAACCAAGACAGAAACAAAGTGAAGGTATAAGATGTATGGACATCAAGCTGTCCCTTTATCTTTCAGAATGTGGTTCATGTTTGTGGACAAGTGGAATATTTCACAGAGCACCAAAGAACAAAGCAGAATCACCCATCCAGTCACAGTCACAGAATTACCCAATTGAAATCTTTTTGATTACTAGATGCAGTCTTGAGGAAATAGTTTGACTTTCTTGATTTACTGAGAATTAAATGAAACAGTGCCTGCCAAGTGTTTAGTCTAGCCCATGGCAGGAAATGAGTGCTCAATAAAGTTTGCAATTGTTATTAATAAAGACAAGTAGCTCTAGGTGCCCAATTTGCATAAAGTTCTTAGAGGATATCATACCAACTGGTCCTTCATTCCTTAGCCCCATTTGAAAAGACCTTATTCACCCTTTATCAAAACTTTTTCCTTCCCTTTGCTCCAACCCTTTTGGCATTTCCTCACATAGCTCCTTCACCATAAGAATGAAAGGAACTGTGGCCAAAAAGAAATTTGCAGATCTTGACAAATAGACCTTTAGGTTTTATCTTAGTGAAGTTGCAGTTGAATTTTAATAACAATAACCAATAAATCCCTCTTATTCCATTGTGAAGATAAAATTGATGAGAAGCGGTACTTGGTGTCATCTGGTGAGACCATTTCTAAGGAGATGGACAATGAAATATTTTCTTTTTAGAAGATTCCATTAAAACACACATATGGATATAAGGGCAGGCTCTTACACTAACACATCCAAACAACTAATTTCTTCTGTCTTTAACACTTCACACAGAATTGCAGGCAACTCACAAATTCCATAATTTATTGACTGTCACTGCTCATACAGAAAAGATGGTCATTATCTCTGATGTATTTATGGTCCTGCTTAATACTGAGTATTAAAAATGTTATTGGGGATTTAAATCTAGGCAAGTGACTTCCATCAGTACCGAGAGATCCACAATTTGCTGGCTCCCCTTCTAGAGGGAGCTTGCCAGATATGGAAATATTATTACATGGTTGAATGAAAAGGAAACTGAATCACAGAAATAACCTCCACCCCTAAAGAGCAATGACCTATGAAACAGCAAAAGGGAATAAGGAAATGAAGTTTCTCAATTAAAAAAGAGAAGGAGGAAGAAAGTGCGCAAAGAGACGTAGATGGTAGATCTAGGCACCAGGAGACTGGAAGTCCATCAGGAAACTGTAACACTCTTGGAGTTCAACTTCCCGTGGATACCTGCTATGCGTCCATCTCTTGCCTCTAACTGCTTCCTGCGAGAATAAGAGCTCATTTTAGAATATCCTTTTATACCAAACATAATACTTTTATGTTATTTGATTTGATTTTCACAGTCTCATGAGTTTGGACTTATTTCTAGCTCCAGCTTACATCTGAGGACACTGGGACTCTGAATAGGTAAGTGACTTGCCTCTGCTATTGGACTAATGGACACAGCTAGGAATTACTCTCAGAGCATACAACTCAGGACTTGGTGTGCTCTGACATCAATGACAGGTGATGTCTCTGACATTAGTCACTCCCCTCCAACCATGGCTCATATGATTCTTTTGGAAAAAGTATGGTCTATACTTTCACTGGTATTCTCTAAAGAATATTTCATCTTCTGAGCTCATGGATGGAACTCTATGTGTTGATTAATGGAAAGTTTTGTTGCCTGGGAGTAAAAGGACACTCCTTTCTTGCTTTCCCACTCTTAGCTCCCCAGTGTTTGGTACCCACATCTTAATCTTAGAAAATTTCTTCTTAAAAAGAATGCAAGGTTACAGTTCACATGTAGGTAGTGGGGTGCAGAGCTCAGGACTCACTACTCTGTTCATGCTCTGTGTCCTTGTTCGGTTATTAAAACTCTCTGAGTCCCACTGTTCGTCATCTTTCATTGGGTCTACTTTGCTTACCTCAGATAGCTGGTGTGAGGTTGAAATCCAATTATGATCTAGCCCCTTAGTAAAGTTCCAAGAATTTAGTGGGCACGGGTTGCGTGGTAGCTACTCTTATTATTGTTGGACTGATAGGAAAAAATGCTCGTTCATACCATTTGAAATACCACCATCCTTAAGTTTTGCTACCAACCTACCGTAGAATGTTATAACAGTACTTTAACATCCATTGGATTTCAGTCTCCCCAGTACCTGCCTTTGCTCATAGGTTTGCTTTGAAAGCCATAAGACAAAACAAAACAGGTATCAGAGTGGTTTGCAAGCAGCTATTTATCATGTGTGTATAAGATATTAATGTTTCTATTGTAATGCTCACTACTCAGTGTCATCCGTGACCTGCAGATTTGTTTTCAGGCAGTACTCCCATACCAATTGGGATCTCATAGCATCTTAGAATGTCACAGCAGTAAAACAAATTACAGATCATCTACCACGAAGATGGAAAACTGCCATATATTTAGATTCAGCCTGATATTTTTTTAACCACCCAGGGGTGGGCTGTTTTTCTTTTTAATTCAGTTGTCAGCATTTAAAAGTCAAGTTTTCTTTTTTTACATCATAATACAAATTGTTGGCATCTTTTACCAAAAAAAGGGCCCATGTTCTGAATAAACTGTGCAGGGCAAATATCAGCTGGAGCTGACAAGGGGGTGTGTTCTCTACAAGGTATACATGTCCCACAACACCTCATATCCTGGACTTCCCATTTCCAGACATCCAGTGACTTCTAGGGACAGGTAGCCCTGGAGGCACTTGAACTGGAAACAGGCCTCTGCTGCTTCTCCTCCGTCAAGTTTGACTTCTCATCTATAGGGGGGGACATGGAGGCCCTCAGGCCCATGTGCTTTTTACTTTTCATATCCTTGTTGATGACATTGCTTTTTGTTAGTTTTTCTGGGCCCAAATCCTTCTTCTCAACTACAGAAGAGAGACCAGGTCTTCTATTTCAGTTGAGCTTAGTTTATTCTACTTCGTTTAATTTTACCTTTTAAAAAAAGATTTATTTATTTATTTTTAGAGCAAGAGCCAGGAAGGGGGATAGGGAGTCCCAAGCAGAATGCTGAGCGTACAGCCTGACACAGGGCTTGATCCCCAGACCCTGAGATCATGACCTGAGCCAAAACAAGAGTCAGATGTTTAACCAACTGTCCCACCCAGGCACCCCAAATTTTATCTTACTTTATTCTTAATCTAAAAAAATGCAAACAGTCTATCTTTACATTTGTCTTAACCTATCTTCTAGAAAAATGCTTTTAACCTGGCTTGAAAACAGGCTATTAGCAAGTCTATATAAAAATAATATTAGCACAAAGGACATTTGATTCTTTAAATTGCTGTAATTGGTCACTATCAGAGTACTTAGTTCTTCATTAACTTACTTGATCTGCAAAAGACCTGTGAGATCAGGTGAAAAGAAGTTAGTAAGAAGAGGGTCCTTGAACTTCAAAGCTTCATGCCAATGTTCTACATTGTATCCCAGTTTGTAAGAGTAGGAAATTAAGAAGAAAGACAAAAGAGATGAGCCAAATATAAGGCACGAGTTGGGACCAGAAATAGTCTCCTGTTTTTGTCCAGAGCCCTGGAAATACAGACAGAGCCAGGAAGAGCCTTGGGAGGCTGATTGCAAATTCTTCACTTGACACAAGCAGAAACTAAAGCCCAGAGGAGAGAAAGTTACTGCCTCAGCTTTTTGTTAAGGTTGAAAAAAATAGGCTTATAACATGGAATTTCTAGAACTTCACCAAGAGTCCTTTCCTGATTCTCAAACTGATTTCTGAAAAGCACGGTGAGATCTTACTATAAGAAAATGTAAGAGAATAAGAGGAGCTAAAACTAGTAAGTTTTCAAAAGGCTAAGGCCATCAGTCTGTCTCAATGCATTTTTATGATGCATTGATTAATGCACAGCAATTTTTCTCTGTTGCTGAAATCTGATTTTTTTTACAGCGAATCAATAAGCATTTGTATATTCTGACTTTCCACCTTCCTGTGTCCTTCCTTTGTGCCCTGAATGTCTCACGTTCTCTTTATTCAGGTATTTTCTCAACTCTCCTACCTCATTTCATCTCTACAGTGAGAGGTGATGGAAAGCATAGAGACCTCAAGCCAGAGGGTGTTGGACTTAAATATCTCACTGGTTTCTTATTGATGTGGCAAACTGGACAAATCATTAAGCTATGACACCATTCTTAGTAATGGCCATCCCCATCTTGGTTATGGGTTGATGTATATTCACTGACCCACTCTCCAGGCACTGATTGTGAATCTGCTTAGTTTCAGTGTTTGTATTAAGTGACTTCCTGAGCAGGTCACCTCCAAGGTCTAAGGGAGAAAGATACATCTAGAATTGTTTTCCAATTACTGGCTGTACAAAAGATTTTTTTTTTTTTTTTTTTAATGCCAGTGAGACTTGTTCATTCACTCATTCCTTGAACACCTCTAATATGGTAGGCTGTATTCTGGGTAAAGGAGACACAGTTGCAAACAGGATAGCACATCTCTCGAAGGTTACATTCTGGACAGGGAAGACGACAACAAACAAGTAAGCTAGGAAGGTACCAGATCACAATGAGCATTATGCAAATATAAGAGAGTGTGTCTTCCTTATGTGCTCCCACTGGGTTTTGTACATTTTTTCCAGTTTTCCCAAGGGCCCTGTAATTGTCTGTCTGTGTATGTATCTCCTTCATTAGAATCAGAGTTTAGGAAGAGATGACACCTTGTCATTTTACATCTAAATTCCCAGTTCTTATGTGGTGGCAGCTACAGTGGACATGTTCAGTAACAGCTTGCTCACCTTTTGAATACTGACTTCATCCTTGGCTCAGCTTCTTTTTCTCTGCTCCCATTCTCTATACTCTCATTTGGTCTCTTCCTGATTTCTTAACATATGTATTTTTTTTTTTAAGTATGTATTTTAGAAGAGTAAACTACTGCAAATCTTTCCGGAACGCGATGAGTTTGTATAAGGCGAGAGTAAATAAATAAATAAATAAATAAATAAATAACTTCTTTTTTTTTTTTTTTAAAGATTTTACTTATTTATTTGACAGACAGAGATCACAAGTAGGCAGAGAGGCAGGCAGAGAGAGAGGAGGAAGCAGGCTCCCCATGGAGCAGAGAGCCCCACGTGGGGCTTGATCCCAGGACCCTGGGATCATGACCAGAGCCGAAGGCAGAGGCTTTAACCCACTGAGCCACCCAGGCGTCCCTAAATAAATAACTTCTTATATAAAATACCTAGTGGGTGTTCAATGGGCAAATGAGTAAATTAACCAGTGTGCAAGCCCAGGTTAGAAAAAGCATTTTAACAGTGTTCAAGTAACACTAAAGTAGGACTAACTCAGAGAAGCAGTAAGGTAGTAACAAGTGGGGGTGTGTGTCAGACAGACTTGAGTTTGGATACAAGCTTTCCAACTTCTCTTTTTTTTCAAGATTTTATTTATATATTAGAGAGAGAGAAAGTGCAGAGAGAGAGAGAGTGAGAGAGCATGAATGGGGCGGGGGCAGAGGGAGAAGTATACTCTGCGCTGAACAGGGAGCCTGATACGGGGCTGCATCCCAGGACTCCAAGATCATGACCTGAGACGAAAGCAGACACTTAACCGACTAAGCCACCCAGGCGCCCCCAAGCTTTCCAACTTCTAAAGTTGTGTGACCTCAGGAAAATGGCTCATCTTTGCTGATCTCAGTGTTTTCGTTGAAAATATTGCTTAATTGATATCTGTACACTGGGCTCTTAAAAGAGTAGATAGTATATATTATGTATATAAAATACTCCATACAATAGGAATAGCTCAATTCTTTCAGTCCTATTGTATACAAGTGTGTTATATTCATCAAAGACTCAGGTACAGAATGGTTGATGAACCTGTTAGATCATTCTAAACAGCCCAGTGTTCTCAATCATAAACATTTAGGATCACAAAATCGATACTGAGAAGAAGGTAGCCACTGTTAAGCATTAAGCTGATTACCTTTTGTTTTAGTATCTCTTTGGCAATATTGAGCAACCTATAGAAAAGCAGTTGATGAGACCCCAAAACAAAGACCAACACTCATGATATAAGGCACTGTGATCCCCAACCAGGAGGAGCATGTGCCCCTTTTTTTGCCAGGGAATATATAGTTGGTCTAATTGCCTTAGTGTAAGAGTCCTCGACTCCTTTTACAAAAATGTCCTGATTTGTACAGTCACCCTGTCCTAACTGATTCGCATCCAAAGCCAAGTGTGCCCAGGAGGCAAAAGAGGAAAGAGAAAGAAAGAAACACAAAGCAGTTTCATTCTGTAAACATGTCTTCTCCCCACGAACATATCTTCGAAAGGGGCCCTGATTTATGTGTCCTGATTCATGGCAATTGGAGGAGTGGAAGATTTGTCACCTTGGATTTTGAGGGTCTAATTATTTATACTGTAAAACTATGTCTTCACCTCCAAGGGATGATAGAGAGATGGTATGTGAAGTTATCATGTTAATGGGAGGGCTACAAAAATCAATGGCAGAATCGAGGATGGGGCTGTTCAATTTCATTGTTGCAGCTAGAGATGCCAGCACATTTGTCTTTCTCAAGAGTATGCACACAGCTCTATTAGGTGCTGGGCGTGCTATAATTCTACTGTAATTGCAATGGCATTATAAATTATCGTCATAACACCCCGTAGTGAGTGCACCAGTGCTCTGGTTCATGGCTCTGTGTTTTCTCTATGTGCAACCATTTATTTTTGGAGATGGTACAAGGAGCTATGAGCATAAATATGCCCACATCCTCATGTCACATGATTAGTCTGTTGCCTGCTCCTCTGATCAGCTTTGTAAGGTCTTGCAATGAACTGAGGGAAAAGAGCTCTGTCTTCCATATTTAGCGTTACTACGAACCAGCCATACGATCTTGTGAAAGTCATATTCCCCCCTTCACTTTCAAGGTATGTAAAATACATGCATTGAGTTCAATCATAGATTGCCAAATTTCAGCTATTTTCTTACCTCATTTTGGTCCCCTTTTGCACATTACATGTACTTTTTTAAAATTTGATTGTAGTTGACACATGATGTTCCGTTCAGGCGCGCAGCATGGTGATTCAAGAGCTCAACCCCATGTTGTGCTCACCACAAGTGTAGCTGCCACCTGTTCCCCTGCAACACTACTACAATATCATTGACTATAGTCCCTGTGTGGTACCTTTTATTCCTGTGACTTATTCATGTACCATTAACTTTTGTAAAAACTTTGCTTATGCACAACGCAGAATCACTATAGTCACGGAGTTCCACAAACAGCATGCAAGTGGGTATGGAGAGGTAAGTAGTCTTCTCCAGTTTTGAGGATTTAGGTGATAGATAGAGACAGAAAACATGAATGTCTCTCTTTTGGTTAAACACTGATAAGTGTTTTCTCTGGGTTTTCAAAACTCTGTTCTAGCTCATTGTCACTGTTGTGGGATGTGATGCCATGCCCCCACAGACACAGCTGGTGCCAAGAAATCGCCTCTGACACCTTCCCATCCTTGTGTCCACCTCCGCACCCCTCTGTACTTTAGAGGCCCTTGGGGTGACCCCAACAACACTATGAATGAACCCCAGTCTCTTTTATCTTTTACAGCAAACTCTGAGAATTTTGGCATTATTGGGATTCAAACGTCATACTTTCTGCAATGAGTTTGGAAGCAAAGTGGTCCTGTGTATCTGTCCTTCACGCAGTTATGAGTGTTGCCCTGTCCCCTTAGCCTTTGATTTGTCTTTTCTGGTAGTACTGGCAAAATTCTAGAAGTCTAAAGTTAAGCAGATAATACATTAGAGAATGAAAACCTCCTCTTGAGAGCCCCACCCCCTATCCCGTATAAAACGATTTTGAAGTTTTCCTTCCTTGGCTTTGATGAGCAGTGGCCTCACTTCACTCTCCTGTCATACAATTTCCAAAGACAACCCCTTCTGAGACCAGTCTCTCCACGTATGACAACACAAGGGTAGGAGGGAGGGGTGGGCACTGTTGTTGGAGGGGCCTGTTCTCTAAACTTCTAGTTGTGCCTGAAATTTTGAGAATGTGGCCCAACCTTCTGTGGTTATCTTAATGAGAAGTGTCTAGCTTTTTTGGTCTTGGTTTAAGTAGTTGCTAACTTAGCACAGCACTTAAAGTCAACTAGAAATCAGGTCATGTCACTTCTCCGCTTGAAACTCTTCAAATTGCCTGCCCCTTGGAGAAAAAGCTAAAATTCTTAAACTGATCATCCAAGCCATTCGTATGTGCTCCCTATCACGTCCCTGCATGTCTACCCCCTCACCTCTTTCTTCCTGCGTGCTTCTCATTCTGGACTAAAAGCCAGGACATTTCTGCCACAGGGCATTTTCTGCTTCCCATTCCTTCTTCCTGGGATATTTGAATGTCTCCCTCCCTCCCTTCTTCCAGGTCCTGGCTCAAGGCTCAAATGTCACCTTATGTGTGAGTCTCTTCCTGACTAATGTATCCAGGGTAGCAACTCTTCTTTCTCCTGGCATGTTTTGTTTCCCTTACTGTGTTTTATTTTTCTCCACGTGTTACCTTTTGAGAAACAATATATTTTTCTTTGCCTATGGTCCATTTCCCCTCTTTACAATCACTGTCAGGAAGGGCAGCCATTCCTGTTTCTGTCTGCTTTTTCTTCTTGTGGCCTCCTCGGTACCGAGAACAGTGCCTGACCTATAACGGCATTCGGTAAGTATTTGCTGAGTACATCCGCATACGCAAATGGTTGGATCAAGTCTGCTACTTTTCTTTCCTTCCCATCGTGCTTCTGTCTTATTCCTTTTTTTCTGCTTTAAAGAAATGTACATGTAATAATACGTGTTATCCAAAATTTTAAAAATACATATAAAAATGCTACATGATGCATTTCCTGTTAAACCTGATGACTTACCAAATTTTCTTTATGCATATATAAGCATTATATATATAGACTCTCCTTTGTCTACTTTTTACTGCTGTGGATTTTTCTAATCTTTTTCATTTTTTCCTTCTTTTCCTCCCTCCTTTCTTCCCTCCCACTCCGCTCCCCTCTTCGCGGATCCCTTCCCTTCACTTCTTTAGGTTTTCCTCATTTTTCTCCTTTCGGATTCTCATTATATTTCCTGTAATCTCTCTCCCCTTGGTTTTCCCTCCTATTCTCTCTCTGTGGATGTAGGACATTTTTGCTGATTTCTTCAGCAGCCTGCCTCACCTATGTCACCTGAAAAGTCTTCCTGTGGTCTTGCTCTACCTTTCCGAGCCACTCCATTTCAGCCTGCGGGCTTCTTTAATAATAGTAATTGCTTTCTTAATAGGTTTTGATTCAGGAGACGCTTGTTTACAATGTTCTTCTGATGAGAAAGCTTCATCTCATGCTGAATGTTGCTTCTCTTTTCCAGACTTTTCAACACTATGTTGGAAATGGCTTTCTTGTTCCTGTGTAATTATTCATCTTTTAATGAAATGGGTATTTGAGAGCCACTATTTTCAGCAGATTCCAAAGGGTAGGAGAATAACTTCGAAGGTTTCACACCCTGGAGGCTCCCTGTTGGTCCGTGGTTAGCATGATCCCTGGAAATACTGCTGACCCGTGTGATTTTTGCCTGTGGATCCTTCTCTTCCTCTCTGCCAAAACTGCCCCCTCGGCTCCCTCACCTGTTTCAGAGAAGGGTGATAGCTTTTGTGTGTTACGTCGCGAACCTCACTTCTAAGAAGTGTATCTTTGCAGATGCTTCTGAGTTCGGGACCCTCTTGTCACTCATTTAGCTTTTTAACTCTTCCTCCCTTTTACCTTCTACTGCTCCCAGTTTGGGGCAGCCTTCTATGTGCATTTTGGATGTTATGGATCCTGTGTGGCATCATGTCATATCGACATTTTATCAGAAATGCAGACTACAGGGTTTAAAACATTGAAAACACTCCTTTTAGTGTTTTTAAAACACAATTTCTTGGAAGAGAAGCATAGAGCACTGGGTGTGGTGAAAAAATAATGAATACTGTTTTTCTGAAAATAAATTAATTAATTAAAAAAATCCCACTACAAAAAAAAAAAAAAAAAGAAGAAGATGCTGACTATCTCACTATGTTCACATGGGAAATTCTTGCTCCTTGTTTCTGACTATTTTGATTCTCATTGAATTCTCTAGGGAGCTGATCGAGTAAATTCCCTGATTTTTTACACTCTGAGCTTTCTGAAGTAAGGTATTTGGGGGCTTTCACTGCAGGATTGGGATGGATGTTGGCCCCATCAATCACTTTCCCTCACGCAGTCTCCTATGAAAGACTTGCCTGGGGATAGAAGTGTGAAGACTATGAAAATAAAATTTACATCCAAAAGAAATTAATTTCGCTATCAGGAGAAGTACTGGATTTTCCTAATCCTCTTGCTTTATAGAAGGTAATGTTATTTATGGTCACATAACATTACATCAGAGCTGGAAAGCCCCACAGATGCATTTTGCCTAAAACACACTTGAAAGAGGAAAAAACTGAGTTCAGAGTCTGGCATTAGCTCATTCCGTGGCTTCAAAGCCAGAGTGTTGACGCAGAAGATCATATGTAACCGTAAGTTGGAGAGCAGAGGGAGAACGAGATTCTGGGACACTACCCAGAGTATGCATTCCAGTGGGCAGGGTAACTATGCTGTAAGGATAACTAAGTAGCTGTGGTCCTCCGTCTCTGTCTTACATTTGTTCAAGCCTAAAGCAGTCATGTGAGTGGGATAATAATTCTACACAGGAGGAGATCCACATGATACTTTTTGTTCTTTTCAAATCCTCGCTAGGTCTGAATCTCTTAAGTCTCTTTCTACCTGGGGCCACCCAGGCAACCATTGATTTGTGACTGAGCTTGAAGGTACATAAAACCCTTTAGGCTTTTGTGTACTGTGTGTTCCAAGCCTTGTCTTCAGCCCAGGTTACCAAGGAATTTATCACGGAGTCTCAGGTGAAAGCCCACCTAATTATAATAAAGTGGTACTTGGATTCTGATTTGTCCTTTTCTCTTGTGCATATATTTCCTCTAGGGGCTTCCTAAGAAGAAGAAGTGATGGAGGCTTGGCAGGGTGGAGGTATTTATGGGTCCTGTAAGGATCATCTGTAGTATCCCCCAATTCACCACAATTCCAAACAGAAATTAGTACATCCCACCTCTCCGTCCTGTCCTTCAGCTCACTTACTGGAGCTAATTGAGAAGGAGCTCCCTGACTGCCTTTGTGCACACAGAGAGATGAGGTAGGCACAGGGAGATGTGATCTTCAACGGTCACTGCAGCAGCGTAACTACTTAAGCAGAATCATATGTTTATCATTTCCCAATATTTTTGGAGAGTTGGTTCAATCTGTGCTGCAGATGCTTTTTAAGATGTACTGTGAGCTGGCCAGGCCAACCTGGGGAATACTTAGATTACGACTCCATTAGCAATGCAAGTAAACGGGCCACAGTGGGCATGTGTAAAGCAGCAGCACAGATGAGTTCATAATGATCCCCACCTTGGTGAGCAAATTGACACCTGTTCCTCTTTGCGCATCATTGGAGCAGATTCTTTTTTCCTTCCTCTGGGCATCACAAGACTGGGGTTTCTTGCTTCAAAGGAAGAAAGATATATTTGGAGAATATCTGAGTGGCTCAGTTGGTTAAGCCAGTGACTTGATTTCAGCTCAGGTTATGATTTCAGGGTTGTGAGAGCAAGCTTCCTGTGGGGGCTCCATGCTGGGTCTGGAGCTTGCTTAAGATTCTTTCTCTCCCTGTCCCTCTGCCCATCCCCCACCCCAACACGCAAAGAAGTATTTTGATCTAACCTTTTGAGGATGAGAAGGAAAATAAAGTTCTAGGCAGGGGGGATGTCCAGAAAGAGAGTACAAATAAATGGAAGGAAGTTTTTAGAACTATCAGATGGTTCTGAAGTTTGCATGTTCAGAGCAGGGACAAGAAATAGGAGCATAGAAGGGAGGACAGGAGAAGATACCAGAGGTGGGAGGCAGCACTGGGTTTTGGACTGTCCACCACTTTAGGGATCATGGGCAGTATTCCATGAACAACGGAGAAACACTGAAAAAATGCATGGGAGCGATATTATCCAGTTTATATTTCAGAAAATTCACACTGACTGCCACTTTGAGGATGAATTTAAAGGAAGCCAGACTGGACGTGGGGTTAATTTTGAAGCTGTGGAGGTAGATGAAGGCCACAGTGATGATGGAGTGGTGTGGCAGACACAGGGCCAGGCACTGTCATACCTCCTGTGACTCTGTTCTCATGGCAGTTCCCAGTAGAGAATATAATTTCACTCGCTACATGGATGACAGAGAGGTCACACAGAGAGTAAGAGGCAGACTGGGATTCCATCAGGAGCTCTGGCTCTACAGATTGAATCTATTCTGGAGCAGAAAACATGGAGCTCCTGGCACCAGCCAGTTCTGTGGGTTATAGATCGTGAGGTCAGGAAAGGGCCTTCGCACTGGATTATCCCGTTTCATGTCTCAGTGCTTCCCAACTTTATTAGCTTGAGAATATATATATATATATATGTCAATAACAAAATGGGCCATAGCACTTGATTTCAGCAAGGACCACCATAACCTTTGAACGTGCATATATTAAAAGAAGGAGGAAATCTCTAGAGGACAGCCTAAAAACACTCAGAACACAATTTGAGAAAGTATTCGTTCATACTTTTCTAAAGCACATCTTCTTGTCATTGCTCAATTTTTTTTTACAGAACCTTCAACTTTTACCCCTCCTACTCATTATATATATATAGTGTATATACACTATATACATATATATATATATATATATATATATATTCTTTTTTACAAGGATAGTGTGGAGATAAATGAGATAAGTTATCTGGTATTAAAACTTTTCCCATTCATCCCTGGGAGGCTTCCAGTGGAGCTACCAAGAAGGTGAAAAATTAATCAAGTATTTGTAGAAATTTTCAAATGAAGGGTGTTCTTCCTTATATTTATGAAGAATTATGGAAAGTATTATCCCATAAGTGCTCTGAAATCCTTGAAGGCAAATGTAAGTCAAGTAAATTACACTTAATAGAAGGGCTGATAAGTCCTCAAAAAAGTGAAATTTGGTCTGTTCTTCATTTCCATCAAAAACATTAGTGCCCTCTGCGAGATCTATTAGCTAAAAATAAGTCTCCTCCTTGTTAGGTTCAGAAGGAGTCACATTTTAGATTATAAAATTGGAATACCATTTAGGCATCCAATTTTCATAGAAAATGAACTTTTTTCACCTTTTAATAATTCTGTTTTTCTTTCTCCAGATGAAAATAAGGAATGGACTAATTTCTTTAAACATCTTGAAATAAATTTAGTATCTCTTTTCCTTCTTCCCCCCCTCCGTCCCTTTCTCCCTCCTTCCCTCTCTCCTTGTTAATTAAGCATTAACCAAAAGCCAGGGAAATCTATTTGAAGAAAAAATGAGCTCTTTCCTCTTCTTTCTTATGCTGTAAAGTCTGCACATCGTTGACAGAATGTTGATTTAGAATTACACTAATTGACAGTGAAAGACTTCATATAATCCTGTTTATATGACCTCCAATAATGTTGAAAGATCAAATAAAAAACCGACCCTGGCAATTTTCAGAAGCCGTCATAGACTGTAACAGACATGATTTAGATGAATGAACTTCCAGTCTTCACAAAATGTGAATTTGCATTTTACACAAAACCCACTTCATCCGTCACCAGGCATGCTCCAAAAGGATGACTTCCACAGGGCCAAGTGCCTGCTTTTCTTTATAGGCACATGTAAGAAATCCCTGTTCATTGTTCTTCATGAACTGCAAATATTGGTAGTTTCTCCAGAAGAACTATCACCTGGCTTTTCTGTCCTTATTCAGGAGGGACACTAATTTTCAACATCCATGCCAGGATTTGTCAATAACAAAATGGGCCATAGCACTTGATTTCAGCAAGGACCACCATAACCTTTGAACGTGCATATATTGAAAGAAGGGGGAAATCTCTAGAGGACAGCCTAAAAACACTCAGAACACAATTTGAGAAAGTACTCGTTCATACTTTTCTAAAGCACATCTTCTTGTCATTGCTCAATTTTTTTTTCTTTTTACAGAACCTTCAACTTTTACCCCTCCTACTCATAAAATATTGATTTTAAAGGACAATGAGAACTCAATGTGGCATCAGTTAAGAAGCACCCTTCTACCCAGGGCCAGGTTTGGTCTACTGAGGGGAGCAGTGCTGAGAAGAAACAGCAAACTAGGCACCCATCAGATAGAGAAGGGGATGGATGAGGAATATTGTAGATAGATCAAGTCCCTGGCAACAGGAGAGAGTCATGCAGACATCCAGAGCAAGGGGATCCTTGGCAGAAAGAATAGTGTGTGGGAGGTACATGATGTAGGAGTTTTCACAGCTGGAACCTCACAATCTTGGAAGGCTGCTGTGAGGACAGCGTAGACAACATATGTGATAGTACCTACCAGTACCAACCTTTGAACAAGTGTTCAAAGTGAACATCGTCAGTCAGGTGACTCTCCTCCACACAGTGATGTGAGCTTAGGAATCACTTAACAAATCCATGTTTAAAAAAACGAGAACTCCCTCCATTGCTAATTTTTGGCAAAACACAGAAGGTCTCAGAATCTGATGGTGCCTCTCCTCCGAGCTGATGTTGGCCATCCCTGTGTGCTTATTGTGAAAAGAAGTCTGATTGCAGCAATCTGTAGCTGATGCAGATTCTGAATAGAGCAAAATAATGCCATTTATAATAACTGTAAGTTACCACGAGTTTCCTATGTTAGAGGAAACAACAGTAGCTGTTATAACAACCTCCTAAAATAACACAAAAGTCTTTTCACTCACAAGAAGTCAAAGTAAATGTCATCGGTCAGGTGAGTCTCCTCCACAAGGTGATCCAAGGCTCCAGAGTCCAGCTACTTTGGGGTTCTGCCATTTTTACTTTGCAGTCACTGTGGAGAGAACAGACATGAAGTAGGGCATGTGGGTTTCTGGGGATAGACACAGCACTTCTGTCTACCTTCCATTGGCTGGCAACAGAGTTGTCCTCGATACCCAGAAGAAAGTGACATATTTGGTGAACACACAGGCACACAGATTCTGTGCAGGGACTTTATGGTTGTTATCTCATTTATATCTACGAGGCAGGTGCTCTTATTCCCATTTTTTTCCCCCAGCAAAGATCCTGCAAAAGCCATAGATGTGGCCAGCGCTATGCAGAGATTCCATCCCAGGTCTGTACGATGATAAGATGTCCCAAGTCATCACCTTGTAGCGCCTTCCTGAATATCTGACAAGGTATGGTATCAGAAAGAGGCTGGGCAGAGTGCCCTTTGGTTACCTGACATCTTTTTGGCTGCGTCCTTTAACAGCTTGGCCAATTTGAAAAGTCACTCCACAACTTTGTATGTCAACTTCCTCATGAGAAATGGGACTGTTTGATTATTCAGTCTCCTTCTAGCGCAGCAATTCATTTAATTTTATTGCCTTTACATTTTTATAAGCATGGTATTGGCGAACGACTTTCATGTCCCTTATAAGGGTCCTTAATAGGGGCTACAGCGTAGTTGGGGGAGGGGAAATGCTCTGCTGGAATCATATCCGTTTGGAATACTCAGCACCTTCTTAGCTCCTTCTGCCTCTGTTCCCCTTGAAGAATTTCCCATCTGTTAGCAGACCCCACTGTCAAAGAGCAGCTGATTCCTGTTGGTTTAGGAAAGCGTCCAGCATGGCTTGTATTCAACAGCCCGTGGTCTCCTTTCCGGAGCACCCTGGGAATGGAACCTGCCAAAACGCTTTCACCATCAACTCGGCATGAAATGCGCTTGTCCAGGACTTCAGAGCAGCTTAGCTAATAAAGCAGGAGATTGCTGAGGAAAAGTGGATACTTGTGCTGCTCAGGAACTCCCAGCGCCAGGAGCCTGCCCCTCCTGACTCCCCTGAGGATGCTGGGAGTTTACAGGTTTAAAGTCAAGACCACAAGTATGGCCCACAGCCAGCTTCCTGAGAAGAGGATGCAAGTCCCCGTCGGAACTCCTGCCTCTCTCTTCGCCTTCTCTTTTCTGGTTAGAGCAGAACCTGCTTTCTTTTCCTTTTTTTTTTTTTTTTTCCTTTCTTTTTTTTTTTTTTTTTTCGCCAGAAATTGGAGGCTGTTTTCTGTTCACAGGAATGAAGCACAGTGGCAAGAAATGATGTCAAACACGATAAAATGTTACCAGGACAAGAGGGTGATTTTTTTGCAAGCCTGTGACGTGGGAAATCTGGGCCTATTATGAATGAGGAATTTCCAGAATGTGCTTTTGAAAGTTTTTCAGAGTAACTCAAGTGCTGTGGGTGCTATGAGTGAGGGGGAGATGTAATCACAACCAGCTGGAAAGTGTTGGCCAGCCGGTTTTTCTGTAAGCCCCAGGGCAATTTAACCCATTCATTCATTCCTCGTTCATTCATTCGTTCATTCATCCTCTTGAGCTCCTCCATGGGGTCAGATGCTGTGGTTGGGGTTGGAATAATAGCTCCCTGCCGCCCTCCCAACTCCCACTCTTGTTCTTTCTAAGACCTTAATCTGTTTTCTTCCTCTAGAGAAGTCAGAATGGCCCTTCAAAGAAATAAATCAAATAATGTCCTTTTCCCACTAAATATCTTTTAATAGCTTCTGCTGCATTTAGAACAAGCAGCGCTCTGTACTGTGGCCTGCAAGGTGCAGCCTGACCTGGCCTAGCCTTGTGTGGACCCTGTCCTTGCCTGGTCTCCCTGGCGCTTACTATTTTCCGCTGCATGGGGCCTCCTAGCTCCTCACACAGACCGAGCTCTCACCAGGAAAGGACTTTTGCATGTGCTGGGCTTCCTACAGAACCGTTCTTGGCCCAGTTCATTGGAACCTGTATCTTTCTTTTCTATCTCAGCTTAAATTCTACCTTCTATAGGAGCCCTTTCCTGACCACCCATTTGAAGGTAGTTGACATTCTTTTTTCTCCTGCACTGAAGTTATCCCGATCTGTAATATTTTCTTTGTTTATTTGTTTGCTTTCCCATTCATTCCCTACTAGAATGTAAGCTATTTTTTCTTTTTCACCAGTAAGTAGGACAACAAAGAACATTTAGGTAAAGCCCTGTCTGTAAGACTGTCATTTAGTGAGAGAGAAAAATGTTCTAAGACACGACCCAAATACAAGGTGATAATGGCTGTGTCAGAGGGAAGCAGGACACAATGGGAGAAGTCCTTGAGCCTCCCAGACTAGGTGGTCAGGGGAGGCCTTTATCAATAAGGTGAATTCTGAGCTGGACCTTGAGCTTGACCTTGATGTGTTTTGTGGAAGGTGAATACCATACAGAGCTTTTCAACGTTTTTGAATAATGAAGAAATCTTTTTGTGTGGTTGAAGCACAGCGTGTATAAGATGAAGGAGGGAAACGTGACCTGCAGGCAGCTGTGGCCTGATCTGAGAGACTGTGGGATGACGGAAGGTAGAGAGAGGGTGAACCATCCCAAATACATTGAATCTAGTGAAAATGTTTATTCCTTGTGCTTCTGGTGTTCACTGAGAAAACAATGCTTCTGTGGAGAGCACCTCCTTGGGGTGCTTTTGAGTGGGGGAATATCTACTTAACCATAGTTAATTTCTTGCCCTCAATATTGTCCCCAGTTACATCCTCTACGTGACTTCAAGTCTATCTATGGCTAGGATATCCTTGAGCAACTCGGAAGAGAAGAGTGAGAAAAGCATCGCATTATTCTATTCTTCTTCATGAATGTCATTCAAATAAAGTTGTTGAAGAAGAACCCAACTACCACTACTGTTTGATAAGGGCTGTTGAAAGTGACAGGATGGTGACAGCTGCCTTTGGGAAAGAAGGACCC